>NC_134139.1:176035303-176338333 GCF_033958435.1 Carettochelys insculpta | reverse complement strand
CAACTGCTTCGGGGTTCTGGATGGGACTCACATCCCCATCCGCGCCCCGGACCACAGTGGAGGCTGATACCTCAATTGGAAGGGCTACCATTCAGTCGTCCTGCAGGCCTTGGTGGACAGCCGGGGACGGTTCCAGGACATTTACGTGGGCTGGCCTGGCAGCACCCACGACGCCCGGGTTTTCCGCAACTCGGGCCTGTGCCGCCAGCTGGAGGCGGGGACCTACATCCCCCAGCGGGAGATTCCTCTGGGGGACACCACCATGCCCTTCTGCATCCTCGCGGATGCGGCCTACCCCCTCCGGCCGTGGCTCATGCGCCCCTACACGGGCCACCTCTCCGCCAGCCAGGAGCGCTTCAACGAGCGCCTGAACCGTGCGCGCCAGGTGGTGGAGCGCTCATTTGGCCGCCTCAAGGGACGCTGGCGATGTCTCCTCACCCGCCTGGATGCCAGCCCCAACAACATCCCCCAGATTGTGGGTGCCTGCTGTGCCCTGCACAACCTCGTGGAGAGCAAGGGGGAGAGCTTTCTTCAGGGCTGGGCCGCCGAGGCCAGCAGGGCACACGTGCAGCCACCTGCTGCCCCCAGTTGGCAGGTGGACCCAGAGGGGACCTGGGTCCGGGATGCCCTGCGGGCCCACTTCGAGCAACAGGCCGCGGGGTGAACTCTGCCCAGGCCCCCTACTGCCCGCCCCTTCCTCCCCCACACTCCTGCCCCAACGCCCACACCATGGAGCACCCCACCGCCCCCCCTCACTTGTCCAGGAGAAATGACAGCACGAACTTGTGGGTGAACGTAAATGTTTTTTTTGTCTTAACGAATTTTTTTTTTTTTGTAAATAAATAAATATGTGAAACAGAAACCAAAAAGGAGGGACAAACGTTCAACAAAAGCAAGATGTGCACGAATAAAACAATATACAACAACAAAGTAGAGAACTGTGCGCCATCAACAAAAAAGAAAAGCAGGGAGGAGAACGGGGAGAACTATTTACGGGGGGGACGGGGCAAACAGGGGCACCAAAATAAAGCAGTCCAACAAAAGTCTGTCCAACAAGGGGGGGGGGGGCCACGTCCCGGGCCCCTCACCCCTACAGCCCAGCACTGGGCGTGCCCGGCCGGGAGCTCCGCCAGGCCTGCAGTCTGGTCCGCGGCTGGGTGGGAGCGGGATCCACCGGAAGGTAGCGGTGCTGGCGAGTCTCGGGTGGCTCCAGGGGTCCCTCGGCGCGGTGGCCCTCGCGGGGAGGTGGTGGGGCGACGGCGGACGGCCCAGCGACAACTGGAGCAGCTGGTGGTGGGGCTGCAGGAGCGGGCATGGCGGGCGGTGGCTCGGCCGGCGAGGCATGGGGGGCCAGGTAGTCAACCAGCCGGTTGATGGTCTGCATATAGGCCCCCCATGCCTCCCTGCGCCAGGCCAGCGCCTGCTCCTGCAGCCGGAGGTGCTGCTCTGACACCTCCAGCTGCCGGCGGAGGATGGCCAGAAGCTGGGGGTCCATGGCCGCCGCCGGTAGCAGGCGCGGGGTCCGCCGTCTGGCCCTCCGCGGGGCCGGTCGTTCCTCGGCCGAGGGGCTGCCCTGGAGCAAGGGTCCCGGAGAGCTCTCCGGGACAACAGAGGCCTCGCTGGCGCTCTCTTCCGGTCCTTCGGATGGTGCAGGTGCAGGTGCAGGACACAGGAGAGGAGGGGGGAAAGAAGAATGGAGACAGGCATTAGTGTGGGCCCCGAGCCGTGGCCTTTGTCCCCCCCACCCTGTGCTGCAGGTTCCCCATCCTCGTCCCCGGGAGATGCTGCTGTGATGGATGGGGTTCAGGGGTCCCCCTGCCCTGCACCCTGTCCCCTGGTGGGAGCGACTCTCACTTCACCCCGCAGGGTCTGAGAGCAGGAGAGCTTTCTTAGGCCACAGATGGCCAGTTTCTGGCAGGAGTGACAGCACCAGCTGTCGGAAGAGACAGTCCTTCCAACCCGTCGTGGGGAGAAGACCCCAAGGGGGGCCTCTCTGGGATGCAGCTTTCCCCCTCCTCTGGCTGGCTGCCTTCCAGCTCTCCCTTCCCCTAGCCTCTACCTGTGGCCCCCGCCCTCGCCCCCCAATTCCAAGCCAGCTCGGCTCCTCCCTCCTGTTTGCTCAGGGCAGAGGTGTCACCTGCCAGCTGTAGCGCCAGGATCCTCCTTTGGCCCTGGGAGCTCCTCGGCTCCGGTGGCTCATATGTAGCCTGAGTCTCCCTTTGGCACTCCCCCCCACTCCATCACATGCTGCTGCTGCGGGGTGTCCCACCCCCTCGGCCCGGGGGCCCCTCGAGGTTCCGCTCCCCCCTGGCCCGGGGATGGGGCATGGCACTGTCATGCAGGGTGGCGGGGGGCAGGGGCTGATGGCTGCAGTGCTGTGAGGGCCATGGCCCTGGTGTCCTTGGGGCCATGGCCATGTGAGCATGTGGGGGGCCCTGGACACATCTCTGTTCCCCCCACCCCTCAAGCCCCGGGGTGTCCACCAGAGAGGGGTACCTACCTGTGGGTCCGCTCCCAGTGTCCGGAGATCCCCGGGGGTTGGAGGCCCTGCTGCTGCTCCGGGATGGCAGGAGGAGGATCTGCAGGCTGGATTCTGCGGAGGAGGAGCCCCCCTCCTCCTCCTCCTCCTCCTCCTCCTCCTGCCGTGATGTCCCGGGGATGGCCTCCGGGGTGCGGGGCTTGCCTCCGGGGCGGAGTCCGTCTGCAGGGCCTGCTCGTGCTCGTCAGCCGAGGTGTCAAGGGTGGCCGGAGGGGAGGAGGTGTGCCGGGAGCCCAGGATGTCCCTGAGCTCCCTGTAAAAGGGGCAAGTGACGGGGGCGGCCCCAGATCGGCTGGCCGCATCCCGGGCCCGGGCATAACCCTGCCGCAGCTCCTTGACCTTACTGCGGACGTGGTCAGGAGTGCGGGCATGGTGACCCCGGGCAGCCAGGCCATCGGCCAGCCGAGCGAACGCATCTGCGTTCCGCCTCTTGCTCCCCATTACCTGGAGCACCTCCTCCTCGCTCCAGAGCCCCAGCAGGTCCCGCATCTCGGCCTGTGTCCAAGAGGGGCCCCGCTGCCGCTTCCCAGACTGCGTGGCCCTCTGGCTGCCCTGGCTGCTCTGGCTGCCCTTGGGGGGGGTCCCCTGGGGGCGCTGGGGGGGCTGCTGGGCAGCCATGGCCGGTGTCAGGGGCTGAGGGCTGTGCAGGCTCGCCGCGGGTGCAGGCAGGAGCCTGAACGTTGCCTCAGCCTCCTGCAGTCAGGGCGGGGGAGGGGACCTTTAAGGGGCCACTCCACGCGGCCACCAGTGAGCTGAGGGGCTGGAGAGAGCATCTCTCAACCCCCCAGCTGATGGCCGCCATGGAGGACCCGGCAATTTCGACGTTGCGGGACGCGGATCGTCTACACTGTCCCTACTTCGACGTTGAACGTCGAAGTAGGGCGCTATTCCTATCTCCTCATGAGGTTAGCGACTTCGACGTCTCGCCGCCTAACGTCGAAGTTAACTTCGAAATAGCGCCCGATGCGTGTAGACGTGACGTGTGCTATTTCGAAGTTGGTGCCGCTACTTCGAAGTAGCATGCACGTGTAGACGCAGCCAGTGTGAGCTATGGAAATGGGTCTCAAGGACCTTAAAGGCCAAGATTTTTGGGCACCACTATGTAATGGCCAAGTTGCGGGCAGGAGAAATTGAACCTGTGAAGCTAGGGGCTACAGTCCTGCACTATACCAGGTGAACTAAAGACCAGTTTATGAGGTAGAGCACAGGGCTGTAGTCCCTATGGCTGTAAGTTTTATCCCTCCTTCTAACCACCTGGTCAATCAGCCTTACAAGTGGGGGGTTATTTGGGGTGAGCTTGTGGAAGATCTCAGAAGCTTGGGATGTGCTTCTTCAGGTGAGAGAAGTATGTAACCCCTAAGACCATTTACTGGGTAGAGTGAAGTCTCTGCTATACAGCTTTGGCTGAAAGTCAGCTGGCCTTTAGCTCATGTGTTAGAGCACAGGGGCTTTAGCCCCTCAGGTTGCACATTCAATCCCTCCTGCTGATGACTTGGGTGTGTCAGCCTTACAACTCAACCTATGCTTACCTGCTGTCCCAATGGTGCCCCATATTCTTACCCTATGCAGCTGTGTATGCTGTGCATGCATAGTGACAGCCCTGTACTGAACAACTCCCACACTCACCACTGCCTGAAGCTTCACAGTGGTCCCAAGAGCCTTGAGGGCCTAGTGCTCCCCGAAGAATTCAAGGAGTTTGCACACATATGGGAGATTGACTGCCATACCCACTCCCCGCAGAGTAATAGTAAGCTAGAGTCAATTGTGAAAACAAGGCTGATTTATCTGCTTCAGACACCTTGTTAGCATTTTTGACACCCTGGAGTACTCTGACATCGAGTACCAAAAGAGTGCAGGACAGGCACCGACTGGAAGAAAGACCAAAGCCTTTTACCACTGAAATGTGTAGCAGCCAGAAGGATGGAGGTACTGCTGAGAGAAGATGGCCAATAATCAGGGAATCTAGACACTAGTGTATATCAGGACAGTCAAGGACTTATCGTCCCTGGAGACAGATATACCTATGAGGGTCCAGCCATGGAACAGTCGCCATAAGGAATGAACTAAAGCCGTTGTGAGGGGTGCAGTGACACTCATGTCATGCAAGGTGACTCCACAAGGGAAAAAATGTGACCTGAAGGAACAGGAGAAAAAAAGCAGCAGACACAACACCCAGAAAGAGCAGGGTTATGTAGAGATACAGAGATCAACCCAGAATGGAGAAGCAAAGAACCATCAGTAGGCCAACCCCACAGGGAAGCAGAAGGCTCCACAGAGTCTAACTGGCAGGGCTTGGAGACAGATGACAGGAAGACAGAAATAGTTTATTCCCGGTGTGGTTATTTGTTGGCTCTGTAGGTTACAAAGGACTCCAATTCCACTATGCACTAGCAACCTCTGACTGAGGCTACCCTGCACCCCAAGGATTTGGTTTTAATGTTTATATTAAAATGTTTGTGAGAGAAGCAAGATGTACCTTGATCAGTGGAACTGGGGCCAGAGGGCCTATGTTTTCTGGAAGAGCTGTTATTCAGGGGACAACAAGGATACAGGGAATTCAAGCAGTTAATCTGGAAGCAATGCACAGACAGAGCAAATCACAGGGTTTAATGAAGTTTCACTTGTTCAGCTTAACCTGCATTGAGCAGGTTACGAAAGTAACCTTTGGTAACGAAAGACATGCAGAAAAGGTGTGCGTTACACAACAAGTAATGTCGGATGAATAAAATGGAGTAAAAATAACATGATTCAGTCTTTGGTCACAATCTGTGGTACCTGTAGGCTGAGCACTTGCTTGGCTGCCCAAGAAAGAGTCAGATGCTGCCCAGCTGATTGGTAGAGTGCCCACAACTGCCCACGGCCAGCAGCATGTTCTCTATTGGTGGTGCACATTTGCACATGCCTTGGTGCACGTATCAAAATTAATTTCACACATGGATGGGAAAAATTAGAGGGAATGTTGGTCAGAACCCCAGCTTCTCTGAACAGCTCCACTCTGGTAGTACAAAGCCATAATAGCTGGATTTGGACTATCTTCTCCCTCCCTCCCCAGCTCCCTGGCATAGAAAGCTTGCTGGGAATAGAATGGGGATCTGCCAGGCTAGGAAAGGGTAAAGTGGAGCACATGGCATTTTGCTAGATTGCCAGGCAGTACAGCAGCCAGGATAACTTACCACAGCCAGTAGACTGCACTTGCCCCAGATGTACCAAAAGTAACGTACAGGCAAGCATTGAGCCCCGATTGGTTTACTGTACTTTTTGCTGCCTTGGTTGTTGCTTAATCATGTTCATTCTCAGTATCTACCCATCACAGAAGGCTCTTGCTTGCCGGTGTGTTTTCATGACATAAGAATATATTATATGAATAGTTAAAAATAATAAATTATAAATAAAATAAGGATCAATGTTGAAGTTGTCTAAATGCACTACTGAAAAAGAGTCTGACATTAATTTTTGTTTTGTGTTTCCCATTAGAAGTAATTGCATCAGGAAGAAATTTATACAGCTAATATCTTTGTGTGCCTTTCAGTGATGGGGTTCAGAGGCTTACAGTGTTATTGGAAGTATATCCCTCCCCAAGTCAGCAGCTAAGAAAAACAGAATAGTTGTGGCTTAATGTTCTTCTGCAAATCTCTTGGCATCTTTTTATTGACTCTACAACTACAATAACCTCCTGGAAATGTAGATTCAAGAAGACAGCCACGCAGCCAGAGACCCTCTCTCCATCAACATTAATATCAAATGCGAAACATAAGCATCAGTATCTTTAAAGTTTCTATGCCACAAAAGAAACATAAATGTTTGTATGTCCTCGATAGATTTTAATGGACTTTTGCTTTTCACTCAAGCCCATTCCTGTGCTTCCCCATCACACAGACCCGCATCCCCAGCCCATTCCTGTTGCTCCTCCTGCCCAGATGCTCCCACCTCCAGACAGCTCCCTCACCCCGTCTCATTCAGATTCCCCATTCTTAGTCTACTCATGCACCCTCCCTCTCACTCAGTCCCTCCACCCACAGCTTGGTTCTGCACCCTTTCTCCTGGCCAGTCCCCACATCTGCCCCTTCCTACACACTGATCCCTCAACCCCCAACTTTGTCTCACCCTGGACACTAGGAAGAGTTAATCTGGTTGTGGGGGGGCCTTGAATTTCAGTCCCCTCTTTTCCACCACCTGCCAATGGAACTAGGAGTGTAAGGGAGTGAGTTGACCTAGTCATGATTTTCTTTTATTTATCACTTTTATGTGGCCCCTGACCCTTTTTTCTGTGGGTCAGTCGCCCCAACCCATAAAAGGTTCCCCACCCCACTCTACGACTTGCCTTATCATCAAACTTCAGTAAGAACCTGAGGAAGGATTTGTTCATTCTATTGTCTGTTGTAGCCTGCTCCCTAAACTTAAAATATGTAATTCAGCAGGGTATGGCATGATTGTCAGCCTTTGCTCAGGAAAACAGCTGTTTTGGAGGTTTAAGCAATAAAGCCTTGTTGGACAAAAATGCTCCTCATTAGCTGTAGCTCTGTTTGGCTCACATTACTGGGGCAGCTGCAGTAACAAACTCACATAAGAGTAAAGGTGAAACTCTGGCCCTGCAGAAGTGTACTTGGGTGTGCGGCAGAATTTCACACTAGGTCTCCAATAGAAATGTCTTTATAACTGGTGCCTGAATCAGAGCTGGCCTATGGCTAAATAGAAAGTAGACTGATCAAGGGCACTGAGCATGAAGGGACATGTGAGCTGCCTCTGGGGCTGTCCCAGTTGCTCAGTTTGAGGTGGAAGAGCAGACACTTCATCTCACAGAATAAAGGATGTCTGGTCTGGGTGCTGCAAAGTCTGTGTTCAATTCCTGCTCTGCTCTAGATAACCTCCATAGAGCTTTTTGTGCCTCAGTTCCTCACCTGTAAAAGTTAAAAAAATAGCAATTTCCTACCTCACAGAGACATAGTGATCCACATAGGTACTGCTGTGATAGGAGAGGGGAATATAAGTATCTAAGGCTACGTCTACACGTGCACCCAACTTCGAAATAGCTTATTTCGATGTTGCGACATCGAAATAGGCTATTTCGATGAATAACGTCTACACGTCCTCCAGGGCTGGCAACGTCGATGTTCAACTTCGACGTTGCTCAGCCCAACATCGAAATAGGCACAGCGAGGGAACGTCTACACGCCAAAGTAGCACACATCAAAATAAGGGAGCCAGGCACAGCTGCAGACAGGGTCACGGGGCGGACTCAACAGCAAGTCGCTCCCTTAAAGGGCCCCTCCCAGACACACTTTCATTAAACAGTGCAAGATACACAGAGCCAACAACTAGTTGCAGACCCTGTATATGCAGCACGGACCCCCAGCTGCAGCAGCAGCAGCCAGAAGCCCTGGGCTAAGGGCTGCTGCCCACGGTGACCACAGAGCCCCGCAAGGGCTGGAGAGAGAGTATCTCTCAACCCCCCAGCTGATGGCCGCCATGGAGGACCCCGCTATTTCGATGTTGCGGGACGCGGATCGTCTACACGTCCCTACTTCGATGTTGAACGTCGAAGTAGGGCGCTATTCCCATCCCCTCATGGGGTTAGTGACTTCGACGTCTCGCCGCCTAACGTCGATTTCAACTTCGAAATAGCGCCCGACGCGTGTAGACGTGACGGGCGCTATTTCGAAGTTAGTGCCGCTACTTCGAAGTAGCGTGCACGTGTAGACGCAGCTTAAGAGAGAAGTGTTCAGATTTATAAAAAAAGAACTTTAAAAGTGGTGTGGTAAAGCAATGAGTATTGCTTCCTGAGCCACAGCATCATTATGAAGTTTAAATAGTTAAGGTGTGCACATTGCTCTGAAAAGTGATACAACACACCAGTTATAATTGTTATTAGAAGACATTAATTTCCCAGTTACATCTTTGTTTTAGTCTCTACCAACATGTATTTATTTATGTTACTTACTACTAAGCTGGAATGAAAGAGCACACATTCAAAGGTCTCAGGCCCCTAGAACTTTTAAAAAATGTATGAATAAACAAACAAGCCTATCAGTCAGTTACCCCCTACTCCATCAAAAAATCCAGCAAAAAAAACAGGTGCAATAAAGTTGACTTTGAATTCCTCTATTCAGTCCCCAGCTGTGGGAGAAATACAGATTTAAAATTTGCCAAGACACTTCTGTAGCTTCCAGTGTTTTTCTTGCTGGAGAGTTATGTGGGGACAGAGTTTTCTCTTTCTTATTTCACATAACCCCACTAACATCAATGGGATTTTCTAAATTATCCAAAAAGCAGAATTTGGTTTGTAACTCTAAATTGGTTTCATTAAAAAGTCATAGGACTTTATTAAAACATGGGGCAAAAGTTCTTTAATAGTGCACCGGAACACTATGAAGCGTTCTTCTTTATCTGTGTGATTAATTAACACTTCTCACAAAAACAAGATGCAAGCCCAAATGGTAGCAAAGGATTAAAAGAATGCTGCACAGCTTATGGTTTTCATGAGCTAGAGTGTCTGCTGTCAAATTGATCATAATATAATAGTCTACTAAAGCAGTTCCCAGCCTTTTCCTTTATGTGGACCACTACATCATCCTAAAAAGTTTTTGTGCACCACCAGTTTTAAACATTTTAACGTAGCCTACAGAAGCAGTTCCCAACATTTCCTTCCCCTGGACCAGCTGCAATATCCTTACAGACCACCAGGGATCTGCAGACCAGAAGCTGGGAACCACTCGTCTACTATAGTTCATGTTAAATTAACAACAGTCAATTATTTTCATCTATGTTACTTTATGTCTGTCAAGATGATAGTGCCAATTTTTCCACTTAATTCAATTTTTGAGATCATTACTTTACCTTTTTTGTAACACAGATTATCGATTTGCATGCATGCCAGATGAATGTATAAATGTTTAGTCTCTTGTACATAATAATAAGGCATGAAAAACTCACCCTTCATGGCTTTGGAGAAAAACAGTCACATTTCACCAGTCACTTACTAACATTTCATTTTCATTAAGGACATATTAAGTATGGATTCTGTGAAATAAAACACCATATCAGAGTATGGGATACATACAAAGATGTTCTAAATCAAATCTATGGGAAGGATATCACATTAGCAGAGATTCACTGAGGAATTATTAGTATGGAAAACTGAAATACTCATTTTCAGTGGCAGACTTGGTTTTCCTTTTTGCTTTATAGAAAAGTGCCACAGAAGGCTGTTTGATGCTCAGTGTGTAGAATCTCATAAAAGTGATGTGATTGAAATTCTCCAGACAGATTGCTTTCAGGATGTAAATAATGTCCTGATCCTAGTTTCTAGAAGCCCACTAAAAGCATTAAAAATGCAATTTAACTATTCTCAGGGTAAAAAAATGGCTGAAGTATAATTCAAGGATGGATGAGCATTACTGCTGCCAGCAAGTTCAATCTTGTAAAGCACCTTGCCTGAAAGACAATCTTAAGATTTCCTGAGCTCTTTTCCAATCCCGATTTATGTTTAAGTTTACTACAGGTTGGACAG
The DNA here is from genome assembly GCF_033958435.1 of Carettochelys insculpta. Lineage (NCBI taxonomy): Eukaryota > Metazoa > Chordata > Testudines > Carettochelyidae > Carettochelys > Carettochelys insculpta. The sequence continues at coordinate 176,328,287 of NC_134139.1, read as the reverse complement.
ATTATGAAGGTCAGGCAGCCTTTATTCAGGTGAAGCTAACACCAAGAGTTGAGGAGGAAATGCTGGATTTGTTCCTTGCGATAGGGTCTACCTATTTGGGGCCACCAGGGGCCAAAGGCCTTGCCATCTACTGAGCAATTTAAACTCATTGCTGGGGAATAACAGTACTTGAAGGGCCATAAGCATGCATTCTGGTTATATATTTGTTCCTTCTTCTCATGGGCTCCCAAAAAGATTTTTGTGAGCCAAGCTTCCCAACTTCTTGATATACAATCAAAATTGGAGAATGTATTGTATGGAGATAGCAACACTCAGATCCTTCTCTTCCCAGATTTCTCAGAGGAGGCCTAGTATTCTGTAAGTTTTCCGCACATATAAAAGCTCAAAGGGGAAGAACTCAGTGGAAGCTCATGACACTTACTTTAAGGCAAACAGAAAGAAGGAAATCTCAGAGGTAGATGATCTCAGTCTTTGGGATCAGAGGCCAAGAACCTCTTCAACACTGGCTAAAGTGTTTTGTTGAGCTTCTTGATATACACATCCCTTTGTGCATGGTATAAAAATGTCTTTAAGGGCTTGATGTCCAGAAGGATAGGGCTCTGCCATTAACTGGCACGTCAAATTGATTCTGTGATCTTCTAATATTTTGCTGGCGGGAGGGGTATCCCTACACATATGAAGAGTTTCATGAGCCCTGTGATAACCATTGCCACTGTCAAGGCTGATCCTCACTCTGGCACTTCAAGTTCAGAAGGTGGGGGCCTGCCAGAACTTCTAAGTACCCTGCCACTAAAGGCTTCTGCTTAAAAATATCCTCCCCATCCCCACAGATTCCTTGATGTTGGGAGATACTCTGCTATCACCCAAGTGAAAGCCCTTCTTCTGAGTACCCAGGAAGATGGACATGAAATGTCTGTCTATGGGGTAACACCAAGCTCTTAACCCTCTCTCAGATGAGAGCTTGAAAACCAACTGCATTTTGTTAATAGCTGACCTTTCAGTCACAGGCATGTGCACCCAAAACGTCCTGCCTTCTAGGACACAGGAATCAGATCATAATCTTATACAGGTGATTGTACCAACAAAACAATGAAGGCATATATGGTAAGTATACCTAGTTGCTGGTTGTTTGGCCCTGTCTCAGCAAAGGGGACTGGGCTAGATGATTTCTCAAGAGCCCACTGAACCCTACATTTCTGATTCACTAGGACTAGAAAGTCTAGCTCTATTTTCTGGATTCTTTCCACTTAATGACCTGCCCTTCTCCATTCTTGATCATCTCACAGGAGCAAAACAGTTAGGCGAACCCAGAACAGCTCTTTGAATCCTTCCTGACTGAAGTAGGAAGATGTACTGCCACAGTCCTGTATTTGCAAAATAGACCAATAGAGACCAAGTGAGTGAAAGTAAATTCAATTTTTACAGTGCTATTTTTTACTTAGATTTAGAGCCTAAGAATGGCCACACTACATCAGACTAATTGTTCACCTAAAGTAGTACCTATCTTGTGACAGTGGCCAAAGACAGGTGCTTCCGGAAAAATGAACAGTCAGTCAAGTGACCCATTCTCTGCCATCCACTTTCAGACCCTGACAACAGAAGCCAGGGACACCCAGAGCTTGTTGCTTCATCCCTGCCTTTCTTAGCCAACAGCCATTGACAGAACTAACTTCCAGGAACTCATACAATTCTTTTGGAAGCCTGTGAAAGTTTTGGCTTTCACTACAACCCCTGACAAGTTCCACGGGTTGATGGCACCTTATGTGAAAAAGTACTTCCCTTCCATGTGTTGCCTATCAATTCCCATGGGAGACTTCTAGCTCCTGTGTTATGTGAAGGCATAAATAACATTTCCTTTTTCATGATCTCCTAACCAGTTAAAATTTTATAGACATCTGTCACTTCCCCTCTTAACTATTTCTTTTACAAGTTGAAACGTCCTAATCTTTCAAGCTCTCCTCACACAGAAGCTGTTCCAGGACCCCATTTATTTTTCTTCCTTTGTTCTGTATCTCTTTCCATTCAGTATATGCTTTTTTGAGATGGGGCAACCAAGTCAATTAAATACCTGACTATTCAGAGAGTAATTTGTTTCATTATGTTTAGGTGTCAGTGTCTGTCACGGAGGTCACGGAAGTCCCAGATTCCAAGATTTTTGTCGACTTCTGTGACTTGCGCAGCAGCTAGTGTGGCTGACCTCAGTATCACCTAAGCAGCAGGGCTCTGCGGCCAACTGCTCAGGTGGCCCTGGGAACAGCTGGAGAGGCCCCAGGGACAGTCGTACCAGCCACGGTTTGGGCACAACCCAGCAGTGAAGGAGCAGGGCATCTGTGGTGCCTCAGGAACTCCCGCAGAAGCATCTCTTCCAGAGACTTCCCATCAGTGGTGTGCCGCATGCCACCCCAGTGACTCTCCTCCACTAGATTTATTCAGGGAATGTTTTAGTAAAAATTGTAGACAAGTCATGGGCTGTGAATTTTATTTATTGCCTGCGATCTATTCATGACTCTTACTAAAACTACCCATGACTAAATTGTAACCTTCATAATGATTTACTGGGGTAGCCTGACCTATCTGAGACCTGGAAAAGTATGTGTGATAGGTTTTATTATCCATTAACTGCTCTGCCTGGACCTATTGTCCACTGTGTAGTGTCTCATTAGGAACATTCACAACTACTCTCTAGAGCAAAGGGGAAACAAAGAGTACAGTGAGTAGAAAAAGAAGAAACTTCTTTCCTTAAAAAAAAAAGTCTCTCAAATGAATCTCCAGGTTCTTCTGATCCAGTCGTAGTTATGGATCCATGGGTATGAGTACATATGCAGCTGTCCATGTCTCTCACCCAGAAGTTTTGAACTGTATTTGCTTGATTCCCAGGCCTGCTGTGCACAGATTTTGTACCAGCAAAAGATTTATGAATTTTATTCATTTCAGAGAGGTGCCTATTTTAACATGTTTTATCTTAAAATCTGTACAGTTTTGAAACATTCCTCCATTTCTAATAATATGCTCTCTATTAGAAAGATATGGAGTATTGATGGAAATGTGAGAATCTTTCAAAATGGGAGAAATATTTGAGTGTGCCCAATGCATCTAAATATCTGAAGTTGTCCATGACCCTTTGGTTGTTCATTTCTATAGCCTATCTCCCTTTGCAACACGAATATTTGATGTAAGTCCTTCTGTTAACATCTACAGTCTTCACTGAAGTCTCTCCTTCGTTGATCCCGTCCACTCAGACCTCTGCCTACCTCGTCATAATTGTCCAAAGGAGCTGCAAAGGCCTATCTAGCTCCATGAATATTCAATTCAGCACCTCATTAGTAATCTTAGAAATCACCATTTGCATGGCCATTTCGAAATTTTGGCCAAGTGTGGCCATAGCCTAAGATGGTTACCAGGCAGAAATCACCCATTTGGTGGATATGTTCTTGGATAACTGGATGTTGAAATCAATATATAAAATATTGGGAATAGTTTTGGAACATGGAATGTGGACTGTTCCAGGATGTACTGTAAATGTAGATCATATGAAGTTTACAATAACATATTGTTTTTATGGATAATGCAAGAAATGTCCAAACTTTCAGCCCAATAGGACTTACGTGTAATGCTAATAGATGTGTTTGAAGAACGAGCTGTGATTTGTGGCTTACTTGTTTCAAAAAACATATGACTTTAATTAAAGAAAGCAAAAGGTTAGGAGTTAGTTCTGTGGTTGCTTCTGGCATTGCTCTTCATAAATTTTGTTCAACAAAAGGGATGCCAGGAAGAATGGATATTGGTCCCTTGATATTGGTCAATAATGTTATTGGTGCATTTTCCAGTTGGAATCCACTTTTATCACAGCAGTGATTCATTGCTTGATGATGTCATGACAATGCAGAAGCACCATCCTGGTTTCTAAACTTGTGATAGTTCACTTTTTTATTGGGCTAACAGCAAAGTAACTCCAAAATACTTAATACTTAAAGTAACTACAAAATACTTACAGTTGAGTCTGGTCACTTTGAGCATAGCGGCCTGTTTCTACTGCACTTTCCTTGTGATTTTCTAATTAGACCACCAGCACACTTCCTCTTTGTTTTATTTTTGCTTGACTGTCTTTCCCCTTTCACAGGGCCAGAAAACTTTTCTCTTTAAGCATCTTGTCATACAATTCCTCTATCTGAGACTCAGTGTCTGAGTTATATCATGGGGACTGTAGTGGTATTATATTGTCAGCAGGGCTACAGCTGTTGCTATCATACATAACACATGCTTAAAGTTCTTCAGGCTTTTTCCTCCCTTAGTACTTCCACTCACTATTTTAAAAATTTGTTCAGTAAGAGAGAAGAAAAAGAAGCACTGGCTCCCCACAAGGCATTAAGAATGGAAATGCAGAGCCTTTCAAGTGAGATGATGTGTGGTTTCAATCTAGTTCCCAGTGGACAGGGGCATACGTCACAAAGCCCAACATCACACTTGCTCACCTTCTTGAGAGTTGTAGCAGAGAGCTTCACCAACTAAATGGGCCTGGAGAATGATCTATGGTTTTACCTCTACAAGGGCCCTTAACAGGTCAGCATTGAGATATACTAGCATGTTGTCATGGGCTTGGTTACACTATAGCTACCCACATTATACTGTACTTGTTAGTGGGTAAAGAGAAAAATCTCACTTTGTCAATCCAGTACAATTTCAGAGCTCTACTCCTGCTTGTGCCTCTTAACCGTCTGGTGATTGTTAGAAATTTTCCTCCAAAAATTGTATGTCTCATTTTTGTATAAAAGCTTATGCAAATAGAACCTTATGTTAAACTAAGAAGACACTTTACTAAAATATTGAGCAAAAATTGGCAAAAATGTGAAATAAAGTAAAGGTTTGAGGTACTGAAGCCAGTTCTTTCTTAAGGCATGTCTACATGGGGATGCTTAGGAAAGTCAAGGCAAATCAAATACAGGTGTGAAGTCAGTGCACTTAAATTGCGGCATGTTAGGTCACTGAGTGGTCACTCACATTCCTGTTTACACTGGTGTAAAACCAGAATAATTGACTTCAATACCTCAAAATCAAAGGGTTACAAGCATAAAAATGCACTTACAAACTAAAACCTCACCTAATCTACTAGAGTGTCTTGTTCAAAGTGTTTCTGACCAAGTCTTTTTCCCAAAATAGCTGACTAGACTCTCTGACCAGGAACTGCCACAGAGCTCAAACTGCTTGGTTCCTTTATCTCTTCAAGTGAAGGGTACCTAAGGAGGGTGGGGGGTCATTCCCCCTTTCTTTATAGACCAATAAACCTTTGAAATATATTCTCAGGTAAAGTTCCTCTTCCCCTACTGGGAAGAGATGCAACATGGCCTGGGGAATACTTCATCCTGGTTCCATCTCTGCTGCTGATAGTTGAGTGGAGTAGGTTCTTATCTCTGACTGGGGCTTTTTAGGTGTAATATTTAAATTAATTTAAAATGCTTGAGAAGCTGAACTCCTTTTTAATTGGTTGTTAACACGAAAAACAAAGAACTGAAGTCAAATGATTAAAAGCTAGGAAGTACTGGGAAACCATATATTAATAAAGACAGGTAAGATAATGTTTGGAAAATAGGAGTGGACATATGCAAACCAGCCAGACATTGGTAATGTGCATTTTAAGCTGCTAAAGGGAACCAGCTTACTGGCACACTTTCAACTGCTAAAATCATATGAAGAAGCTCTTTCAGAAAATTAGAGTGTCTTGTTATGGCGTTCCCTCTTTTTCAAAATAAGGCATCATAAAGCTGCAGTTCAGGCTTCAGGAGATTGTGATGTCAACATCTTACTCTCCTGCATAAGCATTCCAAAGAGTACTCTAATTAAAATAGTGAGGAGAAGCCCGATACTTTACATTGCAACCACTAAGCTGATTTTGTAAAATTTATGCACCTATCTTCCTATATTTAAAGAAGAGCAAATTGGTCTTTTCCAACTTTCTTGAAACTTGGCCTTTTCTACATACAATATGTGTTCTTTCACATTAATTGAGTATTAGTGTCATTTCTGTAATCATGGTGATATAGGAATGGGAACAGCCAGATCATTCTCCTAAGCGTGATGGTTCACAAACTGTTTACATATTCTCTATTATACCAAGCATCTGCTCTGTTCAGCCAACTCAGTCAATGGACTCACAATATAACTTATGAGCAGGGTTCAAAAAAGAACTAGATAAGTTCATGGAGGATAGGTCCATCAATAGTTATTAGTCAGAATGGGCAGGAGTAGTGTCCCTAGCCTTTAAGTGACAGAAGCTGGAAATGGGAGACAGGGGATGGATCTCTTGATGATTACTAGTTCTGTTCATTCCCTCTTGAGCACCTGTCATTGGCCCCTATCAGAACAGAATCACACAGAATCATAGGGCTGGAAGGAACCTCAGGAGGTCATCTAGTCCAGCCCCCTGCTTCAAGCAGGATCAACCCCCACTAAGTCATCACAGCCAGGACCTTGTCCATCTGGGACTTAAAAACCTCTAGGGATGGAGCATCCACCACCTCTCTAGGCAATGCATTCCAGTGCTTCACAACCCTCCTGGTGAAGTAGTTTTTCCTAATATCTAAACTACACCTCTCCCTCTTCAACTTCAGACCATTACTCCTTGTTCTGCCATCTGACACCACTGAGAACAGTTTCTCACCCTCCTCTTTAGAGCTCCCCTTCAGGAAGTTGAAGGCTGCTATTAAATCACCCTTAAGTCTTCTCTTCTGTAAACTAAACAAGAACAAATCCCTCAGCCTATCCTCATAGGTCTTGTGCTCCAGCCCCTTAATCATTTTTGTTGCCCTCCTCTGAACCTGCTTCAGCAAATCCACATCCTTTTTATACTGGGGGGCCCAAAACTGGACGCAATATTCAAGATGTGGCCTCACCACTGCCGAATAGAGGGGAATAACTACTCTAGATCTGCTTGAAATGCTCCTCCTAATGCACCCTAGTATGCCATTAGCCTTCTTGGCTACAAGGGCACACTGTTTACTCATATCCAGCCTTTCAGCCACCATAACCCCTAGGTCCCTTTCCATCTTACTGCTGCTGAGCCAGTGAGTCCCCAGCCTGTAACAATGCTTGTGATTCTTCCGCCCCATGTGCAGGACTCCACACTTCTCCTTGTTGAACCTCATCAGATTTCTTTTGGCCCAGTCCTCCAATTTATCCAGGTCCCTCTGGATTCTCTCTCTACCCTACAACATATCTACCTCTCCCCCTGGTTTTGTGTCATCCGGAAACTTGCTGAGGGTGCAACCCAGTCCCTCATCCAGGTCATTAATAAAGACGTTGAACAACACTGGCCCCAGAACCGAGCCTTGTGGCATTCCACTTGAAACCGGTTGCCATCCAGATATTGAGCCATTGACCACTACCCGTTGGGTCCAATCCTCAAGCCAGCTTTCTATCCATCTTATAGTCCAAGGATCCAATCCCTATTTCCTTAACTTATGGACAAGAATGTTGTGGGAGACCATATCAAAAGCCTTGTTGAAGTCAAGGTATATCACTTCCACTGACTTCCCCATGTCCACAGAGCTTGTTATATCATCATAGAAGCTAATCAGATTGGTCAGGCAGGACTTGCCCCTGGTGAATCCATGTTGGCTCCTTTTGATCACTTTCCCCTCTTCCAAGTGCTCCAAAATGGATTCCTTGAGGATTCCCTCCATTATTTTCCCGGGGATTGAGGTAAGGCTGACCGATCTATAGTTCCCTGGATAGTCCTTCTTTCCTTTTTTAAAGATGGGCACTACATTTGCCTTTTTCCAGTCATCCAGGATCTCTCTTGATCACCAAGAGTCTTCAAGGATAATGGCCAAAGGTTCAGCAATGACTTCTGCCAATTCCCTTAGTACTCTTGGGTGCATTAAATCCAGACTCATGGACTTGTGAACATCTAGTTTTTCTAGATAGCTCAGAACTTGTTCCTTCCCTACGGATGGCTGCCTTCCACCTTCCCATACTTCATTGTCTAGGACTGTCATGTGGAAGTTGACTTTGTCAGTGAAGACTGAGGCAAAAAAAAGCATTGAGTACTTCAGCTTTTCCTGCATCATCTGTCACTAGGTTACCTCCCTCATCCAGTAACGGCCCCACACCTTCCCTGATAACCCATTTATTGTTAACGTGCCTGTAGAAACCCTTCTTGTTACTCTTCACATCCACTGCCAGCTGCAGTTCCAGTTGTGCTTTTTCTTTCCTGATTACTGCCCAACATTCTCCAGCCATATGTTTATACTCCTCCTTAGTCAAGTGTCCCCGCTTCCATTTCTTATATGCATCCTTTTTTAATTTAACCTGACTAAGGATTTCCCTGTTAAGACAAGCTGGTTGTCTACCATGTTTGCATTTCTTACTATGCAGGGGGATGTTTTGTTTCTGTGCCTTCAGTAAGACTTCTTTAAAATACTGCCAGTTTTCTTCAACTCTTTTCCCCTTCGTCTTCATTTCCCAAGGGATCCCACTCACCCATTCTCTCAGGGACTCAAAGTCTGCTCTCCTGAAATCAAGGGTCTATATGTTATTGCTCACCTTTCTTCCTTTTGTCCGTATCCTGAAATCTACAATCTTGTGGTCTCTGCAGCCCAGGTTTCCTCCCACTTCTATTTCTTCTACTACACAAGATATTTGATTAGCTGGATCTTTGGTCTGACCTAGAATGGCTGTTCTTATGCACTGGAGAGAGAGAAATGGAAGCAAAAAGGCAAATGGTAGATCTGGAGCCACTTTGCAATCATTTATGAACACTGCAAGTTGGCTTGGTTACCTGAGTGTTTTTCTATGATTTATACAAATTTAACTCAACATGAAACTGTCTTGAAACACAAGCAGGAAGAAAAAATAAAGTCCAAGCACTGTTACAGAGGGTTAATGTCAGAACTATTAGCTTGGATATTTGCCTCTGTCTCCAGCCAGTCCAAAAGTTAGTGTAGCTGCGGACAGGAAAAGCCCACAAACACAGAAGCACAAAAGTGCAAAAAGAATTCTGGAAGGATTGAAAGGGAACCTGACTGGTACACAGGATCCTCCAGGTTGTCTGGCCAGTCCTGCATAGATTATCATGACAGGTTAATAGTGCAGTAGGTAGGATGAACATGCATGAGGTTATCAAAACAAAAAAGCAGCGATGTAGCACTTTAAAGACTAACAAAATAATGTATTACGTGATGAGCTTTCATGGGACAGACCCACTTCTTCAGCTCTACAGCCCTACCAGAACAGACTCAATATGTAAAGCACAGAGGTCCAAAAATTGTTATTGAGGTTGAAAAATCAGAAAAATTGTTACCATTGTTACTCATTACAAGGACTCTTTTGCATACTTCGATGTTTGACCTAACTCTTACTTCCCCGTCCCTCACCCCACTCTCTTGCTCTTCTGATTTGCCAACAATGGTAACAATTTTTTCTGATTTGTCAACTTTGATAACAATTTTTGGACCTCTGTTTTATATATTGAGTCTGTTCTGGTAGGGCTGTAGAGCTGAAGAAGTGGGTTTGTCCCACAAAAGCTCATCACCTAATAAATTATTTTGTTAATCTTTAAAGTACTACATCACTGCTTTTTCCTTTTGATAGATTACAGACTAACACAGCTATCTCTCTGGTTCTATTCAATATGTGAAATTGCTTGTGGGTATTATTTTTTCTTTAATTCTTTGTTCCTATGTTTCTTTATCACAGAAATAAATAATGGGACTTTCCCCAGTCTGCTGAAGTTTATGGAGAAAGAACTATTTTTGAACATTTTGGTATGTTTTACTCAGGATTCACTGTACACCATGCTTTTTCAAAGTTCTTTGCAGAAATGAACTGATTGAGCTTCACAACTTTCAAGAAACACATTATTAGTAGGCAGGAGTGCACTTAGGCACAACAGAGATGTTAAGATCACACACAAATTTGGATACCTAAATCGCAGCACTTAAATCCATATTTAGGCACCTTGAAAACGCCGCTTGATTGTCCAAAATGCTGTGAACCTTCCACTCTCATTAAAGTCAATAAATCCGATTCTTCAAGGCTCTATACCATGCATTATTCTTTTGACAGAGCTATTGGCCTAGTGGGTAGTGGGGGAAGCTCTGGACATTATAGATATTGATTTAGTAAGAGTTTTGACATGGTCCTTCATGACAGTCTCATATGCAAATTAGGAAATGTGGGCTAGATTAAAATAAGGTGGGCACAAAACTGGTCAAAAAAGCCATCCTCAAAAATAATTATGAATGGCTTGCTTTCATATAGAAGTGATGTATCTACTGGGGTCCCACAGTGCTCTGTCCTGGCTCAGGTTCTGTTAATTATACTCATTAATGACTTGGATAATGGAGTAAAGAATATGTTGATAAAATATGAAGATGGCAACAAGATGGGAGGGGTTGCAAGCATGTTGGCTTTGAATTCAAAATGACCTTGACAAATTGAAGAATTGGTTTAAAATAAATAATATGAAATTAGTAAAGATAAGGGCAAAGTAATTTGCTGAGGAAGGAAAAAAATCAAATGCACAACAATGAAATGGAGACTTATTGGCTAGGCAGTGATACTATTGAAATGGATTTGAGGGTTGTAGTGGATCAGAAATTGAAAATAAATGAGTTTGAAAAAAGTCTAATATAATTCTGAGCTGTTTTAATATGTCTTGTATAAAGACATAAAAGGTAATTTTCCTTCTCTACTCAGCACTGGTAAGGTTCAGTGGGCATATTGTATAAAGTTTTGCATGCCATACTTTAACAAAGGTGTGGACAAATTGGAGAGACTCCAACAGAGAACAACAAAAACAGTAAAAGATCTAGAAAACCTGAGCTGTGAGGAAAGATTTTAAAAATGGACACATTCAATTTTGAGAAAAGAAGACTAAGAGGGAACCTGCTAGAAGTCTTCAAATATATTAATGACTATTTTAAAGTGGATGGTACTCAATCAATTGTTCTCCATCTTCACTGAGAGGAGGACAAGAAATAATGGACTTAACATGCAGTAAGGGAAATTTAGATTAGATATTAAGAAAAACTTTCTAACTATAAGGAGAGTTAAGATCTAGAATAGTCTTCTAAGGGAAATTGTGGAATCCCATCAATGGAGGTCTATAAGAACAAGTTAGACAAAAACTGTCAGGGATAGGTTAATATAAAGTGTTTGAACTTTCTAAGCTTCATGGTACTAGACAAACAAGATGGAAGAGGTAATATCTTTTATTGCACCAACTTCTGTTGATGAGACTAAAGCTCTTCTTGAGGTCTGGAAAAGGTACAGAGGGTCTCACAGATGAATAGAAGGTGATTATCATAAATAATTAACACATATTTCAAGGGAATATTCAAGGTGAAGTGAATGGTCTAGATGTATTTTGTCCTGCCTCAGCACGTGGAGCTGGATGACATTACCTCTCACGATTCCTTCCAGCCAAACATTTCCAAGATGTATTGTTGTGCAAAGTCGATGTAATGTGCTACAAAATTAGAAGTATAGAATTCTCAGCTATTTGAACATGTGTAAATAACTACATATCAGCCAAAGATCTGGGCCTGGTGAGTAATCCTTAGATACCCTGGTTTCAAAATTCTAATCTCAGTAATAAAGCCAATTTCACAGACTGAGTTAATGACAGAGTTTAAGGCTCCTCTTCCCAACCCAGAGCTAACTTCATAGAACTATATTTCAACCAACTGAGAGTGAAAGCAGATGAAGGAGACAGTTGTGTGGAAGGCTGGAGGGTGGATATGGGGGATCCCTGAAAGAAGGCACTGAAAGAGTGATTTGAAAGGCAGGAGGAGGATCAGGAGAGGAGAGAAACACAGAAACCAAGGGAGGGTGAAATTTCAAGAAGAGGATCATGGTTGACCATGTCAAAGGCAGCTGAAAAGTCAAGGAATATGAGAATGTGTATTGGTTCTCAGCTTTGGCTAAAAAGAGGTCTTTAGAGATGTTGGTGAGAAGAGTTTCAGTTAAGAGCAAGGGGAAGAAGCCAGGTTGGACGGAATTGGAGAAGAGGGCCTTCAGACGATGACTGTAGACAGTATGTTCAATGAGCATAGAGATTAATGCGAGAAAGGAGATGGGGTGGTTGTTGGAGGATCAAGTGAAGTAAATGGCATTTTTAAAACAGGAGAGACTAAAGCATGTTTTCACTGTGAGGAGATAGAGCCAGAGGAGAAGAGGGAAGGACATCATCAGAGTAGGCTTGAGGGCTGATCAATAGGCCAGATGGGATCACTAGGCAGGTGGTGGAGATACAGGAGGAGAACAGTATATGGGATGGGAAGAAGGTGGAAAGAGTGCTACAGAGGGAATGTAAGTTGAGTTGAAGGGTGTATAATTTATCAGTTTTCTCTTGAAAGAGATCAGAAAAATCCTGTCCAGAGACAGAAGTGAAGTCAGGAGGAGGGGAGTGTATGGAGAATGAGTTGATGGTGGCAGAACACATAGCTGGGATTGTGGGTATGAGATTAAATTAAAATGGAAAATTAGAGTTGTTGAGCTTGGGAGATAGCAGAACCAAAAGCACAAGAATGTATTTGTAATGGAAGAAGTCAGCCAATCATGGGATTTTCTCCAGAGATGCTCCACAGTATAACAGCAGTAGTGGAAGAAACAGATGTTGGGGATTTACCAAAGTGCAATTGTATAGTATAGGTGCTGATAACCACTGAACAAAACTGCAAACTCTGAATATGATGGCAACCACTCCAGGAACGCAGCACCCCATCACTATCTTCAGATCTGGAAAATTCTCAGAAGTGGGTCTATCCCACAAAATCTTATCACCTTATAAATTATTTTGTTAGTCTTTAAAGAGCTACAGGCCTGCTTTTTCATTCAGTGAACTCAGACAGTGAGAGGCTGGTGTAAGTCTGTGAAAGCACAGAAAGGACTTTTTATAATGGAAATATCAAATTAGAATTTAGCTGTAAATACCTGTCATAATTCTGAGAACTTCTAATGCAAGTAGCCTGAAAGAAACTTTTTATATCATAAGTCAAGGCAATGTTACCTTTAAAGTGGCCTTAATTCTGCTCTGCTCTGCTTAGGCCTCAACTGGAGTGCTGTGTCCAGTCCTCAGTGCCACATTTCAGGAATATATATGAACACTTTGCAAAAAGTACAGAGAACAGCAATAAAATGATTAAAGGTTTAGAAACGGTGACCTCTGAGGGAAAATTGAAAGAACTGAGTTGTTTAGTCTGGAAAAGAGAAGACTGAGAGGGGACATGGTAACAGGTTTCAAATACATAAAAAATTGTTACAAAGAGGAGGAAGAAAAAATTGTTCTTAAATTCTGAGGATAGGACAAGAAGCAATAGGCTTAAATTGCATGAGGGAGATTTGGGTTAGAGATTAGGAAAAAATTCCTGTCCGGATGGTTACACACTAGAATAAATTTGCTAGGGAACTTCTGGAATCTCCATCTTTTTTTAAAGTTTTTAAAGAACAGATTACACAAACACTTCTTGGGGATGATCTAGATAATACTTAGTCCTGCCAGGTGTGCAGGAGGGTGGACTACAGCACCTTTTGAGATCCCTTCCAGTCCTGTTATTCTATCATATATTTTCCCTTGTACATATGAAATGGTTCCTCTCCTGTTTTCTGTAAACGTATCTCTAGAGTGAAAGTCAAAGACTCCTTTTCAGGGAACATAATGGAGTCAGATAACCTATACAATTATTTATGTTTGATTTTGTCCACCCAGTGTTTCCTCACCTCACAAACAACACACACTGTACATCTCATGCCATTTCAGTGGCTCTAGGCTCGGTCACACTAATTGTAATTTGTAGCCATCTTTTCTGCAAACCCAGACTGATAAATCCCAGGAACTGCAGGTCATGTTTGTTTAGGCATATGCACTGTGTGCTTTCAAGAGCAGGGCCTTTAATCATCTCATTATTAAAAATGGATTCTGAAAAGAATTCCCAAAGGGAATTAGTTGTATACATTTCTTTCATTGCTTTGAAGACTGGAATATCATTATTGTAAGCAGTCCTTTATAAGCAGTCAAGAAGAGAGGAGTGGGGGAGGGGTAGAAAGAAGTTACACAGAATATAACAGTTCTAGATTTGAGCAGACTATCAACAACTGCAAGGTTAATTACAGATCTTTTAAAAACCCTAAGCTTTAGAAATAAAAGATAATAGATTCTTTAGAGTAATTATAGGCTGCTCAGACCTTATGGTAATACTAAAGTAAAACATCTGACTGGCATGCTACAGGAACATAGTGACAGTAGAAACACAGGTTGAAAAAAATAATTAAAAGCAGCTTCCCCCCTATCTTGGATGAGCTGTCAATCAGTCTGGGGAAGAAAAGAAATGCTAACAAAATATTAATAGGCTCTTTTTTAGTTTTTTCGTAATGTTCTTTTATACACAGGTTGTGCTCTGATTTGTCAGTCAAAGGAGTCAGGCTCAGTAGCAGGAGACAAACAAATGCAGCAAAGGAGGAAGAAAAGAAAAGCTTTGGAGCAATTGTATTTAACCTCAGAAAGAATCTGCCAAGGCATGAAGGTAGGAATCTTTGGGAGAAAGCTGGCTAGAAAATCACTGACTCTGCTTTGCTTTTTTAAGAGGAAATTATGTCAATGAGGAAAAGTTATTTTAGACTGACAGACACCAAATGTCAGCAATCATGATATAATCAGTGCAAGCTTTATTATACTTAAGTGGTTTGAAAGTCTGTAGATTCCAGACAGATTCAAAATCTAGAAGAAAAATGTGTTTAAAAGACAGTCTTATGAATATTACATCTACTGTCTCTCTCTCTGTCTCTGTCTCTGTCTCTCTCTCTCTCTCAGTATGTACGTATCTATCTATAGTGTTGCACATACATTTTTATAGCTTGTCAAATTATCTGTAACTGCCTCTGTGTCTTCTTCCTCCTTGGCCCCATTGCATGGCATGTCTTTCTGGAGCTGGACTTCCAAGCCACCATCCTCTCTTCTTTCAAATCCCACCATAAAACCACTTCTATGATGCAAATGTCATACTGAAACCAGTTCTGCAAAGAGCTCTCTTGCTCATGCAGAGCCACACAGAACTGGGCTCTGTGGGACACAATGATCAGCCTGTGCAGACCTCATTGTAGGATCAAGGTCTTATTTGCTTCTACAGTCTACTTCACGGCAACTAATTTCCTCCATCATTATGGGTGCGTCTACACTAGCCAGCTACTTCAAAGTAGCTGCCACAATGTCGAAATAGCAAGTGTTGCGTCTACATGCACCGTGCGCTATTTCGACGTTGAAATTGATGTTAGGTGGCAAGATGTCGAAATTGCTATTCCTATCCAAAGATGGGAATAGTGCCCTACTTCGACATTCAACGTCGAAGTAGGTCATGTGTAGACGATCCGCATCCTGCTACATTGAAATAGCGGGGTCCTCCAGCCTATTTCAACTAAGGGGTTGAGAGATGCTCTGTCCAGCCCTGCGGGTCTCTGTGGTCACCGTGTGCAGCAGCCCTTAGCCCAGAGCTACTGGCTGCTGCTGCTGCTGCTGCTGCTGCAGCTGGGGGTCCGTGCTGCGTACACAGGGTCTGCAACTTGTTGTCAGCTCTGCGGCCCTCGTGCTGCGCAGGCTGAGTGTGTCTGGGAGGGGCCCTTTAAGGGAGCGGCTTGCTGTTGCCCCAGAAGGGCTAGCCCAGCCTGTGACCCCGTCTGCAGGTTTGGCTGGCCCCTTATTTCGACGGGGAGCGCTTGTGTGTGTGGACGCTCTGCATTTCCTTCCGGGGAGGCTCCTTTCGACGTTCGCCATCACTACTTTGACGAACGTCGATGGAACCAACCCCGGAGGATGTGTAGATGATACGCATCGAAGTAGCCTATTTCAATGTTCTTATTTCGAAATAGGCTACTTTGACGTAGTGTCCTAGTGTAGATGTAGCCTATAGGTACTAGCCCTTTCTTTAGCTATGCCTGTCTTCTAGCACTCCTTCTATCAACTTATACCCTTTCACTCACCAAACTACTACATGAAATATTCACAGCTACACATATTGGGAGTGGAAAGCTTTGTAAAGAGATGTGCATTGGAGGGCAGGTTAAGGGAAAAGAGTTAAGATTATGGTGTCTGATAGTAGTGGTAACAGTCACATATATGACTCAAGGCCCTCCATGGCTACCTGGCCACAAAGTATGGAAGGGGATAGAGGGAGAGGTACAGAGGCCTACCACATCACTCACCAATAGTCCACTAGTTAAGGCACTCCTTGGAGATCTAGGATACTTGGGTTCAAGTCATGTCTGCAAATCAGGCAGAGTCAATTACCTAACTTCTATGCTGTTATAGCGCTGGTCTTTTGCTCTGGTTTTGGCCAGAAATTCCATCCTGGTCCCAAGAAACTTTCCAGATGAAGTTTAATGAAAACTGATGTTTCTGTGAAAAGTTTCAGGTCTGACCAATTGGCATTTTCTGACAAAAAGATTTTTGTCATAACATTTCCAGTGAGCTCTGTTTGGAACACAAGTTAAACCCGTGAGTGACTCAATGTAGCTGATGGCCCTGAGTGCTGTACACATAGGTGAATCTCCTTTTTTTGTGGGAGAAGTGGGGAAATTGGTACATTGATTTTACTTCAATGGATGGACTCAGGAAGCTTGATCTGGCCCTACAACTGCTTTTAAATATAAAAATCACTTACAGTAAATCTGAAAAAGACAAACAAGTTAATGAATAAGAAATAGAAATACTGTGTGCACCACAGTACTGATGTGAGCTCAGAATACCATGTGATGTTATAATCATATCTTCTGAGTGTCTCTTCATCTGTCTTTCACTGCTTCAGAGAGGGCATTCTTAATGTGCCCATCTTAGTACAATGACAGAATCAAGAGGAAGAAAGTTCAGCACCAAGAAGACAAGCACAAATTTCAGCACAGTACAATTCATAAACAGAATATATTCCTAATCCTTCGCTCATGGAAATGAATGACAAAATTCAAAGTGACTTTAGAGGATTATTTGGACCTCTTCCAAATCCCACTGAAGTCAGTGGAATGGCCCCCCTATTTTTCTTCATCAGTGCATTGGGCTATATCTTACCTCTCCTGGACTCCTCCAGAAAGAGTATTGAGACCATTGAAAATATAGTCCGTCCACTCTGAGTTCAAGTTCCTGACACCCTACTGCCCTCCTGGTAGTTGGGAATACAATTGAAAGAAAATTCTACTCAGCCCTGCTCTGAAATATATTAAGTATAGACAAGCACATTACTGCCAAACTCTATAGCATATGAAACATGAAAAAGGCCAGTAAACAGAGACTTTTGAGACAAATATTGAAAAAGGCCATTTCTGGAGGCTTGTAACTCAGCTAAAATTTGGCATGAGGCAATACAATATGCACCTCTGACCCCAGGGAATTGTCCTATCAGATGAATAATAACATGGACACTTAATTCTTCTCACCATATAAACTGTAAGAACTTTTAACATTGCTGAAAGAATATATCTTCCCTTAGCCTCACTTTTAGAGTTAGCTAAACAATTTTTTACAGAATAATAAGTACATAAATAAATTTCAACCTGATGCGTGACCACCATGGAAAATTTCGGTCCAAACAGCGAAGATTTGCTAAGCGATTAGAAGTTGTTATTTTTAGCAGCTTATGTAAATTGTTAGGTAACCTTAATGTTAGACTTCACTATCAGAATTACTTCTGACAATTTTGAGAGTTCATACTTAGTTTTGTTGCAAATTGGAATGAAAAAAATCACAAAAAATAAAAAAAAAAGTTTTGATTTATAAAGGTTGAAATGTGAAATTTCACATTGTTGACTGAAACATAACAATTCAGTTTTAGGTTTTTTCAAACATTCTCAAGCTTACTATTTCTAAAAGAATTTTTTACTCAACAATTTTTGTCTCAAAAGTCTCTGTTTCCTCAGGAACATTGTGAGTTTTCATTGAAAAATGGAATGTCCAAAACCCAAGTTATTTAATTCTGAAGATCCACAGCAGTGCCACCTGTTGAGTGGGCACCTCATCCTCCCCTTCTTGTCCGTAGGCCATGCTCCACAAATGGTCTTCATCTCCCATAGTATATGATAGATGTTGCGCTGCTTCCCTTCTCTAAGCAGGGAAGTTGTGTTACATCCTCTGAGTGTCGACAAATTCGAAACCAAGCCTGGAGAAGAGAATATAAAAATAGTACTAAAACTTCCAGAAAGTACTTTAAAAATGCATAATATTCCCTGACTACAAACTTCATTTTCTGGCTTATCCTATGTAGGATTGTCAGACCTCCAGGATTGTCGTGGAGTATCCAGGAATTACAGCTTAATCTTCCATTAAAGATTATGTGATAGGATCCAGAAATAGGTCTGACCAAACTGGCAACCTTAGTTCTATGCTGCTCGTTACCAGGGAACAGGAACTCTTAACATGATCATTTTGTTTGTTTTTTAAATTGTTTTATATTCTGGGTTTAGCAAAGGATGGTTACTGTCAGCTCTCTATTAACACACAAAAAACTCCATTATGACTACAGGGTGGGGCAGGATCAAAGGGCAGGGAAAGAAGTGACAGCCAGGGTACTGGAAAGGATGAATGTGATGTAGAGAAAACAAGTAGTCATCATGCCCCCTTTCCAGCCTAAGAAGGTAATATCCCCTTTCCAGGCTTAGGACTGGTGTTAGCCAGGGTTGGTTTATGACGTGCATGTTAGGAAGGGGTTCCATCAGGAGCAGGATGGAATCAGGTACGAGTGCTCTGTGGAGCTATCTTTACAGAAGACACCAAGAGGTATTGGAGAGGAGAGCAGGAAGGGCCCTGCCCAAGACTTATCAATCATATGCTTCGCCCTGCCCACTGAGTAGCTTCCAGCCCCCACTCTCTCCCAGCAGTCCCTGATGAGTAGAGTGGACCAAGAAAGACTGCTCTGGGACTCTAAGTCAGAACAGAGCCAGATACACTGCCAGCACTAGGGCATGGGAGAAAGAGACCCGTATGGAGAAGACTGAGCCATGGGCTAGGTCACTGGAGCAGTGAGAGTTGACTATGGCTACATGAGAGAGCTATGGTGGCCAAGGTGCACCTCTATAACTAGCATATGAAGCAGTTCTTTACATGCTGAAATAAGATGGTGTGCAGGTTGCAGTGCTGGGAATCTCTTTCCCTCTCCTGCCCACTGGAAATCTCTTCAGCTTCCCTGAGGGAGGAAGAGGATAAAAGGGAAGGACTGTCTTTTCTGCCATCAGGCAGACTTGCTTAGGCTTTAAAGGAAACATAAAACAAATATATCTGAAAGAAAATTCTTAAAAGTGATTGAATTGTTGAGATCTTGGTTTTATTCTGTGTCTCAGCTCAGTTGCTGTTTGGAACACAAAACACCCCAGTGTGGTCCCAGAAACATGTTGTACACCTGCAGCAGGCAATATGTATTGGCTTACACAACACAGCAACTGTGCCTAGTAGTTTATCCCACCAAATGCCTCTCTATCCTCTCCTTCTCCTGTCTTGAGGGTGCTTCTTAGTCTGTCAGTTTTATAGTGGCTCCCAAGCTCATCTATGAGCCTTACACAACATATTGCACACACATCTGCATTTCCCCATGCAAGCAGCCCCCTGGATGGCACTCCTGGAAATGGTAGTTGTTGCCATGCATTGATTTGTGCACCCAATGGTGGACTGTACATTGGAGACAAGTCCCTCCATGTGTTGCATTAGACAAAGGAAAGGGTGGGCTATTTAGTTTAACTGAGGCAGAGGGATGCAAGCAACACAATATTGTCTTGGCCCTATGTAGCCAGACAGAATCCCCCTGCTCTACTCCATCTTGCCTGCTCCTCTTCGGTGCCTCAGAGCACACAGCACAAAGAAACAGCACAGTCTTGGAATGTTTTGAGAGCACAGAAGTGCTAATCTCAAACACTGTCCCGTGCCTCACAAACACAGATGTGCTATGTCAGCATGACCCTGGACTGAAGAATACCAATAAGAGGGCTAACGGTCTAGTCGACGGCCTCGGGGCTTCAAGCTGCCCTTGGCTGGTCTTGATAATTGATCCACTCACACTTTTGTCCCAGGAGGAGAATTTTACTGCCCATGTGAAAGTTTGCCCTGTTTCTATAAATTTAGTTATCTCTGTCCTTACAAGTGTAACTGCCCTTGTAAGTGCTGGCATCTCAAAGACAAACGAGTACAATTGGTACCTTATAGATAAGGAAGACTATACGTGCCCCTGAGGTGGGGTATAAAAAGGGCCCGGCAGCCTATTCTAACTGAGCTACAATTACCTACACCTGCTGGTCGGGTAAGGTTATTGCCTCCCGAGGATCCAGGGGACGCTTTCCTCATATCTGTTCTTCGCAAGGGATTCACTGAACGACGTTGGCTATGCCGGAGTCGAAGGACGCAGGAGTGAAAATTATACCTGCAATGTGTTTTTTGTGCACATTTAATAGTAAGAGCTCTTTAGTCTGAGGCGTCTGGTCCTCAAATGGGTAACTTTCTCTAATTGACATGTTATTTGTATCATCCTACTATAGTGACTAAGCAAATAGAGCAATAACAGTGTAACCATTAAGATTTTATCTAACTTTTCCTGCAACTGTAGCCATTAAGACATGTAAGATTTTCATTTCTGCTTTGTAATAAAGAGTAACCATGTTTAAGCTTCAGCCTGACTCCTTCTAGTTGCTGTAAATCGGCCAAACACAAACAAAGAACCTTAGCCGGTTTGGCTATATTCAGCCTTGTCAGTGGTAAGGTGCAGTAAAATTTGGGCGCTGAGTCGTGCTGTCTCCACAGAGCAGACTCTTGGGGCACCCGTCAGCCTCCCTGGCTGCCCACTGCGAAGGGACAGTCTGTCCTAGCAGTTAAAGGCTTGGGTGAATCTCAGGGGCATCCGTCAGCCATCTTGGCTGCCCGCTGCGAAGGGATGAGCTGTCTTAGCAGCTAAAGACTCGGATGTACAATAGGCTCACAGACCACTCATTACCCGGCCATCAGATGACAAGCTATCCTCTTCTTTCCCACACAGATCTCTTAAGCCTTCCTATAGGCTGCCAGGGCAATCAGCTTCAATGCAGGGTATTTGCCTGGCAAAGTGAGTTTTAATTCATTTGGATGCATGGGCTTCTCTGCATTCCACTTAGGGATATGTATGTGCCTCTCAGAGATTAGAAAGCCTACTCTACTTCCCTGGCCTAGATGTTTGATAATGGGCAGGAGAGGTGGGCAACACCAAATGGTGAAATTCTGACCAAACATGCTCTTCTTCAGCTGCCAGTAAGAGGGTCTGAATCTGTGGGTATTCACATGGGATCCTGTATCTGTCCCTCTCCATTCTCACTGCCGCAGAATCATGGCAATGCTTCTCAAAGGGGAAAGAGATTGTGCTAAATTCCCCAAACTGTCCACAAGAAAATCTATTGTTCTTATCTCCAGAGCCCATTGAGATAATCCCTTCTTGCTGAAGTATCCGCCACTGCTGTACATATTGTGTAGGATCACACACAGTAACTTCAACCACAAGTGCACTGAATTCCTGTTACTTGACAGTAGGAAACCATTGTGGTTTTAAATTTGGGGGCTGGATTTTTAACTATGTTTCCACCACTAATGCACCTTCTGTCTTGTAGCTCTGGGACTATGACTTCCTGGGAAAGCAACTGGGAAAGCAAATCTCACTAGTCAATGGAAGATGCTGTGTGCATGTCAGTTTCCTCTCCAACAGACACAGCAAAGGAATTACTTGGCTGGTTCCCACACCATCCCTGCAGATTAGCCTCTTGGAGCCCTCTCAGTGCCACAGATTGTGAGCGCAATGCTGACTGAGGGCACACATTCAGTGACGCTGGCTCACCCAGTAGGCTGTAATGAAATGGAACAAGCAGAAGTAGCCACCAGACCCCTGAAGCTCTCCCTCCCCCATCCCCTCATACTTGGGGAAAAAGGAAGCGTATCCACGGGCAGCATCCTGACATGGTTTGGTCAGTGATGTGGGCAGAAAGTGGTTGCAGTTGTACTGACACATTTGGACACATTTTGCTGAGGCCTGTTGAGTGATGTGGGTAGATGCAGTTTAAAGCAGTGGTTTTCAACCAGTGTGCCCTGGCACACTGGTGTGCCACGAGAACCATCCCAAGTGTGCCATGAAATCAATTTTGCCTCACTATGGCTCTTTGCAGAGCCGCTGTGAGAGTAAATAAGAACATAAGAACATAAGAATGGCCATACTGGGTCAGACCAAAGGTCCATCCAGCCCAGTATCCCGTCTGCCGACAGTGGCCAATGCCAGGTGTCCCAGAGAAGGAGAACAGAAGACAATGATCAAGTAATTTATCTCCTGCCATCCATCTCCTGCCCTTGTACTGAAGGCTAGGGCACCATACTTTACCCCTGGCTAATAGCCATTTATGGACCTAACCTGCAAAAATTTATCGAGCTCTTTTTTAAATCCTAATAGAGTCCTGGCCTTCACAGCCTCCTCCGGCAAGGAGTTCCACAGGTTGACTGTGCGCTGTGTGAAGAAAAATTTCCTTTTATTAGTTTTGAACCTACTACACATCAATTTCATTTGGTGTCCCCTAGTTCTTGTGTTATGGGAAAAGGTAAATAATTTTTCTATATTCACTTTCTCCACACCATTCATGATTTTATATACCTCTATCATATCGCCCCTCAATCGCCTCTTTTCCAAACTGAAAAGTCCCAGTCTCTCTAGCCTCTCCCCATATGGGACCCGTTCCAAACCTCTAATCATCTTAGTCATCCTTTTCTGAACCTTTTCTAATGCCAATAGATCTTTTTTGAGGTGAGGAGACCACATCTGCACGCAGTACTCAAGATGTGGGCATACCATAGTTATATATAGGGGAAGTATGATATCTTTTGTCTTATTATCTATCCCTTTTTTAATAATTCTTAACATCCTATTTGCTTTCCTAACTGCTGCTGCACACTGAGTGGATGTCTTCAGAGAACTATCCACTATAACTCCAAGATCCCTTTCCTGATCTGTCGTAGCTAAATTTGACCCCATCATGTTGTACGTGTAATTTGGGTTATTTTTTCCAACGTGCATTACCTTACACTTACCCACATTAAATTTCATTTGCCATTTTGCTGCCCAATCACTCAGTTTGCTGAGATCTTTTTGTAGTTCTTCACAATTCCTTTTGGTTTTGACTGTCCTGAACAACTTGGTGTCATCTGCAAACTTCGCCACCTCACTGCTTATCTCATTTTCTATATCATTGATGAACAAGTTGGACAGGGTCAGTCCCAGGACTGACCCCGGGGGAACACCACTAGTTACCCCCCTCCATTGTGAAAATTTACCATTTA
This sequence comes from Carettochelys insculpta, assembly GCF_033958435.1. Classification (NCBI taxonomy): domain Eukaryota; kingdom Metazoa; phylum Chordata; order Testudines; family Carettochelyidae; genus Carettochelys; species Carettochelys insculpta. Next base: position 176,304,988 of record NC_134139.1, on the reverse strand, counting down.
TTCCAACCCTTTGTTTTCTGTCTTTTAACCAATTCCCGGTCCATGAAAGGATCTTTCCTCCTATCCCATGACCGCCTAATTTACATAAAAGCCTTTGGTGTGGGACCGTGTCATAGGCTTTCTGGAAATCTAGGTATATTATGTCCACTGGGTGCCCCTTGTCCACATGTTTATTAACCCCTTCAAAGAATTCTAATAGGTTAGTTAGACACGACTTCCCTCTGCAGAAACCATGCTGACTTTTGCCCAACAATTCGTGCTCTTCTACGTGCCTTGCAATTTTATTCTTTATTATTGTTTCTACTAATTTGCCTGGTACTGATGTTAGACTTATCAGTCTATAGTTGCCAGGGTCTCCTCTAGAGCCTTTTTTAAATATTGGCGTTATATTGGCCGTCTTCCAGTCTTTGGATACCGAAGTGGATTTAAAGGATAGGTTACAAACCACTGTTAATAACTCCACAATTTCACATTTGAGTTCTTTCAGAACCCTTGGGTGAATACCATCTGGTCCTGGAGACTTGTCACTATTCAGCTTATCAACTAACTACAAAACCTCCTCTAATGTCACTTCAATCTGGGAGAGTTCCTCAGATTTGTCACCTAAAAAGGCTGGCTCAGATTTAGGAACCTCTGTAACATCCTCAGCCGTGAAGACTGAAGCAAAGAAATCATTTAATCGCTCCACAATGGCACTGTCTTCCTTGATCGCTCTAAACAGCCATGTTAAAAAGGCAGTGAGAGAGAAAAGGGCAGCTTTTAAAAAGTGGAAGTCAAATCCTAGTGAGGAAAATAGAAAGGAACATAAACACTCCCAAATTAACTGTCATAATGTAGTAAGAAAAGCCAAAAAAGAGTTTGAGGAACAGCTAGCCAAAAATTCAAAAAACAATAGTAAAATGTTTTTTAAATACATTAGAAGCAGGAAGCCTGCTAAAAAAGCAGTGGGGCCCTTGGATGATAAAGATATAAAAGGAGCGATCAAGGAAGACAGTGCCATTGCGGAGCGATTAAATGATTTCTTTGCTTCAGTCTTCACGGCTGAAGATGTTACAGAGGTTCCTAAATCTGAGCCAGCCTTTTTAGGCGACAAATCTGAGGAACTCACTCAGATTGAAGTGACATTAGAGGAGGTTTTGGAATTAATTGATAAGCTGAATAGTAACAAGTCTCCAGGACCAGATGGCATTCACCCAAGGGTTCTGAAAGAACTCAAATGTGAAATTGCGGAGTTATTAACAGTGGTTTGTAACCTATCCTTTAAATCCACTTTGGTACCAAATGACTGGAAGACGGCCAATATAACACCAATATTTAAAAAAGGCTCTAGAGGAGATCCTGGCAATTATAGACCGATAAGTTTAACATCAGTACCAGGTAAATTAGTAGAAACACTAGTAAAGAGTAAAATTGCAAGGCACATAGAAGAGCACGAATTGTTGGGCAAAAGTCAGCATGGTTTCTGCAGAGGGAAGTCGTGTCTGTCTAATCTATTAGAATTCTTTGAAGGGGTTAATAAACATGCGGACAAGGGGCACCCAGTGGACATAATATACCTAGATTTCCAGAAAGCCTTTGACACGGTCCCACACCAAAGGCTTTTATGTAAATTAGGTGGTCATGGGATAGGAGGAAAGGTCCTTTCATGGATCGGGAATTGGTTAAAAGACAGAAAACAAAGGGTTGGAATAAATGGTAAATTTTCACAATGGAGGGGGGTAACTAGTGGTGTTCCCCAGGGCTCAGTCCTGGGACCGATCCTGTTCAACTTGTTCATCAATGTTCTAGAAAATGAGGTAAGCAGTGAGGTGGCAAAGTTTGCAGATGACACCAAGTTGTTCAGGACAGTCAAAAGCAAAAGGGATTGTGAAGAACTACAAAAAGATCTCGGCAAACTGAGTGATTGGGCAGCAAAATGGCAAATGAAATTTAATGTGGGTAAGTGTAAGGTAATGCATGTTGGAAAAAATAACCCAAATTACACGTACTACATGATGGGGTCAAATTTAGCTACGACAGATCAGGAAAGGGATCTTGGAGTTATAGTGGATAGTTCTCTGAAGACATCCACGCAGTGTGCAGCGGCAGTTAGTAAGGCAAATAGGATGTTAGGAATTATTAAAAAAGGGATCGATAATAAGACAAAAGATATCATACTTCCCCTATATAAAACTATGGTACGCCCACATCTCGAGTACTGCGTGCAGATGTGGTCTCCTCACCTCAAAAAAGATATATTGGCATTAGAAAAGGTTCAGAAAAGGGCGACTAAGATGATTAGGGGCTTGGAAAGGGTCCCATATGGGGAGAGGCTAGAGAGACTGGGACTTTTCAGTTTGGAAAAAAGGCGATTGAGGGGCGATATGATAGAGGTATATAAAATCATGAATGGTGTGGAGAAAGTGAATATAGAAAAATTATTTACCTTTTCCCATAATACAAGAACTAGGGGACACCAAATGAAATTGATGGGTAGTAGGTTCAAAACTAATAAAAGGAAATTTTTCTTCACACAGCGCACAGTCAACCTGTGGAACTCCTTGCCCGAGGAGGCTGTGAAGGCCAGGACTCTATTAGGGTTTAAAAAAGAGCTTGATAAATTTTTGCAGGTCAGGTCCATAAATGGCTATTAGCCAGGGATAAAGTATGGTGCCCTAGCCTTCAGAACAAGGGCAGGAGATGGATGGCAGGAGATAAATCACTTGTCTTCTGTTCTCCTTCTCTGGGGCACCTGGCATTGGCCACCGTCGGCAGATGGGATGCTGGGCTTGATGGACCTTTGGTCTGACCCAGTATGGCCATTCTTATGTTCTTATGTTTATGTTCATTTATATCTTTATCGTCCAAGGGCCCCACTGCTTTTTTAGCGGGCTTCCTGCTTCTAATGTATTTAAAACATTTTACTATCATTTTTTGAATTTTTGGCTAGCTGTTCCTCAAAATCTTTTTGGGCTTTTCTTACTACGTTATGGCTACGTCTACACGTGAAGCCAACATCGAAATAGCTTATTTCGATGTAGCAACATCGAAATAGACTATTTCGATGAATAACGTCTACACGTCCTCCAGGGCTGGCAACGTCGATGTTCAACTTCGACGTTGTGCGGCACCACATCGAAATAGGCGCTGCGAGGGTACGTCTACACGCCAAAGTAGCACACATCGAAATAAGGGTGCCAGGCACAGCTGCAGACAGGCTCACAGGGCGGACTCAACAGCCAGCCGCTCCCTTAAAGGGCCCCTCCCAGACACAGTTGCACTAAACAACACAAGATCCACAGAGCTGACAACTGGTTGCAGACCCTCTGACTGCAGCATGGATCCCCAGCTGCCGCAGCAGCAGCCAGAAGCCCTGGGCTAAGAGCTGCTGCCCACAGTGACCATAGAGCCCCGCAGGGGCTGGAGAGAGAGCAACTCTCAACCCCCCAGCTGATGGCCGCCATGGAGGACCCGGCAATTTCGACGTTGCGGGACGCGGATCGTCTACACAGTCCCTACTTCGACGTTGAACGTCGAAGTAGGGCGCTATTCCGATCCCCTCATGAGGTTAGCGACTTCGACGTCTCGCCACCTAACGTCGAAGTTAACTTCGAAATAGCGCCCGACGCATGTAGCCGCGACGGGCGCTATTTCGAAGTTAGTGCCGCTACTTCGAAGTAGCGTGCACGTGTAGACACAGCTTATGACACTTAATTTGGGAGTGTTTGTGTTCCTTTCTATTTTCCTCACTAGGATTTGACTTCCACTTTTTAAAAGCTGCCCTTTTCTCTCTCACTGCCTTTTTAACATGGCTGTTAAGCCATGGTGGTTCTTTGTTAGGTCTCTTACTGTGTTTTTTTATTTGGGGTATACATTTAAGCTGGGCTTCTAGTATGGTGTCTTTAAACAGTTTCCATGCAGCTTCCAGGGATTTTAGTTTAGTTACTCTACCTTTTAGTTTCTGTTTAACTAGCTTCCTCATTTTAGTGTAATTCCCCTTTTTGAAATTAAATGCCGGAGTGTTTGACCACTGCGGTGTTCTTCCCAACACAGGAATATTAAAAGTTATTATATTGTGGTCATTATTTCCAAGCGGTCCAGTAACAGTTACCTCTTGGACCAGATCCTGCGTTCCAGTCAGGACTAGGTTGAGAATTGACTCTCCCCTTGTGGGTTCCTGTACTAGCTGCTCCAAGAAGCAGTCATTTAAGGCATCAAGAAATTTAATCTCTGAATCCCGTCCTGAGGTGACATGTACCCAATCAATATGGGGATAATTGAAATCTCCTATTATTACTGTGTTTTTTATTTTGATAGCCTCTCTAATCTCCCTTGACATTTCAGCATCACTATCACTGTCCTGGTTAGGTGGTCGGTAATATATTCCTAATGCCATATTCATATTAGAGGAATGAATTGTTATCCATAATGATTCTATGGAACATTTTGATTCCTTTAGGATTTTTGCTTCATTTGATTCTATATTATGCTTCACTTATAGTACCACTCCGCCACCCGCACGACCTGTTCTGTCTTTCCGATATAATGTATATCCCGGTATGATAGTGTCCCACTGATTGTCCTCATTCCACCATGTTTCTGCGATGCCTATTATGTCAACTTCCTCCTTTGATATGAGGTACTCCAGTTCACCCATCTTATTAGACAGACTCCTAGCATTTTTGTAAAAGCACTTTAAAAAACTACCACTATTTATATGTCCGCCTTTCACAGACGTGTTGGATTTTTTTATATGCGATTGTTTCACATCTGATCTTGCCCATATATTATTTCCCACGTTCCCTATCTGACTAACTTCTAGGGAATCCCTGTCTATGGAGCCTCGTGTAAGAGAAGTCTCCGTCCAATCCAGGTGCTCCCCCACACCAATTGGCTTTCCCCCACCTCTTAGTTTAAAAACTGCTCTACAACCTTTTTAATGTTTAATGCCAGCAGTCTGGATCCACCTTGATTTAGGTGGAGGCCATCATTCCTGTATAGGCTCCCCCTACCCCAAAAGTGTCCCCAGTTCCTAATAAATCTAAACCCCTCTTCCCTACACCATCATCTCATCCACGCATTGAGACTCTGAAGTTCTCCCTGTCTATCTGGCCCTGCGCGTGGAACTGGAAGCATTTCAGAGAATGCTACCATAGATGTTCTGGATTTCAGTCTCTTTCCTAGTAACCTAAATTTGGCCTCCAGAACATCTCTTCTACCCTTCCCTATGTCATTGGTACCGACATGTACCACGACCACCGGCTCCTCCCCAGCACTGCCCATAAGTCTGTCTAGATGCCTTGAGAGATCCGCAACCTTCGCACCAGGCAGGCAAGCCACCATACGGTTCTCCCGGTCCTCACAAACCCAACTATCTATATTTCTAATGATCGAATCCCCCACTACTAAAACCTGCTTCTTCCTAACAGCTGGCGCTCCCTCCCCCAGAGAAGTATCCTCAGCGCTAGAGGATACCATAGCACCCTCTGGAAGGAGGGTCCCAACTATGGGATGGTTTCCCTCTGCTCCCATTGACTGCTCTCCATCCCTGAGCCTTTCATCCTCCATAACAGCATCAGGACTGTCAGATTGGAGGTGGGACAGCCCTACTATGTCCCGGAAAGTCTCATCAACAAGCACCTCTGCCTTCCTTAGCGTCTCCAGTTCAGCCACCCTGGCCTCCAAAGCATGCACTCGGTCTCTGAGGGCCAGGAGCTCCTTGCATCGAGCGCACACATATGCCGCCCGCCCACAGGGTAGGTAGTCATACATATTGCACTTGACACAATAAACAGGATAGCCCCCACTCTGCTGCTGGGCTTCTGCCTCCATTTCCTACTCTAATTATATATGAGGGTTTAATTAAATGTTTCAGATAGAGGTGGTTATAAAGGATTTAAGTTTAAGGGCAATAGAAGTCACTGGCTCCCTCCAAGCTCCCCCTCTAACTCCCCTCTCAAAACTCCCTCCTGTTATCACTCACCCTGGTCGCAAGCACCTGGTCGCAAAGCTCCCTGGTCGCTTACTAGCGGGGTTCAAGTGCTCAGCCTCCCTGATAGCTCCTCCCTCTGCCTACAGCTCAGCCAATCAGCACACGGTGTTTTGATTCAAACCTAATCAAGACTCACAGCTTCCAACTGCCTGCCTGAGCGCACGGCCTTTCAAACAAACACTCAGCTCAGCACTCCAAACTCCAAACAAACAAAAGCCCAGAACCCCCAAACACAAGCAGCCACTTACCCCAAGGTGCTTTAGTTTGCTCCTTCCTTCTCCTGCTCCAGGAGAGCCTCTCAAAACTCCCTCCTGTTATCACTCACCCTGTTCGCAAGCACCCGGTCACAAAGCTGATACCAACTCCCAGGGTCCCATTCACACTGGGAGGCAGCTGAAATGTTGCTTCCTGGCCCGAATGAGCTGGCAGGCAGCCTGCCTCCCATTCCTTGCTGTGGCAGGGAGGATGGGGAAGCAGGAGCCTGCTGCAGCTGCCATGTGGTTTAAATGTCGCATCCTGGCTCCAATGGGCTTGCTGGGAGGGGAGCTGCTTTCGGCGGTTACTCGTCTACTCAACATCCTGACTATGGTGCTGAGCAGGTTTTGAAAATGTCTCTCTGATTATTGACTATGACCATGTATTATGTGGTGGATTTGAAACATTAATGCATTTGATCCCTGTTTAGCTTGTGGTATGTACTACTATGTTGCAAACCTCTCTAGTAAGACTGTAACCATAGTAATAAATGTGACCTTTATGAGCAATGGATTCAGCTGAAAAAAGTGGGTGTGCTATGAAATTATTTGTCTCATATAAGTGTGCTGTGCTACTGAAAAGGTTGGGAACCACTGACTTAAAGGCATTGGTTATATCAACCTGTGTCACACACACACACGTGCCTAGGTGGGGCTCCCAGCGGAGTGTGATGGCTCCAGGAGCCATGTGAAGTTAGTGATGCCCTCCTCACCCTGTCCTGCACCCTAATCCTCTGCCCTATCCCAGAACCTGCACCCCACACAGCAACTCCCTCCCAGAACCTGCACCCCACACAGCAACTCCCTCCCAGAGCCTGCACACTGTACTCCAACCCCTTGTCCCTGCCTGTTGAAGATGATAGAGTAAGCAACAGAGAGAGGGGGTGGAGTGAATGATTTCCAAGAAGGGGCAGAGCCTCAGGGCAGCTCAAGAACAAATGCAAGAAGCTTTGGGTTTGCCCAGTTAGACAATTGTCAGCCCTACCAGGTGGACATGGAAGCCCTGGCCATGCCAAAAACACACCCAGCAGCACAGCTGGCATCTTGCTGGGCACCAGTCAGCACAGGTGCCCCAGTGTCAGGTGGACCTTTGACTGTTCTTCACTGGGGCCTGAAATTTCTGTTGATAGTCTTGGGTGCAGGAGTCCAGAGTGACCAAAGTCTGTAGAGCCAGCAGATGGCATCAGTAACATAATCTGGACTGCATTTGAAACCCCAGAAGGAGAATTGTTTTGAACAGGCTTTGCAGGCAGAGACTGGAGGGTTGCATCTGGAGACAGATGCTGCTAAAGCAGTGAGGTAGGGGAGCACTGCCTTCCCCCAAAAACATGGCAGCTGCGACTATCACTCCTTCAGAAGACAGAGCAAGGGAAGCAGACATGGGGAAGAACAGTAGCTGCTGTTTTCTTGGCACTTCCTCATTATGGCTGCATTGCTGGGAGTAGTGGACCCACAGCAGGCGTGTTACTCTTGCCACCTCCCACACTCTGACTGGTGTGTTATGTCCCACAGAGATAACCCTCTATTGAAGCACTGTCTGCCTCAGACCATGTGGGTTCCAAGTCCTCCTCATCATGGCCGGCTCATTCCCTTCTCTTCGCTTCTGGGGATGGATGGTCCAGGGCTCCCATGGCAGCTAACCTGCTTAGGCTCAAGCTTTAGATTGGGGTGAGGAACTCCCAGCCCATGGTCTGGATATGGCCCATGATGCCCCTTCCCAGCATCTGGATCACTGAGGGGGTTGGAGGTGTGGAGCCAAGAGCCTCATGGGCTGGAGTCACTGGAGGGAAGGAAGCTACTCTGGGCTTCATGTGGCAGCGGCAGCAGCAACTCAGCACTGCATAGAGATTCTTTCCCTCCCACTGCTCTGATTGGCTGGAATTCCTGGGAGTGATGGGGTAGTGCAGAGCCATGTGCATCTGGGGGGAGCTGAACAGGGAAGCAGCCCCTCCCCCATTGCCCAGACCCTGCATTCCCAGACAGATTCTGCATCCCCTGCCATCCAGCCTCCTCCTGTACTCTCCCTCTCACCCAGACCTCTCACCCCCACCCTGCCCCATCCCTTCCAGATCTCACTTCCTGGCAGCCTCCTCCCACACTGAACCTCTCATTTGTCCCCACAGTAGAGGGGCCCACAACATTTACTAGCCCTGCCCACCGCCCCAGCAGGCTCCAGGGCTGGTATGTGAGGGGAAGGAGGGAGTGTCCCCTTTTCTGTTCGTTTTACAATTGAGGACCACATCACTGGTTCCCCCCCCTCTCACTTGACAAAAGCTGATCAAGTCAGCAGCAGCTTGCAACATGTGTTCCAGGTGGTGTGACATTTCTCTTCATATACTAAATCATATAGGTCGTTAATAGCACCATCTGTAGCCCCAGACTGATTTTTCTGTGGGTCAGTGGCTCCCCAACCCAGGAAAGGTTCCCCACCCCTGACTTAGAGGCTCATTTCCCCATCCTGAGCTGCTCTGTAAATTAATGCAATTTCTGAGCCAGCTCCAGCTGTGGTCCTCCTGTGCCACCGATGCAACTTGCAGAAGGGACTGTGACATGATGCATTGTTGCTTGTAGAGCTAACAGTGGCAGAAGGAGGATCCTTTTTGTGCCACAAGGGCTACGTCTACACGTGAAGCCTACTTCGAAGTAGCCTATTTCGATGTGGAGACATCGAAATAGGCTATTTCAATGAATAACGTCTACACGTCCTCCAGGGCTGGCAACGTCGATGTTCAACATCGACGTTAAGCAGCACCACATCGAAATAGGCGCAGCGAGGGAACGTCTACATGCCAAAGTAGCACACATCGAAATAAGGGTGCAGGCACAGCTGCAGACAGGGTCACAGGGCAGACTCAACAGCCAGCCGCTCCCTTAAAGGGCCCCTCGCAGACACACTTGCACTAAACAGCACAAGATACACAGAGCCGACAACGAGTTGCAGACCTTGTGCATGCAGCATGAATCCCCCGCTGCAGCAGCAGCAGCCAGAAGCCCTGGGCTAAGGGCTGCTGCACACGGTGACCATAGAGCCCCGCACGGGCTGGAGAGACAGCGTCTCTCAACCCCCCAGCTGATGGCCGCCATGGAGGACCCCACAATTTCGATGTTGCGGGACGTGCAACGACTACACGGTCCCTACTTCGACGTTGAACGTCGAAGTAGGGCGCTATTCCCATCCCCTCATGGGGTTAGCGGCTTCGACGTCTCGCCGCCTAACATCGATGTTAACATCGAAATAGCGCCCAACACGTGTAGCCGTGATGGGCCCTATTTCGAAGTTAGTGCCGCTACGTTGAAGTAGCGTGCACGTGTAGACACGGCTAAGGACACTTAGCAGTAATGGTGCTGTAATCCTCTGTGGTTAAGCCACATTATTTTTAATCTTGAGGTTTTCAGACTCAGACTAAAGACAGTTTAAAACCGTTACTTTAGAGTTTAAAAGTTCTGGGGTTAATTCATTAGGGACCAAATACTTCAGTTCTTAAAATCATATGATGAGATTTTATTGCATATCATAAATTTTAGGATATCTGCAAGATTCTTCCCTCCCTGCACCTCCATCTTTGTGTGTGCTTCTGTCCTTAAAGTGCAGGGGATCAATTTAGGTGCCTTTCTGGAAACACTCAGAGGGATGGAATTTCAGATTCATTCTCATTTTTAATAGGACAGCTGGTTACTCTTTTAAAAATAGCACTTCTTATTTTTTAAACTCCTCAAAGTGCCAGGCATGTCTGTCACTTGTCTGTCCCTACACAGTGCTTAATGCAAAAGTCTAGAAACTCTTCATATGAAAATTTCATGCCTCCAGGTGCTCCATTGATTATTCATGAAGCTTTTAGAGCTGTCACCATGGAAACCAATTGGTTACAACATATTTAGCATATTAATGACCTATATGATTTAGCGTATGAACAGAAATATCACACCACCTGGAACACACGTTGCAAGCTGCTGCTGACTTGATCAGCTTTTGTCATATAAAATAAGGAACTGGATACATTTTATACAGAAACAACTAACATCTAATATTTCAAAAAGGACTCATCCAAATTAGCCTATGAACCTTCAAAAGATTTGTTTTCCTAACAATATTTGCCTTTTATCCTCTTCAAGTTTTGTCTTATTACAAGGTCTGGCCTGCTGCAGCACATGCTCCTGAAACATTTAATAGGCAAGTCACATGATCAGTTAGACATTACATCAGAATGATTTAATACGCCAAGGGCAAGATTGTATGTCGAGTCCAGCTGTGTTACAGTTTATGAAGCAGGTAGGTTGTTGGTCTCTAGAAAGCAGCCACACAGTGATAGCTATTTTACAGCAGATCTACATACTTTCTTTGCATGATTCCTTACAGGAACAATAGGCATAGCAGCTGAAACTTTCTTTTAACATTTCACAGAAACTAAAAGGTTAAAAGAACAAGAATGGCAATGCAGGGAGATTTCACCCTCCAAAGCCTCCAAAACAGATGAGGCTATGAAACAGATGAGGCTACATTAAACTTTCATATACTTAATATTAGTGATTCACTCTGACAATGAAAAAATGCAGTACTATAGTCTTGGAGAATCAAAGAGATCATCTCCTTTTTCAAAGGATATGCCATCCGAGAGCCTGAATGGATAGGGAAATGTGGGCAGTGGGAAAGAGAAGACAGTATTTGGGACCATCTGAAGCAATGCTTGATTTTCAAGGGTCAGAGTACACTACTCCTTTAGTAACTGTTGATAATGACCTATCAGTCTCACTGAGCTCATTGGGGCAAAGTTTACTACTGAGATCGAGTTAGGGTATCACATTCTGGCACCATGTATTTTTAATCCTCAAAAGACAAGACAAAATCTTTTTGATCTGTATACGTTGAGCATATGCTGAAGTGTGCAGCTGTAATGAGGCCAACCAAGAAGCTGAGCAGGATGTCAAAGCTCCAAGCAAAAGCTCCAATCTTGCAAGCGATCAGCAAAGCAAATGGAGCTTTGCACACATCCACAGCAGAGTCTGCCTGCATTCAGTCATCTGAAAGATCAAAGCCAAAGCAATCAGGTTGATGACTGGTTTGATGTCTGGGTATATTCTGTGGTCTGTTTTTTAAGTGGGTTATGATTTTTGGAGGGTAAGCAGTGTTTATGCATAGTAAATTGTCCTAATTATCCATCAGATTATCCATTGCTGTTACCCACTAATCCATTTCATTGCATAAGGTAAGCTGCATTGGTAAGCAGTGGGCAGAGCTAAAGATGAAACCCATGACTCCTTACATCTATTTTTTCACTCTTGGGACACAGCTAAATTAACACTACTTACACCTTATCTATAAGCACTGGCATAACTAGATTGATTTCAAATTGATCTAGTTATACCAATGTAAACCCCTAACATACATGCTTTTAAAGCAATTTAATCCTTGCTTATAATGACTTAACTTCAGGTTGCTTACCATCTTCTCAGATAATAGTTGCCAATTATCCCAGTAAAGATAAATGGATGAAAGCAAAATTTCAAAACAAAGTTAGTGAATCTATGTTAAGTATGAGAACTTGTGTCACTGTTGTTTTGACACAGATTTTGATGCACTAATTTTTTTTTTAGTTACACAGGACACAAGTGTAAACATTTTTTTTAAATAGCCATGACCCTCTGATAAATTGCTGAGAAGTTGATAGCAATTGATTCTGCTCCAGAAATATGAATGCTTCTACTTTAATGGGACATTTGGACTAGATAGCTGGTGTATTTAATTTATATTATACAATAAATAAACAAAATAAAAAATCCTTTGCAAGTATCTGTCTTGTTGCTTCCTGAACAAACGATCACTAGCAAAAATTGATACATGTCCTGTGCAAATGGAAAGATAATATTGGTATAAAATTCTAAAATAACCACACAGAATGCTATGAGATTGCGTTGAAAGAAGTGCACGGTTCAATACTGAAATATGAGCCTGGTAAATAATCCTTTATGCCCAAATAAATTCTGATTGCCTATTCACAGCTGAGATTTACATGAGCTGTTTTTCATTACTCAATGAATAGCTGCTAATTTGTTTTATTTCCAAAGTAAAGTTCAAATAAATTACAATTAAAGGAAAGAAAAGCCCTCTTATGAGACTCCATCACCTGAGCCTTCAAGTACCAATGCTATATTCTCCTCTGTATTTATTTCTAATCCTTTTTTTAAGTTTCCAGTTTCTAATTAGGAATTATATTCTAATCTTGCAAATTTATAAATGCACGTGGACTGCAACACCCAGGCAGATGAGCCTGCAGGACTGGAGCCTTAGATTACAAATCGTGCAGAGCATCGACAGGGTCTTTATTTGACTTTGTTTAGTTCCTTACACAATTTGGTCCCATTCCTGAATGGAATCTTTATGTGATGCTCTAAATGAATAATGTAATTATTAATAATGAAATATTTTAGGGATATATTTTGTGATGACATTCAAAAATCCACTTTGCAGAGGGGACATGTGGGCTGAAAGCTCCAAATCTGATCATAAGAATATAAACATTTGAACTAGTGAATTGGTGTGGGAAGGGAATAAAACCTCTGTCTGCCTGGGAAAGATTAGAAAAGGGGCTGAAAGACAACGAATTGGGATGTGATACAAATATACATGAAGTCCTACAAGCAGGGAGGGCAAAACCACAAATCTAGGTTAAAGAGAGGTAATTTAGGAGCAGTGGGGTTGACATACTTTGCTGGCCATAGGCAAGGTGCAGGCCCCCAGAAATGGCAGGACTTCAGACAGAAAGAGTGGGGCTGTTGGTTAGCCTTTCGCAGGCAGACCTTCAGAGATGCCCAGCATGCGCCACCTGGGACTCCAATGGGGATATACAGGGCCTAGGCCTTGAGCCGCTGCCATTGCTGCTGAAGCACCAGTGTCTGACAGGCACCCCAGGCTCTTTTAAATTACTAGTCCTCAAGTCAACTATTCCCTTTTTCCCCTCTGTTGGTGGGCATGTTGGAAGTCTCACCATTGTATTGAAGTGAAATTGTCATGAGCTTGTCTCCTTTAAACTGTTCTAAAATTATTTAGTCATATTCCCAAATCCTATATTTGTGTAAACTGGAATGTTTGATATCAAATAAGGGCCTGTGAATTTGTATGAGTATCTTCTGTTATTTTAGTCAGAAACACTATGGTAGAACATAAACTTTACTTGTGTGCATGAGGCAACTTCTAAAAAGAATTGCAACACAACTGACAATAATATTTCTTCAAGATCTAACTGCCTACGTATTCAGTTAATGAAAACTTGTGAGGCTCATTGTTTTATCCTTTTCTAGTAACTCTTAGTAATTACACGAGAAATAATGAAAGCAGAATGGGAAAGTGGATTCCCCATCTGAACGAGGATCACTAGGTTAAGAGGCAGTCCACCCACTGAGTACCTACTTTAACAGAATTTGTTAACTTAAACAAAAGCATTTTAGGAAATCTTTTTCTCCCCGTTTTCAAAATAAAATTTATAGGTTGGTGTCTGAATGGCTTGTTCTTGAGTGAAAGATTGAAATGCTATGTGGTCTTCACCGTATTTTTCCTACAGGATGGAATTGACTGAATTGCATACGTTATCTGAGAACAAATCACACCGCACACTGAAAGCAACCTCTAAGGATAATACTGTTACACATTTTGCAAATGTGTACAGAAATTAATGCTTTCATTTACTGAACATTGAGAAGATTGGAACAGACTGTCAAAGTGGCAAGGGGGATACCAGAAACCTGAGCACAGCTGTCTAAAACACAGTCTGTTTTGAAAAAGAGGACAGCTATATTCAACAGCAGATTTTCTGCCTTATGCTTGAGATGCTGAAGTGGAGAAAGAAGCAAATTCCTGTGGTGCAGTGGGGTTTTCTTCTGTATGCGCTACTACAATGATTGTCACTGGGCAGTACTGCAGACAACGTCATTGTAGCTGTGCTGGTCCCCCAATATTAATGACATGGGCAGGATGAGGTAATACTTTTAAGAAGAGCCTGTCTGTCAAAAGTTTGTCTGTCTCGAACAGAACTTGATCCAATAAAAATATTACCTCACTCATCTTCTCTGTCTAATACATTACTATTGCTATCTGTTACTCTGTTAGCACAATCGGCAAAAATCTGTGTAGGATGCGATGTAGATGATGAACCACATGGTTGTCAAGTCAAGCCACATGATGGAATTTTTGTGCTTCCAGTTTGCTTTTTTTAAAAAAAAGCTAGGAAACTGCACACATATTCCCGTGTGTGCGCACACACATGAAAAGAAACTTAATGGCTCAAAATCAAGCACAAAAAAGTGAGAAAATGCCAGAATTAATTTTGCTTGTGTAACCATAAATCTTCCCCACAGCAGAGATGTGTTACAAACATAGCTGAACATTTTTGACCAAATGTATTTTCACAGAATTTGCCATTTCATCCAATCAAATATTTTGAATAAACATCTCAATTTTGATAATGTTCCACAGGGGAAAATTACTGAGGACCAGGGTGGACTGTTTAGTCACATCTGACAAGAGAGAGACCCAAATTGAAAACCTTCCCTGACGGTTCTGTTTCATGGAAATATTCAACAGGTTTATTTTATTCTACTACAGAACAAACATAAATTTGAAAACCTGCAAAAATTTCACAGAAGAGCATACTAGTCCTTCAGCCAGCTTATAGCAGTCTTTAATTACATGAACACATACTTTTTCACAGAAGTCCTCCCTTGTACAGGATGGATGGCTTTCACTGAGGGAGCAGCTATTCAGTATTGTTTTCTCCTTATTAAACGTGTGGCCTCGGGTTTTATTCTCTGCATGATGCTTTGAAAGGAGAATTACTAATTTCCTTATGAGCTTTTCTATGGTTCCTGTCATTATAATCTTAACAATAAGATGTCTGTAGGAGATAGAGTTATAGTAAATTTCCATCTTGAGTCTATCCTTTTTGTGCAGCCTTTAGTTACATAATGAGCAAAGCATTATTGTCACCACTAGAAGGAGCTCTTAAAAGAACAAAATGAGTGTCTTAGGCTGCTTATATGGTCACTTATGGAAGCTGATCCCAAAGACAGCTCAATAACTTATGCAGTAGGGACACCTATACATTTTTATTTACTTATTTGTGTTACAAGAGTTCTCAATGGACCTAACTGGGATTGGGATTCCATTGTATTAGGCACCATGAGATCATAAAAATGCCTGGTGTGAAGGGCTTAATATTTAATTTAAGATGAGACATAGAGAGAGATAATCAACAAGAAGGCAGCCTTTCACAGTAGTCTGCATAACCTGGAAGTTCAGAATCAATTAAAACCTAATGTTTTATAAATGTAACTAATACCCCCAATAGTCCTCAACTTAGTCCATATCAATTGGCAATTTCCTGTTAGCATAGTGGTAGAAGTGGATGTTGAGTGAGGAATTAAATACAGAGAGGGTTATGCCTGTGTGGACTAAGTTAGGAAGGTTACTCCATGGACAAATGCTGGCATGGAAGAAAGCAAGAAAAAAAGGACAAAAAGATGGAAAAAGAGGGCAGATGGAAGCAAGGGTATCTAGATAAGCAAGAGAGATGAAGAAGTTCAGTTCAAACCCAGATTGTGGGCTTGACTGACACACCAAATAGCTGTGGGACACAGGAAGTGGGGGAAAGGTGGCCTTGGGAGATGAGATGAGGGAGTTCAGTTCTGGCCATATAGGCTACATCTACATGAGAAGCCTCTGTCTACAGAAGTCACAGAACAGCTGACCAGAAGCGCTGCAAATAGGACTGTCCGGTGAATCAGAAGCCTGACTGTCGACAAAAGGGCCCCAGAGCATCTATATGGCTGTTATGTCAACAGAATGCTGTCAAGAGAGGCATTATACATGAATGGGGTGAGGTATAATGCTGCCATTGGATGTGCCAGGTTTTGTTGACAAAGCACATTTTGCATGTAGATGCTCCGTGGTTTTTCACAACAAAAGCTCAGTTTTGCCAGGAAAAGCCTATCGTGTAGATGTAGCCATGAAGTTTAATTTGACATTGAAACACTGAGAAAATGTTGTCAAAACAGATAGGCTGCAATCCCAGATTGGACAGAAGTATGCAGATCAAGATTGGCAAAAAAGTTTGTAAACGGGCATAGAAATGGTGAGACAATCCATGGGAATGGGTAAAATTACTTTGCAGAAGGGTATTGATGTACAAAGGGACTTGATAAAGGACATTATTTCTGTAAGCATAAGTTTTATCATTTGTATTTTTTGCTGAGAATGATTGTGTCAGCTTCAACAATCAGGAGCTCATCTGCAATGAGTTTATCACCCGTACCAAGTTTATCATTATAATGAATTTATCATCCATAGCATTTGGTCAAAGCATCCATAAAACCTTGTAAAGCTACATCAAAGGAATATCAGTTTAATCCCTTCAGGCCAGCTGGGAAAACAATTGGCTCAATAGTCTTAAGAGAAAAATGCAAGCATGTTCAACATATTTCTCTTCTGAAGGATATACTCACGCTAAAATTCATTCCAAATTAAAGACTTCATTATATACAGATTTTTACCAAATATTGCCCCATTCCAAGGCAGAGGCAGCAAAATATCCCCTTAGGTGCTAAAAATATCTGTGAGATTATGATACATTATCTGAAACAGAAAGGCTAAATCCTCAGCTCCACCCAGAGTATTGAGCCTAGGAAGCAGGATTTTGTTGTTTTGTTTGGTTTTTTTTTGTGTTTTATTTTTGTGGGTATTTTTAATGGTTCCCAATTCAATTTTGAATAACCCTTGCAAAAATAAGAACAGACCAATAGGTGTTCTATTATACCATGGGCCGTATCTACACTAGCCCCAAACTTCGAAACGGCCATGCAAATGGCCATTTCGAAGTTTACTAATGAAGCACTGAAATGCATATTCAGCGCTTCATTAGCATGAGGGCGGCCGCAGCGCTTCGAAATTGACGCGCCTCGCCACTGCGCGGCTCATTCCAACGGGTCTCTTTTTCAAAAGGACCCCACCTACTTCGAAGTCCCCTTATTCCCATCTGCTCATGGGAATAAGGGGATTTCGAAGTAGATGGGGTCCTTTCGAAAAGGAGCCCCATCGGGACGAGCCGCACGGCGGTGAGCCACGTCAATTTCGAAGCGCCGCGACTGCCCGCATGCTAATGAAGCGCTGAAAATGCATTTCAGTGCTTCATTAGTAAACTTCGAAATGGACATTTGCGTGGCCATTTCGAAGTTTGGGGCTAGGGTAGACACGGCCCGGGTGAGCAGGAAGTAGGAAACAGGAACCACACAGCTTCTGGGCTCTCCAGTTACCCTACAAACCATGTGGCTGGTGGGCTTTCCAGCTGCCTTCCACACTGCACAGCTGCTGCACTCTCCAGATGCCCCACCCACCATGTGGCTGCCCCACCATTATGGAACTGCTGGGTCAAAATGAAATGAATCGAAATAACTATCAAAAAGAAGCATTTTAATAATACCAAAAAACAACTTTTCATTAGCTCCAAATTGAAACTTTCAGGTTTTTATTTATGCATTTTACATATCTCAGGACTGGTTCTCTAGCTTTGAAATGGCATTGGCCAGTGGCAGGCTGTGAAAAAGTGGGGCAAAAATGCTTTTGTCAGTTTGTTTTCAATGGGAGAGGGAAGTAATGACAATGCACTCTGGGATGATGATATCAGACACCCACAACTACTTGTGACACATTTTTTCCAATAATGCATTGGCACAGAAACCCAGAATGCAATGAGAGTGCAGGAACTGTGGGGCAGGTACCCACAATGCACTGCTGACACAGCCAAATGTAGCAGTGGTAATGGGGACACACTATGTTGGCTTTCTAAACGTGTGGACACTCGCTATTGACTTTATAAAATCGAGTTGTATAAAATTGACTTTAATAAATTTGACTCTATTTCCTAGTGTAGACACAGCCTGAGACTGTGGAATGAATTTGCCAAAGAACTAAGGACCATCACAAACCTCACTACTCTCTGCTCCAGGCGTGAGATGGATTTCTTTTGCTTTGACCTCTGACAAGCACACAACAACAGGTATATTTGTATTTTAAAATAATAACACACCAAAATGAGACTCTTCACTGCACACTCTTCTCTCCATGGGAAGAAGATGAAAAAAAGCTTTCCACATGTAAACCACATGTACTGGTTCTGCACATAATACACTACTGGAAGGTGCTGAGCTACTCACTGGCAAGGGTAATCGAACAACCTATATAAGGGAGAATTATCATCTGTCATCCAATTTAGGGCATTTTTATGTCACCCCTACACAACCAGAAAAAGTTGAAGGAGACTTAGCATAGGACAGGATACATATGCTTACTTTTAAGAGCTATTTTTAAATGAGAACTCTTACATAATGCTATTGCCCTGGACATATCAATATTTAGGTTATCCCTTTGTATTTATGTGTGATAAAGTCTCTGTGAATACAGGTGATCAAATTAATCACTGGAATAACTTCATAGACTTCAATTTGACCCAAGGACATCAGTTCATTTATAGATCTGTGTAGAACTCTGTGCACTGAATCCTTATACACACACAATCAGAGCATACAAATTAATCTAGCCCACCAATTCATCTAGTGTCTCCTGCCCCAAGACAGGCTGGACCCTTTCTAAAAGTACAGTTCCACTGAGCTATGAACAATCTCTTGTTTCATTTAGATACACAACAATTAATTTTGTTGAACTTCAGCATGATCCAGAGTGGGAAAATGCCCATAGTGGACAATCTTTAAGAACAAAAGATGATGTGCAAGAATGTAGCAAATAATTCTAATGCTTATTGTAAAGTTACTTTACACACTTTTAGAATGGCAAGCTCATAATAAAATGATAACCTTTTATTTTTTTTTAAAAAAAAGAAAAGCCCAGATATTATTTCCACTGTAAGAGCAGACACCAAACTACCAAAGTGTTGGGGCTGATCTAATGCACACAGAGGTGGCAGCACTGTGGGACTAGGAAGCCCAGCCCTAGATATATAGAACAGCCCAGTCCTGGCCCACTTCCGGAGCAGAAGGCAGAGCCCTGCAGCATGGGAGAGGGAGTTAATCCATTAGGTCCCAAAAGCTGCCTACCCAGGCTGGGCCAGGGGCAAACACAGACAATCCAGAGAGGAAGGGGAAGGGGCCTTGCAACATACCAGGGCAGCACTCCTGATTATGCTGTGCCTGGGGTAAGTGCTACACTTGCCCCATTCTCATTACTGTGCTGCTGACCAACCATGTTAATGACTCACACAATCAAGTGGCTGGAAAGACTTACTGAGAAAAGAGTTCTTGAGGTGCTGGAGCAACAGTTAAGTGGCAACCAATTTGGGTTTATACCAGGAAGGCCAATGATAGATGAAGTGCTTAAAGCACAAACACTAAAGGAGAACTTCAGGGAGAAACAAAAGGAATTGCATTTAATGATTGTGGGTGTAGGGGACTCTTAGTTAGAGTTCCTAGAGAACTAATATGGTGGTGCCTATGGTCATGCAATCTGCCAGACAAAATATGTTCTGATTCTCACAGACTGTAGGGAGAAACAGCTGCAGACACAGTGAGCCATTCACTTTGAGGGTAGCCTACATCAAGGGTCAGCCTTAATCCTCATCCTGTTTGTGACTGTAGTGGACTTCTTGATTCAGGAGATTAGGGCAGAGACTTTATGGGACATCCTTTTGATGTTGTGCTGCAAAAATAAATATGAACTGGAAAGGAACCTAAAATGATGGAGGGCTTCATAGCATAAAAATAATATATGAATCAGCTAACAAACTATGGAATAAATGTGATACTTCATTGAGAGGAACAATGAGAAGCTATAAAAGTAGATGGTATAGAGAGTTAGCCATACTAGTCTGTAGCTTTACAAAAAAACCCACACTCCCCAAAAACAACAACAAGAAAAACAACACCCAGCCAAGCAATCCTTTAAGTGCTTCAGGACTGCTCATTTTTAGATGGTATAGGGTTGAGGTTTACAACTATTCCAATATCTCAGTTCAATTCTGAGCCATGACAGGCATGGATGCAGATGTTAGGAGTTGCAAGAAGAGCATTTGTAGGTAAAGGGAGTTGATAGGAATTTTCTGTGATAAGAGTATGCCAAGTAGATGAAAATGTGTAACGAGGAGGAGAGAAGAGCAATTACTTCACACTGACAGAATGAGAATTCTTATGTGGATCCTGAGTAAGACTACAGCTGATAGGTTACACAGTTAAATGTTAAGTATCGGAGGGGTAGCCATGTTAGTCTGGATCTGTAACAGCAACGAAGGGTCCTGTGGCACCTTATAGACTAACAGAAAAGTTTTGAGCATGAGCTTTCGTGAGCACAGACTCACTTCATCAGATGCTGGTCTTGGAAATCTGCAGGGCCAGGTATAAATAAGCCAGAGCCACCCTTGCTCTGGCTTATTTATACCTGGCCCTGCAGATTTCCAAGACCAGCATCTGATGAAGTAAGTCTGTGCTCACGAAAGCTCATGCTTAAAACTTTTCTGTTAGTCAATAAGGTTCCATAGGACCCTTCGTTGCTGTTACAGTTAAATGTTATGGGCCATGACGCAGTAGCCCTATCACAGAAAAAGTTGAGGGATTATTGAGTGAAATGGGTGGGTCATGTGGGATTACAAGATGCAGGATATGTTGGCCAGAATGTAAGATCTAGTAGTCATGAGACAAATACTATGAGGAAGACACAGAAAGAAATATACCGAGATACTGTAAGAGCACACAAAGAAGGTCGGTGTCAGTTTGGAAGGTACACTTAACAGAAACACTTCTACTGAGATGAAGTCTACACTCGGGGAAAAATGTAATGCAACTCCAGCTATGAGCATTGTGGAGCTAGAGTCGACATATCTTAAATCAATTTTTGCCCCATCCCATGAGTGGTAGATTGCTAGGACAAACTCTTCCACTAACTTCCCTTACTCTTCACAGCTGTGAAGAGTGCTGGGGTCAAAAGAGGCATCCTGACTGATCGATTTAGTGCAGCACCTCTAGGTGCCCTAAATACAACCCTGGAAGATTGACCACTAGTGTGTTACGCTTCCAGTAAGCATAGACATTCAATGAGACACAAAGAACAAAAGCTGCTGACCCAGACAAATGGGACAGAGCTAAGGTACAGAACAATTAAGAAGGCAACAAAATATTTCTATTTATTGTCCTATGATGTTCAAATAGCAAGCCAGCAGCAAAGATGCACTCATAATGTGATTATATGTGTGCTACAAAGGGCTTCATATTAATAAATAAATAAATAAAAATCAATCCGCTCAGAATACAAAACATTGCATAACAGAAATGCATTTCCATTGCATGACATCCACCTTATAACATTATCCTTACAATCTTAAGTAAGCCTGCAGTGCCACCCAAGACCAATTCAGTAATTGTAATAAAGCAACAATTACCTTCAAATCATTTGTATCCTAGCATTTTTGCTGACAAAAATGCATATTATTTCAGTTAGAGAAGTTGCAAGGGACCCTAAAAAGACTTTGGTACTTCCAAGCCTTGTAGATTTCACAAAGCGAATGATAAATAGATATGTTATTGCCCGCATCCACAAATACTTGCACTGATTTGCATTGTACCTGCCTACCACCTGATTTTCAGCTAGTACCATCTCTTGAAGTAAATGATTGCAAGCACTGTTGCACTGGGAAATAACAATGAAAGAACTAAAAACAATAAGGAAAAAATATCCCAGAGAGGAAAGAGAGAGAATAGTATAATCACTGATAATGCTGAACCGTCACATCTTCCTCTTATTTAAGCTGTGCAAAGTAGTATGGTCAGGACTTTGTTATATGGGAAAAAGAGGGAAGACATATGAAGAAGGAACTTATTAGTAGTTTGTTTGTTTTTTAAAAAACTGACATGATGTGTCTTATTCCATCAAGATGTAAAACTCTCTAATCTGCACAAGGGCAAATTGGCTGGCATGTGCCATGTTTCAAAAAGCAAATACCATAATTAATGTCTCTTAGAAGATGACAATCTGAAATATTTTTCCCTGTAGGAGTAATTTGCAAGATTATCATAGGCAAATAGAGAATATAAACACACAGAAAAATATTCTGTTAATAAAATGTGAAGGTTGTACTATTAATCACATGGAAATCAGAAAGTGCCAAGCTTTAGGATTCATGTGCCTTTTGTGTGTATGCATATCAATATATTCATTGTATACTATTTTTCTAATATGACTATATATTATATGGTATATTCTCCAACATGAATACCATACATCTCTGAATAAAGTATTACATACTGCTCTCTGCCAGAGCCCATTAAAATCATGTATATGAGAAATATGTAATAAAACAGTTCTTGTACAACATAATACTGATTCAGTATTAATTCATGGCACAAAATGCAGTGGGCATTTATTTCAATAAATTAGGCTGACATTCAACAGCTAAATCAGCTTCATCATCAACTGCTGTATCTTCTGCATTAAGTGAGGGAAGGCTACACTATGAATGTGTGCATGTAAATTTACAACATAATAAACTACCTCATGCCCAGAAATGGCTGTGTCTTGGATTGGAAAACTTAAAAAACGAAGAGTACTGGACCTAGCTGCAGGCTAATGGCAGGTAGGCCCAGAGTCAAGCATGAAAACTTGTGACAGTGGGATAGCTGTGCGTCTCTCCAACTGGAGTTTCTCCCTATTCACTGGGGAGGGGGATTGCCCTTTAGCCCCATGGAACAGGGCTTCATTACATAAGGATGATCAGGCCCATCATGATGATTACCAGAGTAGCATGGCCAATTTTCAAGCAATCAATATTTTTAATAACCTGGGGTACATTTAAGGGTCAGAACATGGTCACCCAATTTGTAGCCTGGGGTCCAACTGTCATGTCATCATAGGCTTTAATACACAGTTTTAAAAAAGAAATGTAAAACAATCACAGGCCTAAACAAAAGTAGAACCTCACTCAAATTATGTTGTATACTTTGTGCAGTTCTTTTCAACTCATTTAAAAAAAAGGGTACATTAAAGATCTCAGCAAACTGAGTGATTGGACAGCAAAATGGCAAATGAAATTTAATGTGGGTAAGGATAAGGTAAGGCACATTGGGAAAAATAACCCCAATTATACATACAATATGATGGGGGCAAATTTAGCTACAACAGATCAGGAAAGGGATCTTGGAATTATAGTGGATAGTTCTCTGAAAACATCCATGCAGTGTGCAGCAGCAGTCAGTAAAGCAAATAAGATGTTAGGAATAATTTAAAAACAGATAGAAAATAAGACGAAGAATATCTTACTTCCCCTATATAAAACTATGGTATGCCCACATCTTGAGTACTGTGTGCAGATGTGGTCTTCTCACCTCAAAAAAGATATATTGGCATTAGAAAAGGTTCAGAAAAGGGAAACTAAAATGATTAAGGGTTTGGAATACGTCCCATATGAGGAGAGGCTAGAGAGACTGGGACTTTTCAGTCTAGCGATGAGGAGACTGAGGGATGATATGACAGAGGTATATGAAATCATGAATGGTGTGGAGACAGTGAATACAGAAAAGTTATTTACTTGGTCCCATAACATAAGAACTAGAGGACACCAAGGCTACGTCTACACGGGAAGCCAACATCGAAATAGGCTAATTCGATGAGTAACGTCTACACGTCCTCCAGGGCTGGCAACGTCGATGTTCAACTTCGACGTTACGCGGCACCACATCGAAATAGGCGCTGCGAGGGAACGTCTACACACCAAAGTAGCACACATCGAAATAAGGGTGCCAGGCACAGCTGCAGACAGGGTCACAGGGCGGACTCAACAGCAAACCGCTCCCTTAAAGGGCCCCTCCCAGACACAGTTGCACTAAACAACACAAGATCCACAGAGCCGACAACTGGTTGCAGACCCTCTGACTGCAGCATGGATCCCCAGCTGCCACAGCAGCAGCCAGAAGCCCTGGGCTAAGGGCTGCTGCCCACGGTGACCATAGAGCCCCGCAGGGGCTGGAGAGAGAGCATCTCTCAACCCCTCAGCTGATGGCCGCCATGGTGGACCCCGCTATTTCGAAGTTGCGGGACGCGCAACGACTACACGGTCCCTACTTCGATGTTGAACGTTGAAGTAGGGCGCTATTCCTATCCCCTCATGGGGTTAGCGACTTCGACGTCTCGCCGCCTAACGTCGAAGTTAATTTCGAAATAGCGCCCGACGCGTGTAGCCGTGACGGGCGCTATTTCGAAGTTAGTGCCGCTACTTCGAAGTAGCGTGCACGTGTAGACACGGCTCAAATGAGATTAATGGGTAGCAGGTTCAAAACTAATAAAAGAAAGTTTTTCTTCACACAGCACACAGTCAACCTGTGGAACTCCTTGCCAGAGGATGCTGTGAAGGGCAGGACTCTAACAGAGTTTAAAAAAGAGCTCAATAAATGTTTAGAGGTTAGGTCCATAGATGGCTATTAGCAAGGGGTAAGGTATGGTGTCGAAAGCAGGAGATGGATGGCGGGAGACAAATCACTTGATCATTTTCTTCAGTTCACCTCCTCTGGGGCACCTGGCATTGGCTACTGTTGGCAGACAGGATATTGGGCTAGATGGACCTTTGGTCTGACCCAGTATGGGCGTTCTTATGTGCTCATGTAAATCTGGAAAAAGGACAGAGAAGGGCAACAAAAATGATTAGAGGTCTAGGACAACTTCTGTATGAGAAGAGATTAAAAAGAATGGCACTGTTCATTTTGAAAATGAGATGACTAAGGGATGATATGATAGATGTCCATAAAATTATGAATGGGGGGTACAGAAAGTGAATAAGAAAATTGTTTATATGACCACAGAACACGAGAGCAGATGTCACCCAATTAATAGCCAGCACATTTAATAAAACAAAAGGAGGTACTTCACAAAACACATAGGCAACCTATAGGACTCATTGCCAGGAGATGTTGTTAAGACCCATACTATAACTGTATTAAAAATAATTAGGTAAGTTCATGGAAGATATGTCCATCAATAGCTATTTGCCAGGACTTTCACTGCCAGATGCTGGGATTAAATGATAAGGGATCTCTCAATAACTATCCTGCTCTGTTCACTCCCTCTGACCCATGTGGCATTGGCCACTGCCAGAAGACAGGTACTGGGCTAGATGAACCATTGATCTTACCCAATATGATCATTCATTTTTGTTTATGCTCTTATGATTGGCATATTTCCAATTACTGGAACATCACACCACAACAACACTTTACTTTGGCAAATTGTTCCGTGATGCCATCCCAGTTCAGTCTTGCTATCTCATCATTCCCAGTTGCACAAAGAGAGCAAGGCAAGTCTGGGATGGTGTTGAACACAAAGAATTTTTTGACACATCTTAATGTGCTCACTGAGTGTTCAGTAGTCACTCCACTTAGTATAGTGAGAAAAAGTTGGCATACAGAACATTTCTATTTCTGCAAAAACATTAAATGAATGTGATACTCTCAAATTCAAATTTGCTCTGGTGTCTGGATTCTCTCTCTCTCTCAATCTCTCTCTCGCTCTCGCTCTCAGTGGTCACTCAATAACGGGTAGGGTGTCTTTGTGTCACCCTCCTATTTGTAAGTCCATTGATGGCTAATCAGCCTGATTCTGGAGCTGCAGTTCTTATCACAGAACAAACAGTATTGGTAGCTGTTGGAGGGGTGCATGGCAATCTTTGATGCTCTTCTCTTCTTCTCTGCCTGTCCTCATCTACACTGTTGCAGGACCTCTCATATTGTGCCACCCCCTCACAGATTACCATTCTGCACTGCAGATGATCTTGGGCAAGATTGTCCAAAGTGTTGACACCAATGCTGCACTTTTTCATGTGCACCATCAGCATGTTTTTATATTGCTTATGCTGGTCCCCAATGCTCCTCTGTCCTTCCGCCAATTCGAAACTAGAATCTGTTTTGGGAGGTGCTGATCAGATATCCAAACCACATGACCAGTCAAACACAGTTGTTAATGAATGATAATGGCTTCAATGCTGGTCATGTTCAACTCCTCCAGGATGCTAATGTTCTTTCATCTATATCCCAAGAGATATTTAGGATTTTCCTGAAGTAGTGTTAATGATATTGTTAAAGTGCCTTCAAATGATGCTTGTATGTCGTCCAGGTTTCAAAAGCATACAGTAACATTGGAACAACCACTGCACAGTATACAAGGAGCTTTCTCTTGGGATAGAGGTCCTGGTTCTTGAAGAGCCTTTGCCTAAGGCGGGCAAAAGTAGAGCTTGCAGAGCTCAGATGATGCTGCATTTCCACATCAATGTTGACTTTAGTGAAGAGATGACTTCCAGGGTATGGAAAGTGCTCCACATTTGCCAGAAGTTCTCCATTGACTTCAATAAAAGGTTCATGAGACTGTGCCATCGGTGAAGGTTGGTGTAGCATGTTGGTCTCGTCTGCTTCAGTGAAGTCACTCAAGATAGCCTGAAAGGCTGCAGGAGAAAGAGCAACAGCTGTATTGTCATCTGTATACTGGAGCTCCATGATCGAGGCCATGGAGGTCTTGCTTTTAGCCTTTAGTTTCCTGAGATTGAAAAGTTTCCTGTTCATTCTATAGATAATCTTCACACCATCTGGGAGCTTGCCACCAGTGAGGTGAAGGATCATGGAGATGAAGATGGAGGACAGTGATGGGTAATGACACAGCCTTGCTTGAGTCCCTTTTTGACCTCAAAAGGGTTGTTTTGGGATCCGTTGTTGCTCAATACTGTGGCAATCATGTTGTTGTTAAGCAGCCTTCAAATGCTAATGAATTTTTTTGGGCAGCCAATCTTTGAGAGGATAGTCCACAGAGTGCTACGATTGACTGAGTTGAATACTTTGGTCATGTTGATGAAACTCATGTGTAAGGCCTGGTTTTGTTCATGACATTTTTCTTGCAATTGCCGGGCAGTGAAGATCATGTCCACTCCTCCTTTAATGGTTGGAAACCACACTGGGATTCTGGGAGAATTTCTTCTGAGAGCAGCAGGAGTCAGTTTGCAAGGATTTTAGCTAACATTTTCCCTGGTGTTGCCAGGAGAAAGATGCCAGGATAGTTTCCATAGTCTGACTTGTTGCCCTTCTTGAAAAGACTGAAGATAAGTGTGTCTCTGAAATCTTGTGGGATCTGCTCCCTACCCCAGACCTTGAGAATCGGGAGGTTGAGCTGGCCCACCTTCTTTGATGACTTCCAGTTGCTTGGCTGCACATCATCACTTTGATGGCAGCTTGGACCTCACTCAGGGTAGGAAATGTTGCAAGATTGTCTCTAGGCAGTTGCTGAGGGATTTTGTCAAAGGATTCTAGGACCACAGTGGAGGGGTATTTCAAGAGCACATTATAGTGCTCACTCTGGTGAGAAGCAATGGCTTTATTGTCTTTGACACATCCTAATGTGCTCATCGTGTGTTCAGTAGTCACTCCAGTTAGTATATGGAAAAAAAGTTGACATATAGAACATATCAATTTCTGGAAAAATGTCAAAAAATGTGACACTCTCAAATTCAAATTGCTCTGGTGTCTGGACTACAAGTAACAAAATGAACACTTCTCTGTCAGTGGTCTCTGGAAGCTATGAGCTTGTGCGATCACTCAGGAGAGATTCCAATGCTGCCCAACTGACTACCTCTGAACAGCTGAATAGCTAGGTGTGTGTTTCTCCTAGTGGTGGACATTCACATGTACCTCAGTTCAAATAACAAAATTTGTTCCACTCTTTGGTGGAAAAAATCCACACAGGGATGGACAAGTTTAGAGAGAACACTGCTTTGTGTTCTTTGTAAAATAATGTATCTTGAAAGACAGTCTCATAAACTAAGTCTAAAGAAAAGTATAAGTATTTTCCCATGAGTTTAATAATTTCCTTCTTTGACTCTATTAAAATTATATTTTGAAGTAATTTGGGATGGAGTAACTACTTCTTGAAATCCCAGACATCAATATTTTACTTCCTTAATCATATTGTCTAAGACCTCAAAATATTTCCTTTGATGGTTATCCTTTGCTTTTAACACTGAATCATATGCAAGTAGATCATTCATGTAGCAAACGTGGCTCTTCCTTGTGGCTTGGATAATTTGCATTTTCAAAACCCATGGTTTCTAATCTGTTCTGAAATTATTTTACAATTTCCTCATACTTTTCTTCAGATCTGAGTTTGCTGGGTTTGTTTACTGTATTCTCAAATGTCCAGAGAACTTGGATTAGGCCAGTTTTCTTTGATTGAAGGCTTATAGAGGCTGCAGCCATGATAGCTGAGCTCCTACACCACTAAAACAAGCTGAGGTAGAATATCCAGCATTCAGCGTATATTTTCAGTATTCCTGCATTCACTGACAGTTTCATTCTCTAGGCATTCAATTGCACTCTGAAAATTAACTATCGTTACCTCTTTGGCTTTCATTTGAGTGTCTCTTGTAGAGTGATGTTAGAGGTAAAGGTCTCCTTTGTTCTTCAGAAGCCTGACATTTTCATGTGATGCATCAGTCCTATCCACATCTTCATGGGCCTGAAGTGTATTATGAGGTTCCTCTTCCCTTTGCAAAACTGTGCTCTCTTGATCAAGACTTTGAAGATAAAGGTCATTTTAGACTTAATCCTTAGTTATTCCACACTGATGGTTAGCTTCTGTGGAATATTTATATATTTACTGAAAATCTGAGAAGAAAGGCTACAAAGGTCTGCACCAATGTTCCTTCTATTTTTTTTCCATCCATGTGTGGATTAATTTTTGGTAGGTGCACCAAGGTATGCGTAAATATGCACCACAAATAGAAACACATGCTGCTGGCCCTGGGAGGCTATGGGTGCTCTGCCAATCAGCTGGGCAGCACCTGAATCTCTCCTGGGTGACCACCCAACCACTCAACTTAAAGGGAACACTGGTCTGCACTAGCATTATCTTCAGCAACATGCTCTAAAGCCAGGTTAATTTGATATGTTGGGCAATGGCTGTAGGGTACATGCCCTTTGTTTTCCTTTCCTGAAAGATAGTCTCATATTTTTGCTAGCAATCCTCCACAAGCTACAACCTTAACACTAGCCCCATCATATCCCCATCCAGACACATGTTTGGTGCGAAATCCATACTTTGAGACTAAAACATTATTTAACCTGTCACTCAAGGACCCAGCTTCTGTCTCACTGCCACAAAGCTTACAGAAAGCTCTGATATATCTACTTTTCCTTTTGTATGATCAATATGAACAAAGCAAAGCAAATTGGTCATTTGACCAACCTGTCTAACAGCTATGGTTGTATCTGCAATCACGTTAAAAACGTAGCTTCCTGGTAGCTGTTAAGCATGTACTCGTGGGTGCCTGATGCTAAAGAACATATAAGTCCATCAGTAATTGTCTATCTTTAGTATTTGATTCTCTTGGGCTATGCCTACACTAGCCCCAAACTTCGAAATGGCCACGCAAATGGCCATTTTGAAGTTTCCTAATGAAGCACTGAAATGCATATTCAGCGCTTCGTTAGCACGCGGGCGGCCGCAGCACTTTGAAATTGGCTCATGGGAATAAGGGGACTTTGAAGTAGGTGGGATCCTTTCGAAAAGGAGCCCCATCGGGATGAGCTGCGAGGCGGTGAGCTGCGTCAATTTCGAAGTGCCGCGGCCGCCTGCGTGCTAATGAAGCACTGAATATGCTTTTCAGCGCTTCATTAGGAAACTTCGAAATGGCCTTTTGCGTGGCCATTTCGAAGTTTGGGGCTAGTGTAGATATGGCCTTGGTGTCACTGATAACACTGGGCCAAAATTGTATTAAGTCTGGCAAGTAACTTACTGATGCTCAAGTAACAACTGCAGTTGTTCCTTTCCTCCACGTCACACTACCTGTAGAAAGGGAGACCTGACATAGCCAAAACTTTGACTGTGTCAAGAAACATTTTTTGTAATTCTTGCCATTTCTTTATATTTTCAGATGCTTGTTTATCAATATATGTATTGCTACTATAGAATCACAGAACTGGAAGGGACGTCTAGCTTTTATGAAGTCCAGACCCCTATACTCATATCAGGACGAACCACCATCTAGACCATCCCTGACAGGTATTTTGTCTGACCCTCTCTTAAAAATCCCTAAAGATGCAGATTCCATAACCTCCTTAGGCAATGTATTTGAGTGCTTAACCACCCTGACAGTTAGGAAGCTTTTCCTGTTGTCCAACCTAAATTTTGCTTGCTGCAGTTTAAACCCATTGCTTCTTATCCTAACATCAAAGGTTAAAGAGAGAAAAATTTTCCCTACTCCTTTTAACAACCTTTTAGATACTTCATAGGTGTTATCATGCCCTTCCTCAGACTTCTCTTTTCCAGATGAAACACAGCCAGCTTTTTCAATCCTCCCTCATAGATCATGTTTTCTAGAACTTTAACCATTTTTGTTGTTCTTCTATGGGCTTTTTCCGGTTTGTCCACATCTTTCCTGAAATATGGCATCTGAAACTGGATGGAATACTCCAGCTGAGGCCTAATCAGTGCAGAGTAGAGCAGAATTATTTCTTGTGTCTTGCTCACAATACTTCTGTTACTACATTCCAGAGTAGTGTTGACTCATATTTAACTTGTGGTCCGCTATGACCTTAGGCTCCTTTCTACAATACTCTTTCCTAGGCAGACATTTCCCATTTTGTATGTGTGTAATGGATTGTTTCTTCCTAAGTGGAGTACTTTGCATTTGTCCTCAATGAATTTCATCCTGTTTACCTCAGACCCTTTCAGTTTGTTCTGATTATTTTGAATGTTCATCCTATCATCCAAAACACTTGCAACTCCTTCCAGCTTTGTATCTTCCATATATTTTATAAGTGTACTCTCCAGCCATAATCTGTATCACTGACGAAAATATTGAACAACATCAGTCCCAGAATGGATACTTGCAGAAACCCACCACTTATTCCCTTCAGCGTGACTATGAACCATTAATAACTACTCCCTTCTGGCTGTGTCTACTTGACAAAAATAACTTTGAAGTACAACTTCAAAGTAAGAAACTTTGAACATCTACACACACCATACTTTAAAGTTAAACTTCAAAGTAAGGCACTACTCCTTTCCCGGGAATGGAGTAAGGATTTCGAAGGAAGGGAAAATGTGTGTAGACTCTCTGCTGGTTACTTCGATGTAGTGCCTAACTTCAAAGTTAATTTCAAACTTAATTCCTAGTGTAGACTGACCCTCTGGGAACCATTGTCCAACCAGTTACGTATCCACCTAATAGTAGCTTCTTTTAGGTTGCAGTTCCCTAATCTATTAATGAGGTCATGTGAGAGTGTAAATAAGCTTTACTGAAGTCTAGATATACCATGTCTACCATTTCCCCCCTATTCACAACGATATGGCCTATTAATGTAGAAGACCTTTGATTTTGCTCCTTCCAAGTTCATCAGCATTTTTGTTTCTAAGAGCAATCCTCGTGGCTGCGTCTGCACTAGCAAGTTCTTGTGAAAGATTTTTTGAAAGAAGAGGGCTCTTTCGTAAGACCCCATGGAGCATCTATGCACAAAAAAGCCGTGTCTACACGTGCACGCTACTTCGAAGTAGCGGCACTAACTTTGAAATAGCGCCCGTCACGGCTACATGTGTTGGGCGCTATTTTGATGTTAACATCGACGTTAGGCGGCGAGACGTCGAAGCCACGAACCCCATGAGGGGATGGGAATAGCGCCCTACTTCGACGTTCAACTTCGAAGTAGGGACCGTGTAGTCGTTGCGTGTCCCGCAACTTCGAAATAGCGGGGTCTGCCATGGCAGCCATCAGCTGAGGGGTTGAGAGACGCTCTCTCTCCAGCCCCTGCGGGGCTCTATGGTCACCGTGTGCAGCAGCCCTTAGCCCAGGGCTTCTGGCTGCTGCTGCTGCAGCTGGGGATCCGTGCTGCATGCACAGGGTCTGCAACCAGTTGTCGGCTCTGTGTATCTTGTGCTGTTTAGTGCAACTGTGTCTGGGAGGGGCCCTTTAAGGGAGCGGCTTGCTGTTGAGTCCGCCCTGTGACCCTGTCTGCAGCTGTGCCTGGCACCCTTATTTCGATGTGTGCTACTTTGGCGTGTAGACGTTCCCTCGCAGCGCCTATTTCGATGTGGTGCTGCGCAACGTCGATGTTGAACGTCGACGTTGCCAGCCCTGGAGGACGTGTAGACTTTATTCATCGAAATAGCCTCTTTCGATGTCGCCACATCGAAATAGGCTACTTCGATGTAGGCTTCACGTGTAGACGTAGCCAAAATGTTCTTTAGAAGGCAAATCAAAAGAATGCAGTACTCTATAAATCACTCTTTCTTCCCCATTTCAGGAAGAGTGCCCCCTTTCGAAAGCTTCTTTCGATAAAAAGAAACATGTGTAGACACTCTGCAGTGCCCTTCTTTTTAAAGTACAATCTTCATTTTTGATACCTGGTCTGTTCTTTTGAAAGAGCAGGGACTGTGTGGATGCTTTCTTTCGAAAGAGCAGATCACTCTTTTCATCCACTTTTTTGTGTGTGGTTGCACTCTTTTGAAAGAAGCGCTTTCAGAAGGGATCTTCCAGAAGAGAGTCTTTAGAAAGATCTCTGTAGTGTAGATATAGCCAGTATCTTTTGCTTTGTTGGTTTGTAACTCATCACAGGGACTTCAGTTTTGTTGGTTTCATGGAAAGTTATTCTGGAAGCATCATCGACTATTAATATTTGTACAATATAAGTAATGCACTCATACTTTTACTGGCTTAAAACTTGACACAATGAACAGGTTCATGCTCACTAAATTGACTTGCTATGGCTGAACAGAAATTTTACAAAATGATGGGTGCTGACAAAGTGGGTCTTTGCCCACGAAATCATCTGATGAAGTGGGCCTTTGCCCATGAAAACTTATGCTACAAAAGATCTGTTAGTCTATAAGGTGCCACAGGACTTATTGTTTTTGTGGATACAGACTAACACAGCTACCCCTCAGATACTTTACAAAATGATGGTTTGTGCTGTTCAGGATCTGAGGAGGCAATTTGTCATAACAAAAACTTTTTTGCTTTCTAAGACCAGAATTATGCATATGGCATTCATCTTCAGATATCTTCCAACATGACAGTAAAGAAATTGGAAGGCTAGGTCTAAATAACATGTATTCTTGTGCTCTTTATTTTAGCTTTCAGTGGTGGGAAGTTAATTTTTCTGTACTCAATCTAACAGAGATAGGCAGAAATAGAGCGGGGCTGTTGGGGGGCAGTTATGTGTGGGAAGGGTTGAGGACAGAACAAGCAGAGGCACAGCTCTCAATATCAAGAGGAAGATATGGAAGCTATAGAAACAAACTGCATCTCCCAACAGCAGCTCCTTTAGCACTGGAACATATCCAGTGGCTGTGGCTTCTGCAGAAAGGAATAGGAAACTTCTACTAGTACCACCAAGCTCAAATACTATGGGACTTAGCAAAGGTAAGGAAAGGTGGGTGCCAGAT
The DNA here is from genome assembly GCF_033958435.1 of Carettochelys insculpta. Classification (NCBI taxonomy): domain Eukaryota; kingdom Metazoa; phylum Chordata; order Testudines; family Carettochelyidae; genus Carettochelys; species Carettochelys insculpta. Next base: position 176,271,315 of record NC_134139.1, on the reverse strand, counting down.
GGGACCTCATAAAAATGTGAGCTTGGGAGGTGTGCCTCCAAAATGGTGGATTAGTGGGACCAGCAGTGGCAGAGCCTCTAAATTGGTTGGAGGTGCCTCTTTCTCCTTTTCCAGTTGATTGGGAAAATTCAACTACAGGAAGCAGGAATTGCTTTTCCTAGAGGCTTTGGCTCTAGCTCTAGTAGTGGTGTAGTTTGCAATTGTTTTCCTTCACCCTCATTTTTGGCAGAAGCAATGGTGAGGGCTCTAGTAGCAGAAGCACTGGTGCAGAGCCCAGGCCAGAAGGAGCAGATAGCTTAACCCAGAGCTGGGGGTGGGGTGGCACACACCACTGGAAGAGCAGAGCAGGCCTGAAACGGCATGATGAGGCGGGGAGGGAGGTGAGAATTTATGTGCATTTGGAGCATGTGGTGGGCCACAATACACAACCTGTAGCAGATCGCATTTTTTGTTCCTCTGCCATTGCCAGATGGGAGAACGAGAGAAGGGGCCAAGACCACGTAAGACCCAGTCAGTATTCACTGACCTCGGCTGACCGTTGAAGTTGCCACTGTTAATAATGCTAACAATGGGGCAGTTACACAAGTCCAGTGTGATGCTAAGAATGACTGAGTGACAGGAGCTTGTGAAGTTTAAATGCTGGTCTGACTGAAAACAAAGCACATAATTATACCAAGATTAAAGCTCAGACAACCCAGAGTGGTTTGGGGTTTCACAAAACTGTTAGAAACTTCTAAAACACATTTTTTCCATTTAAATGAAAGCATGTTTCTCTAATTCAATTCATGTCTTGTGGCATGTAGAAATAAATACCAATGAATCTCAGGCACACAGCCTCTGTGGCTGGATGAAATACTACTCTGAGTTCTGGGGACAGATTCCAACTCTTGTTATTCCCTTAAAGAGCCCCTTCTTCTGCTTCAAGGTACCTAATCTTCTTGATCTTCCCATTTAGACTTCGGTCTATCTAAGTTTTTTACCGTCCCTCTTTTCTTTTGTCTCCTCACCACTCTGGAGCCGTGTCTACACGTGCATGCTACTTCGAAGTAGCGGCACTAACGTCGAAATAGCGCCTGTCACGGCTACACGTGTTGGGCGCTATTTCGATGTTAACGTCGATGTTAGGCGGTGAGACGTCGAAGCCGCTAACCCCATGAGGGGATATGAATAGCGCCCTACTTCGACGTTCAACGTCGAAGTAGGGACCGTGTAGTCATTGCGCGTCCCGCAAAGTCAAAATTGCGGGGTCCTCCATGGCGGCCATCAGCTGAGGGGTTGAGAGATGCTCTCTCCAGCCTCTGAGCTCAATGGTGGCCACGTGGAGCGGCCCCTTAAAGGTCCCCTCCCCGTCCCTTTCCTGTGCAGGAAGCTGAGAGAACGTGCAGGCAGCAGCCCGTACACGTGGCCAGCCTGCATGTCTCTGAGCCACCACTGTCTGCCACCCCAGCTGCGATGACCACCTGGCAGCCCCCCCAGCGCTCCCAGGGGACCCCTTCCAAGGGGAGCCAGGGCAGCCAGGGCTCGCGGGCTGGTAGCCAGGGCGGCAAGTGGCAGCGGGGCCCCTCCTCGATGGAGGCCAAGCTTCGAGACCTGCTGGTGCTCTGGAGTGAGGAGGAGGTGCTCCAGGTAATGGGGAGCAAGAGGCAGAACGCGGATGCGTTCGCTCGGCTGGCCGACAGACTGGCTGCCCGGGGTCACCCTGCCCACACTCCGGACCATGTCCGGAGTAAAGTCAAAGAGCTGCAGCAGGGTTACACCTGGGCCCGGGATGCGGCCGGCCGATCTGGGGCCTCCCCCGTCACTTGCCCCTTTTACAGGGAGCTCAGGGACATCCTGGGCCCCCGGCACACCTCCTCCCCTCCGGTCACTCTTGATACCTTGGCTCAGGAGCCGCAGCAGGCCCCGGAGCTGGAGTCCGCCCCGGAAGCAAGCCCCGCACCACGGGGGCCCCCCCTGGAGCCCACCCCCTGGGCACCAGAGCAGGAGGAGGAGGAGGGGGACTCCTCCTCCACCGACACCGGGCTCCAGATCCTCCTCCTGCCATCCCGGAGCAGCAGCCGGGCGTCCGCCCCCTTGGTGTCCCCCAACCGTGGGAGTGGACCTACAGGTATGTACCCCCCTGGTGTACACCCCCGGGGTTGAGGGGCGGGGGTAATAGATATGTGGCCAGGGCCCTCCACATGCCTAGATGACCATGGCTCCAAGGGCAGCAGTGCCATGTCCCTCACAGGAGTGCATCAGCCCCTGCCCCCACCCCGCCAGCATGACAGTGCCATGCCCCATCCCCGGGGCTGGGGGCAGTGGAACCTCTAGGGTCCCCCGGGAAGAGGGGGTGGGACACCCCGCAGCAGCAGCAGCAGCATCAGCAGCAGCATGCGATGGAGTGGGGGGAGTGCAAAGGCGAGTCTCAGGCTAGATATGGGCAACAAGCTGAATAGCTCCCAGTGGCTAAGGATGATCCTGGGGCTACAACTGGCAGGTTACACCTCTGCCCTGAACAAAGAGGAGGGAGGAGCTGAGCTGGCTTTGAATAGGGGGGGGGGGCGCAGGTAGAAGCTAGGGGAAGGGAGAGCTGGAAGGCAGCCAGCCTGAGAAGGGGGAAAGCTACACCCCAGAGGGGCACCCCTTGGGGTCTTCTCCCCAGGACGGGTTGCAAGGACTGTCTCTGACTGCTGTGCTGTCACTTCTGGGAGAAACTTGGCATCTGTTGCCTAAGAAACCTCTCCTGTCAGACCCTGCTGAGTGAAGTGAGAGTCACTCCCGCCGGGGGACGGGGTGCAGTGCAGGGGGACCCTTGAACCCCATCACAGCAGCATCTCCCAGGGACGGGGATGGGGAACCTGCAGCACAGGGTTGAGGGGACAAGGGCCATGGCTCGGGGCCCACACTAACGCCTGTCTCCACTCTTCTTCCCCCCCTCCTGTGTTCTGCAGCTGCACCATCGGAAGGACTGGAGAGCACTGGCGAGGCTTCAGTTGTCCCGGAATCCCCTACGGGGCCATTTATCCAGGCCAGCCCCTCGGCGGAGGACCGTCCAGCCCCACGGCAGTCAAGACGGCGGACCCAGCACCACCACCCGACGGCGACGGACCCCCAGCTGCTGGCCCTCCACTGCCGGCAGTTGGAGGTCGCGGAGCAGTGCCTGCAGGTGGAGCAACGCTGCCTCCTTCTCCAGAAGTGGGCGCTGGCCTGGCGCCAAGAGGCATGGGGGGCCTACATGGAGACCTTCAACCGGCTAGTGGACTACCTGGCCCCCCCATGCCACGCCGTCTGCCGCTGCGCCCACACTGAGTGCTCCACCCGCCGCACCACCCGCTGCTCCGCTCGTCGCCGCGCCGTCCGCTGTTGCCCCGCCACCGAGGGCTGGACCACCGAGGGAGACCTGGGGCCAGCAGAGAGTCGCTGGATGTATCTGCCGGTCCACCTGGCCCCCAGCCAGCCCCAGACAGGGCTGCGGCCGAGGCGGGGCTCCCGGCCACCCACCCCCACTGCCGGACTATAGGGGTGTGGGGCCCAGGACGTGCCCCCCCCTTGAATATAGTTTGGACTTATTCATTTGTGCCCCCCGTTTGCCCCGTCCCCCCCATGTAAATAGTTCTCCCCTTCCTTGCAATCCCTGTTTTTTTTTGTAAATATATGCATACTTTTTTATTTTTCACTTATAATAGTTAGAAGTTCTTGTATATACTTCGGTATTAGTTAAAAGAACAGTTAAAAGAAAACCAGTTTGATTTTACAAACAAGTGCGTGCTTTTATTTGTCCAGGAAAAGTGTGCGGGGGGTGCTGTTGGGTGCTCCATGGTGTGGGCGTAGGGGCAGGGATTGTTGTGGAGGAAGCGGGGGGGGGGCGCAGTGGGGGGCCTGGCAGAGTTCACCCCGCGGCCTCATCATCGAAGTGGGCCCGCAGAGCCTCCCGGATCCGGGTCCCTTCGGGGTCCACCTGGTGACTGGGGGCAGCGGGTAGCTGCACGTCAGCCCTGCCGGCCTCCACAGCCCAGCCCTGAAAAGAGGCCTCCCGCTTGCTCTCCACCAGATTGTGTAGGGCGCATCAGGCACCTACAATCTGGGGGATATTGTTGGGGCCTGCATCCAAGCGGGTCAGGAGACATCTCCAGCGCCCTTTAAGGCAGCCAAATGAGCGCTCCACCACCTGGCGCGCGTGGTTCAGGCGCTGGTTGAAGCGCTCCTGGCTAGTGGAGAGATGGCCCGTGTACAGGTGCATGAGCCAGGGCCGGAGGGGGTATGCCGCATCTGCGATGACGCAGAGGGGCATGGTGGTGTCCCCCACAGGGATCTCCCGCTGGGGGATGTAGGTCCCCGCCTCCAGCCGGCGGCACAGGCCCGAGTTCCGGAAAACCCGGGTGTCGTGGGTGCTGCCAGGCCAGCCCACATAAATGTCCTGGAAACGGCCCCGGCTGTCCACCAAGGTCTGGAGGACCACTGAGTGGTAGCCCTTGTGGTTGATGTAGCGTCCTCCACTGTGTTGTGGGCGCGGATAGGGATGTGAGTCCCATCCAGAGCCCCGAAGCAATTGGGGAAGCCCAGGGTGGCAAAGGCCGCGATGGTGGTATCTGGGTCCCCCAGCCTCACGAGCCTGTGCAGGAGCATGGCGTTGATGCCGTGCATGACCTGCAGGGGAAGCACATGGGAAAGCACCAATGAGGGGTAAGCAGGGGGTGCGTGGCCCTGCCCTGCCAGGGTCCCCCTGCCCTCCCCTCCACTAACAGCCAGTTATTCGAAATAGGCTACTTCGATGTAGGGTTCATGTGTAGACGTAGCCTGGAGGTCCAGCAGCTCACTGTGGCTACGTCTACACGTGAAGCCTACATCGAAATAGCTTATTTCGATGTAGCAACATCGAAATAGGCTATTTTGATGAATAACGTCTACACATCCTCCAGGGCTGGCAACGTCAATGTTCAACTTCGACGTTGTGCAGCACAACATCGAAATAGGCGCAGCGAGGGAACGTCTACATGCCAAAGTAGCACACATCGAAATAGGGATGCCAGGCACAGCTGCAGACAAGGTCACAGGGCGGACTAGGGATTCCGGGGCAACAGCTAGCCGCTCCCTTAAAGGGCCCCTCCCAGACAAACTCAGCCTGCACAGCACGCGGTCTGAGGAGCCATAGGCACACAGACCCCGGGCAACGCAGGCATGGACCCCCAGCAGCAGCAGCAGCAGCAGCCAGAGGTCGACCCAGCCCTCCCGGCAGGAGCAGGGCTTGCCCTGCTCCATGCCATGTAGGAGGCAGCTGAGCACCTCCTTGCTACACTGGAGGAGGAGCTGCCCCCAGGGCAGCAGGGCTCAACCCCTAACCCTGCAGCACCCCGCCCCCACCCACGCCTCACACGCCGGCGGCTATGGAGCTACCCCACCAGCACCGACTGGTGGGAGCGGCTGGTTCTTGAGGAGTGGGACGATGACCGCTGGCTCAGGAACTTCAGGATGAGCCGGCAGACATTTATGGAGCTGTGCCAGTGGCTCACCCCCGCACTCAGGCACCAGGACACCGCCATGTGGCATGCCCTCCCTGTGGAGAAACGGGTCGGCATCGCTGTCTGGAAGCTGGCCACTCCCGACAGCTACCGATCCGTGGGACAGCAGTTTGGTGTCGGCAAGGCCACCGTCGGGGCTGTCCTCATGGAGGTAAGAGAACCCACGGGGGGAGGGCAGTGCAGGGGAGGGGGGCCCGGGCAGAGGAGGGCAGGGCAGGGGAGGGGAGGCCCGGGCAGAAGAGGGCAGGGCAGGGTGGGGGAGGGCAGGGCAGAGGAGGGCAGGGCAGGGTGGGGGAGGGCAGGGCAGGGCAGGGCCATGCACACCCCGCTCACCCCTCATTGGTGCTGTCCCATGTGCTTTCCCCGCAGGTTGTGCGTGACATCAATTCCATGCTCCTGCACAGGCTTGTGAGGCTGGGGGACCCAGATGCCACCATCGCGGCCTTTGCCACCCTGGGCTTCCCCAATTGCTTCGGGGCTCTGGATGGGACTCACATCCCCATCCGCGCCCCACATCACAGTGGAGGACGCTACATCAATCGCAAGGGCTACCGTTCTGTGGTCCTCCAGGCCTTTGTGGACAGCCGGGGACATTTCCAGGACATTTATGTGGGCTGGCCTGGCAGCACCCACGACGCCCGGGTTTTCCAGAACTCGGGCCTGTGCCGCCGGCTGGAGGCGGGGACCTACATCCCCCAGCGGGAGATCCCTGTGGGGGACACCACCATGCCCCTCTGCGTCATCGCAGATGCGGCATACCCCCTCCGGCCCTGGCTCATGCACCCGTACACGGGCCATCTCTCCGCCAGCCAGGAGCGCTTCAACCAGCGCCTGAACCACGCGCGCCAGGTGGTGGAGCGCTCATTTGGCCGCCTGAAAGGACGCTGGATATGTCTCCTGACCCGCTTGGATGCGGGCCCCAACAACATCCCCCTGATTCTGGGTGCCTGCTGCGCCCTGCACAATCTGGTGGAGAGCAAGGGGGAGGCCTTTTTCCAGGGCTGGGCTGTGGAGGCCGGCAGGGCCGACGTGCAGCCACCCGCTGCCTCCAGTCGGCAGGTGGACCCCGAAGGGACCCGGATCCGGGAGGCCCTGCGGGCCCACTTCGATGATGAGGCCGCGGGGTGAACTCTGCCAGGCCCCCCACTGCCCGCCCCTTCCTCCACCACACTCCCTGCCCCAACGCCCACACCATGGAGCACCCAATCGCACCCCCCTCCCACTTTTCCTGGACAAATGACAGCACACATTTGTGGCTGAACTTAAACTGCTTTTTCTTTTAGAACTTTTTTTTTAACTATAAATAAAACAAGAACAAACTATATACAACGTGTGGAACCAAAGTAATATGTACAAATAAAACAATAGTAGTAAAAAAGTTTGTTCACTAACAAAAAGAAAACCAGGGATGATAAAGGGGAGAACTATTTACATGGGGGGGACGGGGCAAACGGGGGGCACAAATTAATAAGTCCCAACTATATACAAGGGGGGGCCACGTCCCGGGCCCCTTGCCCCTAAAGTCCGGCACTGGGGGTGGGCGGCCGGGAGCCCCGCCGCGGCCGCAGCCCTGTCCGGGGCTGGCTGGGGGCGGGGCGGACCGGAAGATATGCCCAGCGAGTCTCAGCTGGCTCCAGGGGTCCCTCGGCGCTCCGGCCCTCGGTGGTGGGTGGCGGGGCGACAGTGGACGGGACGGCGATGTGCAGAGCAGCTGGTGGTGCGGCGGGTGGAGCAGGCAGGGCGGGCACTGTGGCAGCCGGCGCGGCATGGGGGGCCAAGTAGTCCACCAGGCCGTTGAAAGTCTCCATGTAGGCCCCCCATGCCTCTTGGCGCCAGGCCAGTGCCCACTCCTGCAGGTGCAGGTGGCGTTGCTCCACCCACAGGTGCTGCTCCGCGACCTCCAGATGCCGACTGTGGATGGCCAGCAGCTGGGGGTCCATCGCCGTCGGCTGGTGGTGGCGCAGGGTCCGCCGTCTAGCCTGCCGTGGGGCCGGTCGGTCCTCGGCCGAGGGGCTTGACTGGAGTGATGGCACCGGAGGGCTCTCCGGGACCACTGCTGCCTCGCCGGCGCTCTCTTCCGGTCGTTCCGATGGTGCAGGTGCGGGACACAGGAGAGGAGGTGGGGAAGAAGAATGGAGACAGGCGTTAGTGTGGGCCCCGAGCCATGGCCTTTGTCCCCCCAGCCCTGTGCTGCAGCTTCCCCATCCCCGTCCCCGGGAGATGCTGCTGTGATGGATGGGGTTCAGGGGTCCCCCTGCACTGCACCCCGTCCCCTGGTGGGAGCGACTCTCACTTCACTCTGCAGGGTCTGACAGGAGAGGTTTCTTCGGCAACAGATGCCCAGTTTCTCCCAGGAGTGACAGCACCAGCTGTCAGAAGAGACAGTCCTTCCAACCCGTCGTGGGGAGAAGACCCCAAGGGGGGCCCCTCTGGGATGCAGCTTTCCCCCTCCTCAGGCTGGTTGCCTTCCAGCTCTCCCTTCCCCTAGCCTCTACCTGTGGCCCCCGCCCTCCCCCCACAATTCAAAGCCAGCTTGGCTCCTCCCTCCTCTTTGTTCAGGGCAGAGGTGTCACCTGCCAGCTGTAGCCCCACGATCATCCTTTGCCCCTGGGAGCTATTCGGCTCTTGTTGCTCATATCTAGCCTGAGTCTCCCTTTTGCACTCCCCCAACTCCATCACATGCTGCTGCTGCTGCTGCTGCTGTTGCTGCTGTTGCTGCTGCTGCTGCTGCCGGGTGTCCCACCCCCTCCTCCCAGGAGACCCTCGAGTTTCCGCTCCCCCCTGCCCCAGGGATGGGGCATGGCACTGTCGTGCGGGGTGGTGGGGGGCAGGGGCTGATGCACTGCTGTGAGGGACATGGCCCTGCTGTCCTTGGGGCCATGGCCATGTGAGCATGTGGGGGGCCCTGGACACATATCTATTACCCCCCGCCCCTCGAGCCCAGGGGTGTACACCAGAGGGGGGTACATACCTGTCGGTCCACTCCCACGGTCCGGAGATCCCCGGGGGGCGGAGGCCTGGCTGCTGCTCCGGGATGGCAGGAGGAGGATCTGCAGCCCAGATTCTGCGGAGGAGGAGCCTCCCTCCTCCTCCTCCTCCTCCTCCTCCTCCTGCCACGATGGCCCAGGGGTGGGCTCCGGGGGGGGCCCCCGGGGTGTGGGGCTTACCTCCGGGGCGGACTCCGGCTGAAGGTCCTGCTGGGGCTCGTCGGCCGAGGTGTCAAGGGTGGCCGGAGGGGAGGAGGTGTGCCAGGGGCCCAGGATGTCCCTGAGCTCCCTGTAAAAGGGGCAAGTGACGGGGGTGGCCCCAGATCGGCCGGCCGCATCCCAGGCCCGGGAGTAACCCTGCCGTAGCTCCTTCACCTTACTCCTGACGTGATCAGGAGTGTGGGCAGGGTGACCCTGGGCAGCCAGGCCCGCGACCAGCCGAGCGAATGCATCTGCGTTCCGCCTCTTGCTCCCCATTACCTGGAGCACCTCCTCCTCTCTCCAGAGCCCCAGCAGGTCCCGCAGCTAGGCCTCCGTCCAGGAGGGGCCCTGCTGCCGCTTGCCAGCCTGGCTGCCCGCCTGGCTGGGCTGGCCGCCCTGGCTCCCCTTGGAGGGGGTCCCCTGGGGGCGCTGGGGGGGCTGCCGGGCGGCCATTGAGGGTCCTGTGGCTGCTGAGGGATGTGCAGGCTGGCCGCGTGTCTGGGCTGCTGCCTGCATGTTCCCTCAGCTTCCTGCACAGGAAGGGAGGGGGAGGGGACCTTTAAGGGGCCGCTCCACGCAGCCACCATTGAGCTGAGGAGCTGCAGAGAGCGTCTCTCAGCCCCTCAGCTGATGGCCGCCATGGAGGACCCCGCAATTTCGACTTTGCGGGACGCGCAACGACTACACGGTCCCTACTTCGACGTTGAACATCGAAGTAGGGCGCTATTCCTATCCCCTCATGGGGTTAGCGACTTCGACGTCTCACCGCCTAACCTCGAAGTTAACTTCGAAATAGCGCCTGACGCGTGTAGCCGCGACGGGCGCTATTTCGAAGTTAGTGCCGCTACTTCGAAGTAGCGTGCATGTGTAGACACGGCTTGTGTCTGCCATGCTGTCTCTTTCAGTGAGGCCATGTCTTCCTCCCCCAGCGTGTTCTGTGTATGTTTATCACGTCTCTCCTCTTTGTCTTTCTCCCTATAAATCTGCTCTTTGCACCTGATTTTCTTCCTACTCTTTGCCCATATTCATTTATTTCTTTTCTGCCTTTCACCATACACTCCTCTCTGTTGCAGTTCACTCTTCTCTTCTACTGACTTCCTGTGAACTCTTTTGGTTTTAGTTACTCAGTGTAGTCGATGCATCTCTAAAAATGTGTGTGCATATGCATGCTGTATGACCCTTCATTTTTTGTTGTTTTATTTAATTTTTCTTGGAAATTTATCAGTATTTATTAGTACAGCAACAAAAACAGCTGCAACTTGATGAGAAAACTATCAATTCTTCTGGGTAAATATTGGAGTTTATTTTTGGGGACAGAAAGATAGTGGAAAAGTATATGGTTGATTAAAGCTTTGATGAATCGTATTCAACAGGATTTGCTGCAGAACTAAAACAGAACTCAAAACACAAAGCTTGAAATGTGTATGTGGTAGCTGTGAGATTCGACAGTACATTCAGATGTCATGCACTTCAGAGCTTGTATGCGTGCCTGTTTGCTTATTTTGTGTTTCTTCTAGACTAATACATAGCCTTATTTAGATAGTCTGCCTTGTATATGCACACAAGCTAATACATGTGTAATACAACCTACTGTATTTTCCTACTAAAACAAGTTATTTGCATATATTTAAATAGTACCATAGTAGGGTGAAAATCAGAAAGAGAAACCAATTCTGTTTGTAAAACATGGGTTTTAAAACTTCGTTGTACGCTCTTTTGTTTTCAGCATTGTTGCAGCGTGTTACACAGTGAGGACACAGGCTATATAGTCTCTTCTAGGCTTCATATTTTTCTTTCCTGTTTGGGAAAAATTCTTAATATATTCTATACCCAAAGAGAACAAAACATACAGTTTTAGTCTAAAAATGTATTTATTGGATTAAATAAAGAAGCAAACAAAATAAAGAACAAACGTAAAATTTTCATGGCAAGACACGGTGTGCGCATCCCTGTGTATTCTGTAACAGGCTAGAGGCAATTCTGAGCACAAAATATAACGTTCATAGCTGCCTGTGTAACTGCAGACAAGCAAACTCAAACACCATAGGATCCCTGGAGCTTAGTGCATGTGCCTCTCCAGTTTGAGCTAAAGGGGAGACAGTCCTCAGCTAAGGCAATAGAGGAGACTTGTTCTTTCTCCCTGTAAGTGGTCCAAGTGCCACTACATGGGACAGTAAACCAACCCACTAGCTGTGTTGATTACCCCAGCCCTTAGAGATGAGTAAGATTATCATTTGCTGCACAAAAAGTACTAAGGCAAAGATCCTCAGGTGTTGCTAATCATTAATGATTGCGACCAATGGAGCTATGTCATTTCATACCAGCTGATGATGTAGCCCAAATGTAATATTTTATTTTTATCAAAATTTCCGCATATTTTTCTTTTTTTTGAGACATAGATGGGGAGAGATTTTCTATTGACCTAAACAGTTAGGGGCTAGAGTTTCCTTTATTTAGGAACAGCACTGACGAGGGTAAAGCACAGAGCCACAGGTCTTTAAAAGAACTATACACAGTGTTTCCCAGAGCTCAGTGTTCATTGTCCTCCACAACACGCCTGCACAAATTGGAGATGGAAGACACCATCCTTCCTCCCTAGTGCTCTTTCCTTCCCCACAGGTGCTTAAAATGATCTGACATAAGTGGGAAGAAGTATCATTTTCTATGGAAGTAAAAGTTGTGCTTCATATGTTCCACCCCTCACCTTTTCATAGCTTCACCTTGTCTTCTTCTGAATTTCCTGGTCCTTTCATCTTCCTCTCTCCGCAGTGGGGGGCCCCATTACACTTTCTCAGGCCTAATGTTGCAGGGGCCAAAGGAGAGGAACATAGCAGCTGTCTGGCTTTTCATGGGAGAGGAGAGGTGAAAGGGAGCAGAGCTACCTGGAATGCTGGATTCCGTTCTCCTCTCTACAAGATGGGCTTCAGCTCCTGAGGGAGGAGGAAAGAGCTCTTCTTGCTTCCTGCCCCACTCCTGACTGAGTGCTTGCACCCCATGAGGCTAAGCATGGAGAAAGCAGCCCAACAGGCTTAATCAGGGCCCCCTCAACTCCCTGCCCACAGATCTGAAATGGGTGCACATCTCAGGATGCTGTGGGAGTTGTGCTTGGCAGGTCCGTGAGTGACCGCTTCCAGTCAGCAACACTTTCATCACTTTTCCTTACACATCTGAGTGAGGCTGCCAGCAATTTGGTGCAGGTCATGTGCATTCCTCACACACGGAGAAGTAGAAGCGCTGCAGTTGCTCCTGCCTGGAGCTTCCATGTTTAGTACCCAATATGGAGCCAGACAGCAACAAGCTGGCCTGAAGGGTGAATTGTGTTGTTGTGTATCACAATATTTTATGGCCATAGTCTGCAGACTTTTGTCTGCAAGTTCTCACTACATTGTTAAAAAAACTGCACAAACACTTGCAGTCTGGATACAGAATGCGGATATAATCTACAGCACTATGTTTTACTAAGTAAATTTTCCTGCCTGCTTTAGTCATTCATATGCTATGGTAATAGTTACATTAAAGTATTCAGAAATAAAACAGAAACATTTCAAGGTCATTGGAAGTTTAAGTACAACTCTTTCTTTGAGAAACATTTGAGTGCTTGTTATTATTTAGTTAATTAAACAAAACAGCATATAATTCTCCCTTCAGACGGTGTCTAGGGCATGCTTTTCTGTGAATATTTTAATTGCCCTCTGTGCATAAAAATGTTGTCAAGGGTTATATTACAAAGATATGCATCTGACTGGATGTGGCTGCAACATTGCTATGCAGCATGAATTTAAAGCAACAACTTAATCTTTGTTGCAAACATGTGGAAGCCAAAGCTTACACTGTAACCTTAGTTTATATAAAAGCACAGGCAGTGTTCCTCTTAAAAGCAAGTCTGGTCTGACTTATTAGTATTCACAAATAGATGATTCCCATTTCCCCTCCAATTGCTACATATATGTTAAGTATCCATTAGATGGCCTTCAGTCACTAATGGTCTTCTTGGTCCCCTTGGGCCTGTCTGCTTTATAGATTCAGTCTGCATGTCTGTTGTACAGGCTTTTGTTGCGGTAACTCACTCAATAGCCCCTTGCTGCGCTCTCATGAATCACCCTCAGAATACTGCTGTTCCCAGGCTACGTTCGAGTGTGTACTCTTATGTCAATTAAAGGCCCAGTGATACAGACTAGAGAAAGGAATCATCTCACTATTGCTAATATACCTTATCGCAGTGCTTTTGGTCTAGCTGTCATAGTGTTTACAAGCTAATGTCAATCAGGTATTGTCTGTCAATTCTTTTTATCCATCATCGTTAGGCTAGAAGGACTCTAATCAAAGAGTAAGATTGCCAAGAGTATTATGTAAGATATTTAATAAAATCTTATAATTGCTAAGAGCTGTACATATTAATGATATTTAAGGAGTTTGTGTCTATGTACCGAAAAAAACAAACAAACGTGTTAACATATGTGTCCCGGCAGTGTGGACAAATATGTTTTGCCAAAGGGATTTAGAGTCTCCATTGTTCATGGGTTCATATGTACAATAAAGCCACGATTTAATGGACTAATGCGGGGTAGGGTCTCTGTTAAACATGAAAGTCCATTACATGTGAGGATTTGCTGCCTACCCACCCCCGCCCACCAGGCTTCCCCAGCCCCTTCTCCTCCAGCCCCTCCCCACAAAAAGAAAAAAATGCTAGTGACTCACCAGAGCCACCACTGCTGAACGAGCTGCCAGGGCCCAACACTTCTGGAAGAGCCGCCGGAGCCCAGCATGTGGCTGGGACCCACCTCTTCACAGCTGAAGCTGCTGGCCCACTATGCAGCTAGGACCCCACTGTCATACAGCTGAAGCTGTCGGTCCATCATGGGGCAGGGACCCCACTAGTGCGACTAAAGCTGCCAGTCCACCATGCACAGCTGGGATCCCACTGTAGTTGGAGTGGCCAGGGTCTGCCACATGGCTGGAGAAGCTGCTGCCACTGCCAGAGCCACCACACACTCCTCCCACCAGGGGTGTGGTGCATATATAAGTGTCGTCTGCCTACATATGCAGCCCACCCCTGCTCAACACACCAAATAATATTGTTAACTTTTCAGGCTACAAACTCATCCCAGCTGAAGAGCCTCTCTTTTCCAGGGGGCTTTCTTTTGCTCCACCGCTTCCATGAACCTGCTAGAATTTTGTGGTGATCTTGAGGCATTCTTTCTTCATCTCCATCTAAGAGAATAGGTCCAACACACCAATGAGCATCAGTTTGACTTGCTAGATTCCCCCCTACCAACACCAAAAGATGAATTCTATGTGGACTCTCTGACAGTTGTAGTGACAGTCAAGATTTCTTCCGCAACCATGCACAGACTGAAATTATACACAAACAACACCAAATGAAACACAGTCTCAACTGTGCTGTCCAAAATCTCAAAAATAACTTGGACATTATATCAAGCTGGCTGACAAAGGGGTTGCTATCGTCATCATGAAAAAGTCGGACTATGAACAGGAGGCAGCTAGACAATTATCCAACTCTACATTTTACAGACCTCTTTCCTAAGATCTCACTTTAGAATTCCAAAAGAAACGAGACCATCTACTTAAAGAACACCCTGCCTCTACCTGAGACCAAATTCACTCAGACACACCATCTGAGTCCTGACCTGGATTATTCTATCTATTGCCTAAAATCCACAAACCTGAAAACCCAGGATACCCTTTCATTATAGCTACTGGCACCCTTATTACCACACTGTCAAGCTCTTTAGACTCCTTTCTCAAACCCTACGCCACCAGCACTACTAGCTATCTCCGAGTTACCACCGACTTCCTGAGGAAATTACAAAACATTGGAAACCTTCCTGACAATTCCATTCTTGCCACCTTAGCTCTCATCCCTTGTTACTCCTCCTTTACTTATGCTACATCGATGACATCTTTATCATTTGGACCCACAGTAAAGAGACTCTGGAAGAATTCCACAAAGATTTTAACAACCTGCATCCTACCATCAAACTCAGCCTTGACTATTCCACACAAGAGATACATTTCCTGGATACCACAGTACAAATCACTGATGGCCATATTGACACCACTCTCTACTGGAAACTCACGGACTGCTACACTTACACACATACCTCCAGCTTCCGTCCAGCACACGCCACACAATCCATTGTGTATGGTCAAACCCTTAGATACAATCACATCTGGTCTGAGCCTACTGACAGAGACCGAAAACTTCAAGATGTCTACCAACATTTATAAAAATTGTCCTCTGGGAGAAGTAAAAAAAAAAAACCCAACAGATAGGCCCCAGAAGATCAATAACAGAACACCTCATGTCATCGCCAATAGCCCCCAACTCAAACCTCTACACTCCAGAAGGCTCTAGGTGACAGGCCTGTTCTCTCCTATAGACAACCTCCTAACCTCACCAGCAATCACAGGCTACACCAGAGTAATACTAACCATGGAACTTTTCCTTGCAACAAACCCTGCTGCTAACTTTGTCCACATATTTATTCTGGGCATGTCATCACTGGACCTAACCATGTTAGTTACAAGATCAAAGGCACATTCTCATGCACTTCGAGCAACATTATATATGCCATTATGTGCCAACAATGCCCTGCCACTAGGTACATTGGACAGACTGGGCAAAACCTTCACTAAAGAATAAATGGACACAGAGCAGACATCGGGAATCTCAATACACAAGCTGGTCAGTGAACACTTCAATGGAGTGGGCCATTCTGTTAAAGACCTGAGGATTTTTGTCCTAGAACAAAGAACTTAAAAACAGATTACAGTGAGAAATTTGTGAATTGGAATTCATATTCAAATTTGGCACATTAACGTGTGGTATGAACAGACACATTACCAGGACTGCTTCTCTTCCTTTGATGCTCGAAATTATCTCAGGCAGGATACCTACCATCCCTGCTCCCCTCATCCCCCTCCTTCAGTCCTATGTACTTGATTTGTCAGTTTTTATTGCAAAGTTTTGGTCCCCTGTACTTATAAATGTCAGTCTGTATTGGAAATGAGACGGATCTGATGAAGTGGGTCTGTCCCATGAAAGCTGATCACTGAGTAAATCATTCTGTTAATCTTTAAAGTGCTCCATTTCTGATATTTTGTTTTATATCCCAAACCAGGAATTTTGCCAAACCAGAAGAGGTCAGTGCTCCAATGCCGTCCACTGGCCATGCAATATGGCTCCCCTCAGTGTCATACACCTGCTTCTAACCACAGGACCCCAGTGTCCGCCCTCCATGGCCAGTGCAGCTCCTGCTTCACAGCTGCTGCTGGCTTCTGAGACCTCCTCCTGGCTGCCACAGCTTCCTGGATGCTTCCCAGTCCCCAGGCACCACTACTCCTTGGTTCCTGGCCTCTACTGCAGTTACTGCGGTCAGTATGGCTGCAGCTCCCCAGATCCTGGATCTTAGCCACCCAGCTGTGGCTCCCCCAGCTGCTGCTGTCTTTGTGGCCCCTGTCCACTCTGACCCAGCCCCTGCTGGATTCCTGGCTCCTGACAGCTTCATCCGCACTGAAGCTGCCCAGCCCCAGCTGGGGCTTCCAGCTGCAGGACTCTCTGGTCCAGCAACATCCAGGGTTCTTCTGATTTGACAGGTTCAACCTGTAGTCTACATCTATATTGTTTTATTTACACCAGTCCAGGAACAGAGATGGTCACAAACAGCAAACAGGGTAACCCCTTCTTTCAGACATCTCAGCCCAACACCAATAGCAACTTTGCTTCAGCACTGATCAGAAATTAGAAGAAAGGGCAAAATCTCTTGCTGTTCAAACAGCTTCTAGCAGAAATCCTTGCATAACAATATCCTTGCATAACAAAAGCATCACATAGCCGGTCCACCCAAGACTGAACATTGAGTCACATGATATGTAAAAGAACGAAGAGGACCATGTGCTACTGCACCATGTGGGGATTGCAGAGGTCCCAGTCAAAATGTGGGTCATTATACTCCATTCTTTGCAAGCACAGAGGAGGACTTTACTCTAGTTCTAAAAACTTCACAGTCTAAATAGACAAGACAGATAGTGCGGTTGTAGGAGGAAACAAAAACAGAGGGGAAAACAGAGAGGTAAAGTGATTGTCCAAACACCATACATACAAAGCCCTTTCCCTTGACTAAGTGCTATAATTCTGCTTATAGACTCTTCAATGTTTTTAGCATGTAATACAAAGTCGTCAAACTATTATTTGTTAGAAGATTTTTAAAAAGAAATGGACGCTTTGTATTTTTAAGTGTTTGTCAGAGGCACCTCACTAGCCTGTTCACATAGGCACTGTGTGTTTTGTAAATCTAACTAATTAAATGAAAGTATTCATGCAGAAAGCTGAAAAGAATTAAGTGGCTTCAGCCTTGAGGCCTAGTATCTAGCACTATATTCCTGCTACTACTAAAGTACCTGGGCCCATTATATTCAGTCAAGAGCTGTCATACTTTATTTTAATTGAAAGCTGGAAGCTTAAGCACACACACAAAAAAATGTAAGCTGGAAAAGAAAGTAAAACTGAAAAGTTTGCATACCAAATTCATCTCTGGTGTAGTTTCAGAGAAACGACTGTCATCGAATTTGGCACAGAACTCTTTGCAGAGAGCTGAAGTTTGTGTGTGTGTTTTTAAATGAATTTTGTCTTTTTACAAGACTGATGAACGCGATAAAAGTAGTTTTCTTCAGGTCTCACAGAGTGCTTTGTCACTCCAAACATTCTCCGTGTCTTCCAAGAGAACTATTAGGTGTCTTCACAACTTTTTGTTCTTTCTTGGGAAAATAATTATTGTGTAATTTCTCCTCATTCAGATTTTAAGCCTTGATTAGAGATGTGCAATCTTACCTTCAAATAAAATACATAATTTGTGGAGTACATATGTTGATTCATCTTCCTAAATTACAGCAAATGGTCCAATTTTGATTTGAGGATTGTGTAGTTATGGCAATCAGCTTATCTGCATTTTACCTGAGCATATGTGGTAGAAGCCCTAGTAATGAATGACATTTTAATCAAAAGGCTTTGAGAAGTGTTATGATCTGACAGAAAATTTCCTCTTAGAAAATATGTAAGAAGATAAGTAATAAGAGCACATAGACCTTCTCTTAGAATGTCTATAAATCAGGTTCAATTTTAAAAAAAAAGTTATGACAACTCTTTGGAAGAGAACAAGCCAATGAAAATCATCAGCACTAATTTGCTGAACTATGTCTCAGATTTTCCCAGCTCAGAATTATGATTGTGTGAAAGATTTATTTGATTGAGAGTTGCAACCCCAAGAGGGTCAGAAATAAGTGTCAGAACTCTACTGCTATATGGGAATGCAGGCCTAACTAATCTTAGCCACATGGGTGTAGGGTCTGCTCTGAAAAACTGTGGTCCAAATATGGATAAAATTAGAGGATCACTGGTAATGGGATATTCCTCTGAGATCTTTGGACAATCCATATAGTGCTACAGCTGGCTGAAAGAAGTCACAAGCTCTGCCTGAAAAGCGAAAGCATAAACTATGCAGACTGTGTGTAATTTCTGCCTGTCCTTTGTTTTCAAGCATCTCAGGAATTAAATAAAAAATGCCATGTTTAACAACATTAGGCTATGGCTACACTAGCCCGAAACTTCAAAATGGCCATGCAAATGGCCATTTTGAAGTTTACTAATGAAGCGCTGAAATACATATTCAGCGCTTCATTAGCATGCGGGCGGCCACGGCACTTTGAAATTGACGCGGCTCACCGCTGCGCAGCTCATTCAGACAGGGCTCCTTTTCGAAAGGACCCGACCTACTTCGAAGTCCCCTTATTCCTATGAGCAGATGGGAATAAGGGGACTTCGAAGTAGGCAGGGCCCTTTCAAAAAGGAGCCCCATCTGAATGAGCCGCGCAGTGGCAAGCCGCATCAATTTCAAAGTGCCACGGCCACCCGCATGCTAATAAGGCGCTGAATATGTATTTCAGCGCTTCATTAGTAAACTTTGAAATGGCCATTTGCATGGCCATTTCGAAGTTTGGGGCTAGTGTAGATACGGCCTTAAAGTGGCACCAGTAAGCATGAAGGGGCGAATTCTTGGCTGAAGTAGCTGACCTGATAAAGTCCTGGCAGGGCTGACTTAGTTGGGGTTGATCCTGCTTTGGGCAGGAGGCTGGACTTGATGACTTCTTGAGGTCTCTGCCACCCTATGATTCTATGATCACCAGTGAAGTCATTATACCAGCAGAGTTTGGATATAAAATGAAGGAAATGGCAGAGATAAAATTGAATACAAGGCAGTATCATATTTTTACAATGGTAAAAACACACTTTTTTCAACATTATAGTGATCAAAAAACACCTCAAGGCATTTACAAAAGAATGTGGAAGAGTTGGCACAGCTCTACTGAGGGGTCCCAAAACAGCCTGAAAATATAATCACTATGTGGGGGTTTAGCACATGGTCCAAAGTGAGCATGACCCCACAGAATGAAAATAAGTTTATAAAATTATCTAAGGATGAATTAAGGGACAAAGTCACATTCTGACATCTCAGTTCTGGATACTGTCTCTATATCTGACAGCAATATTTGTGTACATTATGTAGCAATGCATCACAGGGACACGCAAATTATCATAGCTCAGAAAACAATGAGGTTTTCTACAATCAAGCATAGGCCGTGTCTACACTAGCCCCAAACTTCGAAATGGCCATGCAAATGGCCATTTCGAAGTTTACTAATGAAGCGCTGAAATGCATACTCAGCACCTTGTTTACTAATGAAGCGCTGAAATGCATACTCAGCGCCTTTTCGAAAGGACCCCAGAAACTTCGAAGTCCCCTTATTCCTATGAGCAGATGGGAATAAGGGGACTTCGAAGTAGGTGGGGTCCTTTCAAAAAGGAGCCCCGTCTGGACAAACCGTGCAGCTGCGAGCCGCGGCCGCCCGCATGCTAACGAGGCGCTGAATATGTATTTCAGCGCTTCATTAGTAAACTTCAAAATGGCCATTTGCATGGCCATTTTGAAGTTTGGGGCTAGTGTAGACGCGGCCATAGTCTTTCTTCCCATTTCCCCCATTTTAGCTGTTTTTTTACTAATTTTTAGGGCTTGTCAAAAGTTAGATATCAAAATGTTTTTAAAGTAAGAGAGCTTCTCCATTTACAAAAAGTCATGACAACCACCAACTTCCCTTGCAAGTGTTCAACTTTTCCACAAGAAACAAACCCAAAAATCTCCAGATCAGAAGTTTAGTTTTCACTCAATATTGACTTTGTGATGAAAAATCAAAACTTTCTGTGGAAAAAAAATCTAAGCAGCTTCCACAGTTATTTCTTCTTAAAGTTATTTAGGAGATACACAAACAGAAAATTATTTCCAGACAGGTATAAATGAAGTCAATTTTCTATATAACAACTTAGCAGCATTTCTATAACAACATAATAAAAGTATCTGGTAAATAAGTCCATGTGAGTTGTCCCATAGAAAATCATTGCTTTTCTTAATAGTCAAGAGATAAAGCTCACACCTACATCTACACTAGAGAGTTTTGTCAACAAAACTCTTGCAGCGTCCACACACAAAATGTATTTTGTTGATAGTAACTTGACAGAATTCTGCACTTTCGTCAACAGCCTTCTGCCTCTACACCACAAGGCAGAACACTTTTGTTGACAGATTCTGCCAACAAAAACAAGTGTGGACATTTCAGAGGCAGGGCTTTTGTCAACAGAATGGTTCTCTACGGTGCTGGCCTTCTGGCCATTGGGAAAGCCCTATTCACAGCCATCACAGCTGTACGCTCTCTGCCCCAGCTGTTCTTAAAGCTGCAAGGAGCCCCAGAAATCCTGTGGCAGGAAGCTGAGAGCATGCGAGCAGCAAAGGCACCACGCTGGCTGCACACATGCCCTCCCAGCCACTCCCAGACAACAAAATAATGGCAAAGGTCAATAGAGACCTGCCCTGGACCCTCACAGGACCTTCCTGAGGAGTTCCAGGAGCACTTTGGAGGGTGAAGAAGAAGGCCTGTTCCTGTTCTGGCCCCGAGCTCCAAGACCAGGCCATCTCAGGCAGGACCCTATGCTGCAAGCCCAGCATGTGCAACCATGTGCTAGGCAGCGTGTCCCACCCGGACGCAGCAGGCAGCCCCTGGGCACAGGCACCAGGCCACTATCAGCCCCTCAGGGGGCTGCACAAGCCCCAGTGCTGTGGGGGGGGGCATTCCTGCCCCTGCCACATCTGGGAATGAGCCAGCCTCATAGGAAACAACCCAACCCCAGACACACTGCCCAGGAGTGCACGCCCAGCACATTGACTCACCCACAGGTGACAGTCAGCACACGCCCATGGACAGCACCATTGGCTGCATGTGTGTGGAAGGGGCCTGGGCAGGGGGGCTGGGCAGGCTGCACCTGGCTAACCCATGCAGGGACATCTTTGTGGTAAGACTCCCCCCTTGGGCACTAGCCCATCGAATGGGAGAGGGATGGACAGACCCGCAAAGGTCAACCACATATCCAAGGCATTGCAGAGTCCCTGTGTGGCAAGGCCAGCCCTACAGGACACATATTCCAGTGCTCCTGGGACATCCCCGACCCTATGCCCAGGGGTGGGGGCTGCTGCCCACAGTGGGTGGGGGGTGAGGATTTAGGAGCTGTGTGGTGGGAATGACTCACCAGCTCTCCTGCCTCTCTTCCTACAGCTGCACCATGGGAGGGCCAGGCCAGGCCCACATCCAGGCCAGGGCCAGCTAGCCCCCACCCCCCACCCAAAGCCAGACAGCCCAGGATCAGTGCCCATGCCAGCCGGTACCCCACCACCGTGGGAGTGGGCCCGCAGATGGAGGAGCCATCAGCCCACCAAGCAGGGTGTGCTCTGGGCTTATGCTACCACTCTTTGGAAGCACAATGACTTTCTGGATTGGCAGCTGTGGGACCACTCCATCTGAGTTTGGATGTCCTTTGCTCCCTTTTCCATCCCACCCTCCCCATGTATGTAGTTACCCATCATTTTACAATGCAAATAGTTATTAGCACACTGTTTATTTTGCACTAATTTTTCAAGTTTCACCAGCTTTATTTTTTTACCACCCCCATATCCCTCTTTTCTGGGGAGTGGTCAGGGAGGAGTGAGGGGGTGAGGGGCAGGGTCATGGTGGGGAGGGAATAGGGTTGCAGGCCCAAGGCCCCCATTAGCGATACCCTGGGGAGGCTCATTGAGGGCTATGGTCAAAAGCCTCCCATAAGACCTTCCGGATATGCACTCCATCCTGATGGGCCTGGCAGACTTGTGCTGTGCACAGCTGTTCATAGCCATGGCCAGAGTCTGCCTCCCACCCTGGGAGGAAGGCTTCCTCCTTCCCCTCTATGAGTTTGTGGAAGGCACAACAGGCTGCCACAACTTGCGTGGAAGTTGTTTGCCCCCATGTCCAGCTGGGTCAGGAGTCACCTAAGCCATGTATTGAGGCAGCCTAACATAGAGTCAACCCGGTTCTCTGTCTGGTTGAGGCAGGCATTAAACATGTCCTGGATTAGGTCCAGGTGGCTGGTGTATGGACTTATGAGCCAGGATAGGATGGGGTGGGCCGTGTCCCTCACAATGCACAATGGCATGTCCACCTCCCTGATGACCAGCTCCGGGAAGGGGATGTGGGTACCTGCCTCCATCCTCTGGAATGGGCTGGAGTTGTGAAACATGGGGGGGTGTCATAGTCCTGGCCTGACCACCTGAAATAAATGTCCAGAGAACCATTCCTGGTGATCCACCAGGGCCTGCAGCATGATCAAGTGCTGCTCCTTACAGTGGATGCACCATGCTGCTCTGTGACCTGGGGCACAGATGGGGATGTAGGTCCCACTGATGACCCCAAAGGAGTTGGGGAAGCCCAGGGTGGTAAATCTGGCCATGACCACATCCAGGTCTGTGAGGCAGATGACCCTTAGGAGCAGGATGGTGTTGATGGCCATCACTACCTGCAAAGGGAAGAGAACAAACACACATGAGGGACTGAGGAAGGGAGTCTCTAGGCTCCGGGGGGTCCCCTGCTTGCTCCCATCCCCTCCCCCCCGAGCTCCCCAGGTTCTCTCCCTGAAAGGCAAACCTCCCCCAGCAGCAGGTCTGTGTGAGGATGTTTCAGCAATGTTCCCTGAGTATGGGGCTTCCCCTTCCCCGTTACCCCCTTTCACCTTTGACCCCACTCCCCAAGGGTTTACCTGGGATGGGACCACCCTCCCTACTCTCCTTGTGCAGGGCTTGTAGTCTGGGAGTGCCATACCTGCATGAGGACAGCCCCGAGGGTGGACTTCCCCACATTGAACTGGTTGCCCACTGTGCAGTAGCTGTCCGGAGTGGTGAGCTTCTGGAGGGAGATGGCAACCCGCTTTTCTGTGGGGTGGCAGATCAGATCTAGGTATCCTGTCTGCAGGGGGAAGGGGTGAGCCAGGTGCAGAGCTCCATGAAGGTGTCCTTCTGCATGCGGAAGTTCTGGAGCCACTGCTGGTTGTCCCACTGCTCCATGATCAGTCAGTCTCAACAGTCAGAACTGGTGGTGTACCTCCAGACCTGCCTGGTCACCTAAGGGGACAAGTGTATGCAGACGGGGCACTGGGGAACTGGGGTCATGCTCCTCAGTCCTGGTGTCAGGTACATCCCCCAGAAGAGGTGGAGGACGGCTGTCAGCAGCATGAGCAGCAGCTCAAGCAGCCAGGAGTGGGTTCAAGGCAAGCCCAGGGGCTTCTCTGGCACCATGGCTGACTGGAAAGATGACACTCTCTCACAGAAAGCTTGGGAGGCCTGCAGTAGCTTTGCTGTCTCTGAACATGGTAGGCAAGCCTTAGCATGAGCAAGGAACATGGGTGGGGGGTGTCTCTTTAAGGGCACAGCTGGCTGGGTCTTCTGGAAGGGCTTGCCATCCATGAGACCCTGTCTTCTGGAGTTCCAGGGACCGTTCTATTGACAAAGTGGTTGGGGAGTCTGGCTGATTTCTGTGAACAGAGCAGATCACCTTTTTGATCCACTTTTGTGTGTGGACACACTCTGTTGACAAAAGTTTTGCTGGAAGATAACTTCCAACAGTGACTTCTGTTGACACGTCACTGTAGCATAGACATAGCCAACTTGTTTAAAAAGCCCCAGCTTCTTATACTCCATTAGGACAAAGTCTGGGGTCTTTCTGGGAGGTGGCATCATCCCTGAAAAGCTGCCGTGATAACCAACGTTAATGCAGAGCAGCACTGCTTGTACTGCAAAACAGTGCTGCTGTTCTTGGAGCCCCAGTGTTAGCTGCAATAGCAGAGAGTACAGCATGTTGATTCAGAAGACCCTGGCGTTGTTCGTAAAGAAAAAGCACAGTTTTGGTTTAGTGGCAAAGGTGCTCAGCCAGATTTATTGGCAACAAACCACAGCTCTGGCTCACTGGTTAAAGGAATGCTTGTGAAAATGGTGTGAGCTCAATCAGCATCACAGGTGGCTAGCACACAGAGGCTATGATTCCTCTTTCTATACTAGGACATCTGAGAGCACGAGTGTTGAATCAGCACAATATCCAACAGTCCACTAAACTGAAAGTGTACAAGGCTGTAGTCCTGACCACTCTGCTGTATGGCTGTGAAACCTGGACCTTGTACAGAAAACATATAAAACTGCTGGAGCGCTTCCACACACCCAGCCTGAGGTCGATATTGCACATTCGAAGGCAGGACACAGTTACGAACCTGGAAGTCCTGGACATAACAGGAGCCATGAGCATCAAAGTCATGATTCTGAAAGCCCAGCTTCACTGGACAGGGCATGTCATATGAATGGAGGAGTCACAAATCCCTAAGCAACTCCCTTATGGTGAACTCTCCCAGGGCAAAAGGAATCAAGGTAGGCCTCGCAAGAGGTATAAAGACTGTATGAAGGCCAACACTGTTCATGCTGGTTTAAAACCAGATCAGCTACAGCAGCATGCAAAAGACCAAACAGGCTGGCGTGCTCTCATATGACACACGTATGACAACTTTGAAGAGCAGCAACATGTAAGCCTCATCGATGCTCATGAGAGGAAGAAAGCAACAGCAGCAGCCGTACCAACAGAGCCAGGACAATTCCCTTGCCCCCACTGTGAACGCCTAGGCTGTTCGAAGCTTGGACTCCTCATCCACAACTGATGAGCCTGTGCAAGCTCAAGACGTCATCGTTGGACACAACAGACTATCTACATTGTTACAAAGAAGCTACATATTACAACAGTGGTAGCAATACATGGAATGTTTCTTTTACCTGATAGTTTGAACAAATATTTCCATCTATTAACTTGTCATTCCACCTTTGTCTTTACCAGAGTGCTGTGTTCCCATACCATAGCTTGGGACTTTTGTTGTCATAAGTGTTACTCAGGAACTCTGAATGTTCTTATACCATCCTCTCAGATCAGGAAAGTGCTTACTTGGTTAGCTGGTGCCTCATGTTAATATTTTGCCAAGATCAGGCCTACCCTAGTTCATACTCTTAATTATTGCCAAGGCTCCAGCAATGCCTGCGGTCTGTAGCTCCTTATCTCCAATATCTATTCTCCTCTGATGGGGTTAGCTTCTGAGACTAAACAACAAGAATGGGGTTGGTGATGTATTGAGACAGGTGTGGTGGTATGGCAAAGTTCTAGCTGTCTACCTCGATAATAAATTATTTTGTGAGATCTGGTTGGCTCAGGATAGGTGATGAGGGTGAATGCCTTCTTCAGTTGCTTCAGGGCTGACATGGACCAGGAGAATCTGGCCTCCTTTTATAGGGATGCAACCAGACTAAAAGATCTTTTAATGAATCATCTGTAAAATTGGTTAATTGCAGGACTCTTTGTAGCTCATGTACAACCTTCGGTGCAATCCAGTCCGATTTTGCAGCTATCATATGTGAGTCCATGGCAGGGGCATAGCCCATAGCTCTGCCTGGGTGGCTCACCCACTTAAGGATCCAGGCTCACCTGCCCCCAGTCCTGGCTCTACACCCACCCAGGCATAGGGGCTTCCCCCCCTCTACCCAGTGCTCCAGCCAGGACTGGGAAGTGCAGCTGGCAGCTCACCCTGTGGCACTCAGCCAGCATTCCTGCCAGAGTGCAGAGCTGGGGCTTGTAAGCCACTATGTCCTGACCATGCTCCCCAGAAGGAACATACCGCAGAAAAGGGAAGCAGGGCAAGCCATTAATCCTGCTTTATGGCTGGAGCACTGGAACTGGGACAAGACTGGCATCCCAATCCTGCTCCCAGGAAGCACTGGGAGACCACAGCAGGGCAAACCCTTGAGTCCCCTCCCCAGCAGGCACACCCCATGGGCAGACTGAGGCAAGCCCCAAGTGTTAGGTGGGAAGTGTGAATTATACATATTTATGCACCCCATTCCCATGGCCAGAAGGTGGAAGGCGAGATACCCCATCATTGTCCATCCACCTGAAGTCAGGACCTACCCTTTGGTCTCATCCTGGCTATGCCACTTGTTCATGGTAAGGCTCAAAGGCAAGACGGTGTTTCCCAAGAATTGCACACACTTGCATATCTTGAGCTTTGTGTACAGGAGTTTTTGGCAGGGTGTCTGCAAAACAACATGTACATCCTTACATTTGGAGAAAGAAAGGATGTCATGCAGGAAATTGTCTGTAGTTTTGTTTTCAGAGAAAGCGCAGATGGGACATTCATAGCTGTAATGAGGTGATAGGGGTCAGCTTTCTTTTTACTGAACACATCGCCATTGGGTAGATGTTTAATAGGTGTCCTTGAAACCGTTAGAGATGTGGGTTGATGAAGTTGCCTTTGGATTCCCTTTTCACGCATCTGGTTTCTTTGGAAGATCAAGTAAGCCACAATGGGTTGCTGATCCTGGGTTGCCACTCAGAAAATAGGACTATTCATAGGACAGGGAGTCAAGGCATATTGTGCCAGACTGCCAGCAGATGCGCCATTCATGGGTGGTAACAGAGAGGGAGCCGTTCTAGTCTATACACTATCAAAACAAAAAAGCTGTCAAGTAGCACTTTAAAGACTAACAAAATAATTTATTAGGTGAGCTTTCGTGGGACAGACCCACTTCTTCAAACCATAGTCAAACCAGAACAGACTCAATATTTAAGGCCCATTAACAATGAGGGGTCCTGTGGCACCTTATAGACCAACAGAAATGTATGAGCATGAGCTTTCATGGGCAAAGACAATGCAGATGCAGGACAAAGTGGGTCTTTGCCCACGAAAGCTTATGCTCACACATTTCTGTTAGTCTATAAGGTGCCACGGGACCCTTCGTTGCTTTTGCAGATCTAGACTAACACGGCTACCTGATACTTAGAACGAAAAACAGTAATCAGGGTTGACAAATCAGAAAAAAATTATCGAGGTGAGCAAATCAGAGAGTAGAGGGGTGGGGGAAGGTCAAATCAGAGAATTGAGGGGTGCGGGGGGAAGGTCAAGAATTAGATTAAGGCAAGTATGCAAACGAGCCCCTATAGTGACGCAGAAAATTCCCATCCCAGTTCAAACCACGTGTTAATGTGCCGAATTTGAATATAAAAGACAGCCCAGCTGTCTCCCTTTGAATAGTGGTGTGAAAATTTTTCTTCGGTAACACGCAAACTCATAAGTCATTAACAGAATGGCCCTCTCCATTAAAATGTTAACTAACCGGTTTGTGGATCTGGAGTTTTTTCATGTCTGTTTTGTGCCCATTAACTCTTTATCTAAGGGATTTAGAAGTCTGTCCAATGTACAAAGCATCTGGGCATTGCTGGCACATCATGGCATATACGATGTTAGTTGAGGAACATGAGAATGTGCCTATGATTCTGTGAATAACCTGGTTAGGTCCACTGATGGTATTTCCAGAGAAGATATGAGGACAAAGCTGCCAGCGGGCTTTGTTTCAAGGAAAGGTTCCAGGACTGGTATTCCTGGGCACAAAACAGTTACTATAGGGGCTCATTTGCATACTTGGCTTAATCTAATTTTTGACCTTCCCCGCAACCCCTCTATTCTCTGATTTGCTTGATAATTTTTTTCTGATTTGCCCACTTGATTACTGTTTTTGGTTCTCTGTGCCTTAAATATTGAGTCTGTTCTGGTATGGCTATGGTCTGAAGAAGTGGGTCTGTCCCACGAAAGCTCAGCTAATAAATTATTTTGTTAGTCTTTAAAGTGCTACTTGACTGCTTTTTTGTTTCATTCATGGGTGGCAACCCAAAGAACAACTGATGAATGTGGTGCACAGATCATTCTGAAGTGGAGGGCTCTCTGTGGCTTCCTATAGGATAATTAGTGGGAGACTGGTCCCAGTAGGAAGAATGAACCATCTGTAAACTTCAATAACCTGTGGGAATCCTTGCTCTAGGTGAGGAAATGATGTACTTAGGTGAACTCCAGATATGTGAAATTGGCTGAGGCATCTAAGTCCACCAGTGCCTTGAGGCTGGTATCAGGTACTGCTGGGTAGTGGACCCAAACAGGGAGTTGGGAGCTTATTGCCTATCACCAGGCTACTGGCAGATGAATAACAGTGTGGGCTGCTAGGGAGAGGCAAAGGTAAAATCTTCCAAGTCATTTCTCCGGGTTGGAAAGGTGAGGGCAAACTTGGTCGACTTGCATAGGTTCAGGTGACAGGGAAAGGATGAGTGATAAAGAGAACAGAGTTAGTAGAGGTGATAGAAGCCAGGAGATCTATCTTTTAGCTTGGCAGCATTTGGTTAAGTGGCTGTTGAACTAGATGTATATATTAACTAAAGCATCCAGTTCATCTTTAATATTGTTTACACTGAGCCAGAAGTAATGCTGAATGGCCTTGCTACATTTTAGCAGGGTCCAGACGTGAGCACCCTTTCAAAAGGGTGAAAATCGAAGTTCGGTGGTCGAAATTGCGGCCATCGAAAGGGAGCACCCAATGCCATTAGTGGATCAGCATTTCGATCCGCTCCTTCAAAGTGCCAACATGGTCTTTTGAAAGAGAGCATCCACATGGCTCCAAGCCCTCTTTCAAAAGAAGGGAGGCAGGAAACTCTGTGGCTGGGGTCCCATGGCTGACAAGCCCTTATGGGGCTGCAGCCAGCCACCTCCTTTAAAGGCCCCCTCCCTCCACCCTCTACTACACACGAGCTGAGTGCTGCTGGCTTTTCCCAGCCCAGCAGAGCCCACTCGTGCCCACGATGGAGGCACAGCAACAGCTCCTGCAGGAGGACACCCTCATTATGGACACCCTGCTGGCAGTGCTATGCACCATCGCCACAGCTGCACCTGATCTCTTCGGGTGGCTGGGCAGTCCCCCTGGGGCCATGGGGCTCCCCGGGAACTCTGACACCTCTGGACCCACCCCAGTAGCACTGACTGGTGGGAGTGTGTGGTCCTAGGGGAGTGGGGTGAGGAAAGGTTGCTGTGGAACTTCCGCATGGTGAGGCAGACCATCGAGGAGACCTGCCACTGGCTCGCCCCCGCACTCTGGCACCATGACACCTGCATGCGGCCATCCCTCACCCTCAAAAAATGGGTCACAATCCCCATCTGGAAGCTGGCCGCCCCAGACTCCTACCGCTCTGTGGGACAACAGTCCAAGGTGGGCAAGGCCACTGTCGAGGCTGTACTTATGGAGGTAAGGTGGGGCTGGGTCATGCACCCACCATGGGTAGGTGGCGGGGCTGGAGCAAGGGGAACCCACATCTGAAAGGGTCTGGATGGGAAGTGGGGCAGGGAGCTGGACAGGGCAGGGGCTGGATGGGAGGGGGCAGAATGGGCCTGAGGCAGGGGGGAGAGGGCCACCACACCTGCACTAGAGCATATGTCCCCCTCCCCCACATGCAGGTTGTCAGAGCCATCAATGCGGCACTGCTCCATAGGGTCATCTGCCTGGGAGATCTGGACAACACCGTTGCTGGCTTCCAGGACCTGGGCTTTCTGAACTGCATCAGCATTTTGGATGGCACGCACATCCCCAGCCGCCCCCCACACACAGTGCCAGTCAGTACATCAACAGGAAGGGCTACCATTCGGTGGTACTCCAGGCCCAGGTGGATGCAAGAGGCTGGTTCACTGACATCTGTGTGGGCTGGGCTGGCCGCACCCACGATGCCTGTGTCTTCCGGAACTCCGGCTTCTGCCAGCGCATGGGGGCTGGCATATTCGTTCCCCAGTGGGAGAGCCCAGTGCTGGAGGACATCACCATGCTGCTGTGCATGGTGGCAGATATGGCATACTCCATGCAGCTGTGGCTCATGAGGCCCTACATGGGACACCTTGACCCCACCCGGAAGGCATTCAATCAGCACTTCAACCATGCCCACAATGTCCTGGAGCAGGCCTTCAGTCACCTAAAGTGGGGGATGGAGGTGCCTCCACACGCGGTTGGAAGTTGGGGTCCTCAATGTGCCCCAGGTGGTGGGCACATATTGCATCCTCCACAATGTTGTGGAGGGAGAGGGGGATGCCTATGTCCCTGGGGGGGGGCTCCAGCCAGAGCTGGCTATGAGCAGCCAGGCCACGCCCCCATCTGCCAGGCCCACTGGGATGGCCACCGCATAAGGGAGGCCCTCAGGCAGGCCTTTGCTGATGGCCACCTCTGACCCACATGCACACCAACATCCCATGCACATTCATCACCCACCATCCCTGCCACCCCCACCAGCACTGCACCCACACATCCACCACCCACCATCCCCCTGAGGAGCAGAGTATGGAGTGGTGAACATTTAAATAAACATTTATCTAGACCACTCTCGGTAACTATGTATGGGGGGGAGCTAAGTTGGAGGGGGTCAGAGTGCTCATTCTGGGGCAGGGGTGGTAGTCTGCAAGTCCCATTGGCCTGGAGAGGGGTCCCCAACAGGGAGGAGAGGGTGCGGGGAGCACCAGCAGGTAAGGCTGGAGAGTGGGCCTGTTGGGGGCGGGGAAGGGCTCCAGGGGGGCAGAGGGGCAGGCTCAGCAGGGGAGTGGGGAGAGGTCTCATTGGGGGGAGCTGCCGAGGGGGGCCAGGAGGAGGGCAATGTTGGCTTCATGGTCCCGGAGGGTGTGGCCAACGCCCTCCAGTGTGATCAGCAGCCTCTCCCAGGCCTACTTCTGCCACTCCATCTCAGCCTCAGCAAGTCGCAGGTGCTGCTTGACCACCTCGGCCTGGCACTGGCTGGCTGGGTCCTCCTCGGCCTGGTGGGGGCCTCTGAAGCCACGGCCTCAATGTCACTACGTGTGGCGTGGCCTCTGGGCACCTCCGAGGGCTGCGGGGGCCTCTTGGGGACAAGGGATGGTGCAGGGCTCTCCCAGCCCACAGATGGTGTGGCTGTATGGAGAGGGGGACAGCATGTCAGTAATGTGCCCCGGACGAAGGGGCCTTAGCTGTGGCCCACCCACCTGAGCCCACCCCATGGGGCCCTCGCCACCCCAAAGGACATTGACCCCCTCCCCAAAGGGCACCAACCCACCCCCCACAGGCTGGCCTCCTGGCCCAGGAATGCATCCAGGGGTCTCTCATGCAGGTAGCCCTTCCCAGCCTAAGGTGTGCAGGCCCCAGGTGCTGTCCAGCACTGACTGGCTGCTGCCCCATGTGGCTTGTGGTGCTGTCCACTGAAGGCAGGTGCTGGGCATCACTGGTGGGCCACTGCAGGGTGTTGCATCCCATGTGGGAACTGGCCTGTGTGTGGCCAGGGACCACCAGTTCTGTGTGCGGGCAACTAGCCATTGCGTTACCCCCACCCTGTGGAGCAGATGTGTGCCCTTCCATGTATGTACTGGAAGGTCCCTCAATGATTTCCGGGGATGTCTGGCTCCCGGTTGCCCGGCTGGAGGAGCAGGAGGGGATGACGATGGTGAGGTCCCCCTCCTCACTCGACCACTCAGTGGTTCCCTTGCCCTCCTGGGCTTCTCCTCCTCCTCTGGCTGCAGCTCCTTGGCCGAGCTGTCTAGGCATGCCAGGGGGTGGGGAGCAGTCCCGGGGCCTTAGGATGCCCCAGACCTCCCAGAAGAAGGGGCATGTGTCTGGAGCTGCTCTGCAGTGGCCAGCCTGGTCCCTGGCCCAGGCATAGCCCTGCTGCAGCTCCTTCACCTTGGAGCGTACCTGCTCCACTGTATGCTCCAGGTGGCTCCTAGTCTGGAGGCCCTGAGCCAGGTGGCCAAAGGCAACAGCATTGCACTGCTTGACCCTCATCTCATGTAGGACCTCCTTCCACAGGCCGAGGAGATCCAGCAGCTCCCATTGCATCCAGGAGGGGGCCCTTTTTTTTCCTCCCCCTGGGAGCTCTGGGAGCCCTGCGGGGGCTCGGAGGGGGGGCATGGGGCTCACGGGGGGCCTGGCTGCTGGCCGTTCTGTGGCACTGGAGTGTGGGGCTGGAGCACATATAGAGGCTGCTCCTAGCACACTGTCAGCTTCCTGCCATGGGTTTCCTGCATGTGTGCAGCTTTAAGGCAACCAGATGCAGGGACTATAGATCCCTGCTGCTGCTGGCTGGAGCAGCCCCGTTATCCAGATGACCAGAGCCATGGCAGACCCGAATTTTGAAAAAGCAGACTATGGAGCGTCTACACATGTCCTCTTTCGATTTAGTACTTCGAAGGGGTCGATCTTCCTGATCGGGGATCAGGGTTCAGATTTCGACATGTGCGTCCCATTCTTTCGATTTCCTTTTGAAAGACGGCATTATGTGTGTGGACGCTCCTCTCACTCTTTCAAAAGGGGGCCACTTATTTCGATGTTTTGTGCACGTGTAGACACAGATTTTGTGTCTACTGCCAAGTGTCAGGATGTCAAAGTAGACTGCAATCTGAGCATCCTCTTACTCAGTGGGTGCGTCTACACTAGCCGGCTACTTCGAAGTAGCTGGCACAATGTCAAAATAGTACACATTGCATCTACACATGTCGTGAGCTATTTCGATGTTGAAATCAACGTTAGGCGGTGAGACATCAAAATTGCTATTCCTATCTGAAGATGGGAATAGCACCCTACTTCAACGTTCAATGTCGAAGTAGGGCATGTGTAGATGATCCACGTCCTGCTACGTCAAAATAGCAGGGTCCTCCATGGCGGCCATCAGCTGAGGGGTTGAGAGATGCTCTGTCCAGCCCCTGTGGGGCTCTATGGTTGCCACGTGCAGCAGCCCTTAGCCCAGGGCTTCTGGCTGCTGCTGCTGCTGCTGCAGCTGGTGGTCCATGCTGCGTGCATGGGGTCTGCAACTGGTTGTCGGCTCTGTGGATCTCGTGCTGTGCAAGCCGTGTGTGTCTGGTAGTGGCCCTTTAAGGGAGCAGCTTGGGGCTTTGCTGGCCCCTTATTTTGACGGGGAGCTCTTGTGTGTGTGGACACTCCACACTTCCTTCCAGGGCGGCTCCTTTCGACGTTCCCCATTGCTACTTCGACATTGAACGTCGAAGGCACCAGCCCTGGAGGATGTGTAGATAATATGCGCTGAAGTAGCCTATTTCGATGTTTTCACAGCGAAATGGGCTACTTTGACGTGGTGTGCTAGTGTAGATGTAGCCAGTGTGGGGAGAAATAATGCTGGGCTTGTGAAGTACTTGTGATAAAAGTGTAAAAAAGCAAAATAATGCATTTTAATGTTTCTTCAGAAGTAAAGATGTATATTACAGGCCAAAGTCTCCTCTCACAGACACTGACATAAGTCAGCAATTATTTCCCTGATGTCGTAATGTTAGTGGTTTAAAAGTGGTGTATGTGAAAAGATAATTGAGCTTTACATCTTCTGATCTTGAAATGACTTGTTAATTATTTCTGAATAACTTAAATCAACTGAAAGTACCCTTAGAAAAGGACCCAGCTGGAATAAATTGTAGATTTACTTGTCTTCCAGCTGCATTATAAAAGGAAACAAAAAATGAATAAAACTTAATTTTCCAAGTGTGGTTTTGATTATGCCATTGCCTGTGTATTTCTTATTTGGTGGTTTGCTGCTTTTGGTCTAGCAATTGTTGCTGAAGTGTGATGAACACTGTGGGGTAGAAATATCAAGAATCTGCTACGCCTGCAGGACATATTACAACTTAAGGTATAAAGAAAAAAGATACAATTTTCCAAGTCTGTGAACTTTTGAAATTCAATATACATTAGAATCTGTGTGTGTTCAAGGGCCATTGATTTTTATCTCATTCAGTCTTTAGAGCCAGTATCAGAAAGCCTTACTTCTGCAAATGCAGTGCCTGATTCTGATCTTACTTGAAGTCATGAGAAACTCAGACTAAGTTAAAGAATCTAACTAAAATCTGTTAAACCAAATAAATGAGTCCAGAGGTGGGCTGATTGTTTTTGAAGCAATAAAGATATTGTACTCGCCTTGCCAGAAGTCAAAGCAGATGCCCAAGATCCTTCCGCTATTGGAATCTCTCGTAAGCCTGATAAACAAAAGCTTCCAGGTTTGGGTGCCTCCTAATACAGCTGATTAACTGTTAATTAATTGCTGAATTTTTGTAAGAAAGGACACGTCTTTGAAAGATGCATATTATCAATCCATCGTAATTTTGCAGGCACTATTTTGCACCTTCAATTAATTTCCTGAAAACAAAATCTTCTCTCATATAGACTGTGATTCAACAAATACTTAATATATAATTTTAAGCACGTGAATACTCTCTTGAGTGATGAAAAGCTTTTTATGGAAACTAGAAATTAAGCACCCTGTTGAATTCGAGCCATAGTTATTATTGTCACCTAGGCACAAAGGGGACTTTCTGAAAGACTCTTCAAGCAACTAGCTGAGGTTTTTCTAGCAGCAGACAGGACTTAGGTGCCAAATTAATTTCAATGATATGTGGGTGCTTAACTTCTTTCAGGTTCCCAGAAAATTCCAGTCACTATATACTGATATACAGATGCATTCCTGGGAGAAACTGTGCCATGGAGGGAAATCTGCCTGTGGCTGATGGTGGTAGAATCAGGGGTAGATCATCCCCTTCCTATTTAGAGGTGCAGTCTTGGCTCACTGGTGTCACACATGGACGAAGAGCTAATATCAAAGGGATCCTTCATACCACTCATATCTTCTTTAATGTCAAGAGCACCAAGGATGGTATTGTGACTCAGAAAACATGAGGAAGAGATTCTGGTTGTGTGCAAGAGCCCCTGAATTCTCTGTATCCCTTACCAGGACCCCACATGGGGGAGAAAAAGGATACACTTTACCAAGGCCCAGTGGCTCTGGGGGCTCCAGCCCAGAGTGCAAAGGCATGTGTGTGCGAGGGGGCCCATGCTACAAGTTTGCATTGGGCCTGAAAAATCATGTTTGGATTGTGTCCTTTACACACTCACAAGTCTATAAGGGATACACATCCATATGGAAAGCCAGATGTCACCTGTTATAATATTT
The DNA here is from genome assembly GCF_033958435.1 of Carettochelys insculpta. Taxonomy (NCBI): domain Eukaryota; kingdom Metazoa; phylum Chordata; order Testudines; family Carettochelyidae; genus Carettochelys; species Carettochelys insculpta. The sequence goes on along the minus strand of NC_134139.1, from coordinate 176,236,346 downwards.
AAGCCTTGCCAATAATTCCTAGTATGTAAACGTACCTTTTTCCTTAATCTTCAAAGTCTCTTTGCACTCATGCCTACTCCACTGAGAGTTGTCTCTGTTCACCATAGCAAGCGCAGTGAAAATATAAGTAATTTCACTTCCACAGCAGAAATGGAGCATGCCAGGGGGTGTATTTCCAGAGAATAACTGCACTTCTCAAATAGATTAAATCACTCAAGCTTCAGGTTTAGGCTACACACTACCATAACTGAGACCCCTGGATAAAAAGATGTCAAGTTTTAATAATATTATTAATTATATAATTATCTGGCATTGCAGTGCCACAGTGTCCTGCCACTTTAATCTGGGTAACACTGCAAGCTCATTAGTATGGCATTCACTGCGTGACAGTCTAAAGTTGCTGGTAAGCATGTAATCAGAAAATGATATCTAGTCACAAAGTAGTAAATGACTCAAAATGAAGGGTTTGTGAGAAGGTGTATAATTTGGCTTAAAGGAGACCAATTCTGTTCCCCAGTATGTATGTGCAGCTCCCACTGACATCTGCATGCATCTAAAATTTGTCCTGCAAGCTCAAGAGAGATCATGTTTCAGGGGCTAAGCGCACGAATGAAGTTAAATCATTCATAGAACCTAACTAATTTTAAAGCACTAAGCTTTATAACACCCTGCAGCAGAAGTTGACAAACTAAGTATTGTTCCCATTTTTAATACTGTAACTGAGAATTTAAGCAGCTTGCTCAAGGCAACACCAAATGCCAGTGTCAAAGCCTGGATCTGCTCTTAGAATACATATATGCCACACACACAAAAAAAGACCCCAGTATTGCATTTCAAAACCCATGCCAACTAATTTAAGCAAGTTCTGAAAGGCTAAAAATAGCAGTGTACATGTTCATCTTGGGCTAGGCCCTTCACCTCACTCAGTTTTAGAGCTTGAGTCCCAGCCTGAGCCCAAACTTATACATTGACATTTTTAGTCAGTTGACCCAGGCTCAGAAATTCATTGGAGTTTGAGGTGGGTTTTGCTGTATAGACACACCCCTTTAGTTATACTGGTGAAATCAGTGGAGTTACACTGGTCAACACACATGTAAGTCTGATTGCACTCCAAAACAGAGCTGCCTGTTGTGAAAACTGACGATGGTTTATTTTCCCCAAGAAACATGTTGTTTTCACTAAACTTTAGTCTGGGATGTAATTTCTGGTTGAAATCAGAGAAAGACAGACTGACAAGCCAGAATAGCAAATATCCTGACAGTTAAGGCAATTACTGCGATGTAGAAGAACCAGGCCCAAGTCTACATTTTGCCTGATTCAAAGCACTACACCATTCTGGTCACACATGTTCAGAAAAAGATTAATTCAAACTGAAAAAGGTACAGAGAAGAGCTAGTAGGGTCACCAGAGGGCCTTTTTGATGGGAGGAAATTGAAAGATCATAGATTGCGTAGATTACTATAAAGATGGCTCAGAAGAGGCATGATACATGGTAGTGGTGGATACTTTGGAGAGTGAAGAACTATTTAAACTAAAGAACAGTGCTGACAAAATGACTAATGGATTTAATATGGCCACTAACACACTCACCCTGGAAATCAGAAGGTTTCTATCCATCAGATGAGTGAGGTTATGGAACTGCCTCCCAACAGGAGTTTTTTGGAGGGGGGCAAAAAACTAAATTAGTGTTGAGAGCTGCACAAACTTAGAAATGTGATTGTACTCAGAATCGTTAAGTCCAAAGCTAACTACGAAAAGCTATAAAGAAACCTCACAAAACTGCATGATTGAGCAACACAAGGGCAGATGAAATTCAGTGTTGACAAACGCAATAAAGTAATGCACATAGAAAAATATAATACCAAATATATTTACAAAAATGATGGAGTCCAAAACAGCTGTTACCACTCAAAGAAGAGATCTTGGAACCATTGTGGATAGTTCCCTGAAAACATCTGCTCAATGTGCAGTTGCAATCTTAAAGGCTAAGAGTATATTGGCACTCATTAGGAAAGGAATAGAGAATAAGACAGAAAATATCATATTGCATCTATATAAAGTCATGGTATTTGCACATCTTGAATACTGCATGCAGATCTGGTCACCCTGCCTGAAAAGATATATTGGATTTGGAAAAGGTACAAAAAGGGCAATTGAAATAATTAGAGATTAAAAAGACTGGGACTTTTCAGCTTAAAAAGAAATGACTGTAGTGTAGGGAGGATTTGTTAGAGGTCTACTCTACTGTGGAGAAACAGAATAAAGAAATGCCATTTACTCCTTCTCTAACATAACGCAAGAAGCTCCACAGGCACTGGTGAACCACAGTGTGTATTATTCTCTGTCTCCAGCACATAATAGTTTAGTATCATTTACTAATATGTGCTAGTTTGGATATAAGTACAGTTATGTTTAGTATCAGAGAGGAAGCTGTGCTAGTCTATACACTATCAAAACAAAAAGCAGTCAAGTAGCACTTTAAAGACTAGCAAAATAGTTTATTAAGTGAGCTTTCGTGGGACAGACCCACTTCTTCAGACCAAGTGGGTCTGTCCCACGAAAGCTCACCTAATAAACTATTTTGCGAGTTATGTTTAGTGTAAGTGTAGTAGGTGACTTGGTGATCTATGATATACAAGAGCTCAGACTAGATGATCTAATTGTTCCTTCCAGCCTTACACTTAGGAGCCCTATATAAAGCGTCACCACAGCTTCTGAAGAACTGCACAGTAACAGTTCCAGTTGCCAGCTTGAAAACAATAGAAACGTTAATGAACAACATCTTCCTTCTAGTCTTATTTCTCTGAACAAAATTCTGTGATGGATGTGCAGCTGTTACCTAATCATCTAGGAATACTGAAATTATTCAGATTACAAATATATGGGACCTGAGCAGTGAGGAATGGTTACTGAACACTGGGTTAAAAGAGTTTCCAGTAGGAAAGCATTCGTCTAGCTTAATAGAGGGCTACGAAAGGGAGAAAAAATCAAGAAGAAACGTATTCCTCAAACAAGAACATATACTGGCATTGAAAGACAGTAGGTGGGGGAGAAAAGTTACTCTGAGGACTCTAGCCTAGTTCAGCAATATAGTAAACATTGTTTTGCTAGGCTAGGAGCCTGGAAATCAAAGGACATAGGACAGTTAATAACGGAGGCATAGTAGTAGTTACTGTTATAGTTACTAGGGCTGTTTGAAATGAAAATTTGTCCTGTACATCAGTATAATTTACATAGAATATGTAGCATTTTTATTTAAAAATGTTTTTGCAGAAATTACCAGTTTCTGATTTAAGTGGAAACCAAAAATCACTCACTGTTTTTATTTTTAATGTTTTCCCTCTCTTACCCTTTTTCTCCTCCCATCCCAGAGCAATGACTCTTCCCAATGAGGCACACCAAGTTGAAGACAACCTCAGATCAGAGCGAGATGTCTACCTCTAGGGAAGACTTGTACAATGAGGAGGAAGGACAGGAGAATGTCCCTGTGAGTCCAGGGGGGAATAACTTTGTGGGATCAGGAGCAGAGGGTGATGGCCAGGCCCTTCCCACACCACCATCTTCAGGGTGGGAGAGTGTCCTTAAAGGAGGCAGACCTCTAGCTATTGAGGAGACGGACTTCTTCCTAAAGAGGAAGTGCTTGGAAGTGAGGCATACTAGTGGCAAAACAGGAAGAAACTGAGCTGGAGAAGGCTAAGAAGCCAAACACTCCAATTCCACCAATTAACCACCTATTCCAGCTCATGGTCCCAAACCTAAGCAATATACAGTGTACAAAGTAGGAGATGATGCGGAGGTCTTCTTAGTAAATTTTGAAATAACTTGTCTTGGATACAAAATCCCATGTCAAGGCTGTTCCCCACTCTGAATGAAGAAGGCGGGGGCCCACAAGAGACCTTAATATTTTGCCTCTAAACTTCTTAAAAGCTTCCCAAGGTCACAGATTCCCTGGCCTTCGAAGGTAACTGCCACCACCCAAGTAAGAAGACTCCTCTTTAGAAGCCAAGAAAACACACTTAGGATGTCTCCCTGGGAGGCAGGGGGGCAGGAGAGTGTACCTAAGCTCTTAACCCTCCCTTAGGAGAGAGCTGGAAAACAAAGAAAGAAAGAAAAATGAAATGCAATCTTTGATAGCTATCTTTCCGTCTCAGGCATGCAAACACACAGAACCTTTTCTAGGACACATGAATCAAATCATTCCCTTAAAATGTGCTTTATTAAAAAAACAGAATGATGTACTTGATAAAGCATACTTTGTTGTTAGGCGTTACAGAGTAACTAAAAAATGTAGATTAAAACCCAGAGAACTACTTTCCTGGGATTCATTTTAAAAGTTACCATGTGCAGGGGGGGTACATCAGCCAATCTGAGAAGTTGCACACCAAACCCTACATGAAAAATAGTATGATCTCATCTGACTAAATATTTCTTTTCTTCTCACATAGCTGTTATTCCAAGATTGCTTTCGAGTCCTGGCTATTACTGAAAATTCCAAGCTGGGTTTAGACTTAATCCATTTCTATATCTCTCCTCTGGCCACACAAAAGACTATCTCAGAAGGTAACTGCTTCAATGCAAAAGTCCTCCTCTCTCTTCCTATTGGCTCACCTGGCTGCTTCCCACACAAACCCACTCTGTCTGGGTTTAACCCATTACAGGCATTCATTATGACTGTATTACAGTAACATCCTTTCAGACTTCAAGATATTTATCCACGTAGTTTGCTTTCTCATCCAATTGTTGGTTCTCTCTCTTTCCACATAGTGCATTAGTGTATGCTTTGCAGCCCAGCTTTTAACTTTACCTCCGTCTACTTGCTCATTGTCAAAACATAGCCCTTGCCTGCCATATCTGGAAAATAGATGTAGTAGTAGTAATAGTAGTAAGCTGCTTCCACTCCTACATCTTGGCGCATAGGCCATTAACAATCATTCACCAGCGTCCCCTGTCCTGGGTGATATTTTCCAGTTCTGACCAGTTGTATCATGTCTTTTTAGTGTCTGCCCTCAGGTCTCTACACTAGGGGTGCATCTACGCTAGGAACTAACTTCCAAGTTATTTTTGTAGTGTAAACACAGGCCAGGTCTTTCTTGGGTGCCTTTTTTCCCTTCTTTTCTTTTTCCAACCACCATCATTACAAGGCAAGCCTTAACTTGGAACTCATAAGTTCATCAGTAAATATGGTTCATTAGTAAATAGTCCCCTGGTGACCAGAATAAAATAAATGTAATAATATCAACACCAACAGCAGCCTGAGTGCCAAAGATAGTGAACAGCTGGCTATGACAATGCATGCTTTAACTTGTCCTCTTCTAAATAAAAAGGAATACCCTTTTTATTAACTACTTCATCTTTATTGCCCTCTTTTCTTTTCCTTGTATTGGACTTCTGTCTGATGTTCTGTACTATTGCCAAAGACTGAAGAGATTGTATATTGTACTTCATTTTTCAAATCCTTCCTCCAACTTACTTCTTTCAATTAGCCTTTCATCTTGGGTTTTCTTTCCTCCCCTTTTTTTCAAGCCTAAATTTCCCCTAAGTTGAAATATATCAGTTAAAACATTTAAAATAAAGTACATGTAGCAGTATTTTTCACAGTCTGCACAGCCCTGTATCCGGTCATCTTTAACTTTATGATATCTAATTTAAGGCCAATTCTGCAACCCAGACTTACAGTAGAACATAAGAACGGCCAAAATAGGTCAGACCAATGATCCATATAGCCCAGTATCATGTCTTCCAGCAGTGGCCAGTGCTAGATGCTTAAGAGGGAATAAACATGGTAATCAAAAGGCAATCATAAAGTGGTCCATCCTTGTCTTTCTGTCCCAGCACTCACAAGCAGAGACACACCCAGAATGTAGGTTGCCTCACTGATCATTTTAGCTAATAACATTGATAGGATCTATCCTCCATGAACTTATCTAATTCTTTGTATAAGTCTGTATATAGTTGTGGCCTTCACAACATCCTCTGTCAATGAATTTCACAGGCTGGCTGTAGGTTGTGTGAAATATTACTTCCTTATGTTTGTTTCAAACCTGATGCCTTTTAATTTCATTTGATGATCCTCTAGTTCTCATGTTATAAAAAAAGTAGTAATTAACAGTGCCATATTTATTTTCCCCACATTAGTCATGATTATAAAGACCTCTATCACATCCCCACTTAGTCATCAAAATTAAACACCAAAAACATTGTTAGCCAGTCTGCAAGTTCTTTATTCTGTTTAATACTTTTGCACTTTATTTTTCAGACTTTATTCATCAGTAGGATTTAACCTACTTTTCAAGAATACCTTTTTACCTCTCACCATCTCTTCTACTCTGTTTAGCCACTGCAGCTTTTTTGGTCTGGATAAGTTTTTTTAATTTGGGATACATGTTTCATTTGACATTCTACTATCATATTTTTAAAAGTTTCCATGGAGCTTGCAGGCATCTCACTCTTGTGACTGTTCAATTTAACTAGCCTCCTCATTTTTGTGTTTTTCCCTTCTCTGAATTTAAACGCTACTGTGATGAGCTTCTTCAGTATTTTCTATCCTATACAGATATTTAAATCTAATTTCATTATGGTCCCTGCTAGCAGGGCCAACAGCCATTGCAGGCCCCAGAGCAAGGTGAAAATGGGGCCTGGCTCTGAACCTCCAAAAGGGGCATGGCCAATACCAGAAGAGGCAGGGCCAAGGATAGTCAGCCCTTAATGCCACTCAGACTATGGCGGCAGAAGGAGCTCCAGGGCCCTTTTGAAATGCTGGGCCCTGGTGCAACTGTCCTCTTTGTGCCCCTTCCACCTGCCTCTCTGCAGGTCTGGTCACCACTACCCTGGTCAGCTCTATTCACAGACCAGATCCTGGGCTCTTAGCCTAAATCAATCACCAAGTAGCACTTCTTCATGCAAGATATCCAAATGATTATTTACAAGTAAATGCTCCTCAAAATGAACACTGGCAACTATGATCCTTAGGTGAGGTATATACTAAGCAATACAGTCAATTTCAGATATGCAATTTCATAGTTAGAATTAACATACCTGAAATCGACTTACTGAGGGAGGTCAACAGGAGCATTTCACCCATCCACTTCCCTTACTCCTTGAGTACCGAGGTCAACTGCTGACACCAGACAGATTGATTTTGTGCATCTCTACCAGACATGCGAAATCAAGCTCCAGAAGATCGACCCTCACCAAGTCAATCTTCCCAGAAGGGTAGACATGCCTTTATAAATGTTCTTTTGAGAGGGAAATTCCTCGTATGGTGTATGCATGTATGGTGCTGTGCGAATGTATGTGTGGTCGTTTTTTGAAAATGTCTTCAACTGTTTGAGAAAAACACATCAAACATGAGTTTTTTTAGATTACTGAAAATTAAAGTTCCCCATAGGTGTTTTGGTGGCACCTTCACCAATGCAGAGGTTGAGTTTTACAAGTCCCCTTATATGGTACAATACAATTCAAATATTACAAGACAAGTGAAGTGTAAGACTTTCTCAAACATAGGATGTAGAGTGTAAGTACCCCTAGGGCCACTGAAGAAGAATGGGGAAAAACATTTTACTTGTAAATTGAAGTCTTGAAATCAGAAAGCATTTTCTGAGTATGGAAATGTCTTCTAACATAGCTCTGCCAGGTAGAAAATGAAATTTATTTTGAGTGACAGTCTGCTATTTTCTTCTCGGAAATCTTCAGTCTAACTCCGTTTCATGGCATGTCGACTCGCTATATGATTACTCCAATATTCAGGTGCAGAGAAGTAAATGTTTCATGAAAGTGATGTCCCTGTCAGTAGCATGCATATCATCTGGTCTCCTGAGCTGTCAGTGAACAGATTGTAGAATTACCATCAGAATATAGGAGTCCATAGCTGCAGGCAGTAAATGGAGAACCGGTAAGCATATGTCACCAGCATGATATTTTAGCTTCCTATGAATTTGTAAAGTGGAAATAAGCCAGCAGTACTGCTGCAACTGTTAACTGTTCTAACTACCCATGTTTCCACATTACACCATATGTTCACAAAAATTGCCGCAAAAGGAATAAAAACTGCTTTCTGTTTTGTTTTTTTGGTTTTTTTTTTGAAATATGGGAAGCTTCAGAGCTGTATTTGGCTTGATGGAATTTACTTTGTAAGATGTCAGGTTCAATAAGAACAAATGCTGAGTCCTGCACTTGGGCCAGAAGAATCCCAAGCATCAGGCTGGGGTCCGACTGGCTCGGTAGTAGTTCTGCAGAAAAGGACCTGGGAGTTGTAGTGGACGAGAAGCTGGACATGAGTCAAGGGTGTACCGTTGTAGCCAAGAAAGCTAATGGCATATTAGGTTGCATCAAGAGGAGCGTTGCCAGTAGATCCAAAGAAGTGATTATCCTTCTTTATACGGCTTTGGTGAGGCTGCATCTGGAGTACTGTGTCCAGTTCTGGGCCCCCATTTATAGGAAGGATGTGGATACACTGGAGAGGGTCCAGCGGAGGGTGACCAAAATAATTAGGGGGCTGGAGCATATGATCTATGAAGAAAGGTTGAGGGAATTGGGACTGTTTAGTCTGAAGAAGAGAAGACTGAGGGGGGACTTGATAACAGCCTTCAACTTACTGAAGGGAGGTTGCAAAGAGGCTGGAGAGACGCTATTCACAGTGGTCACGGATGGCAGAACATGGAACAATTGTCTCAAACTGCGGTTGGGAAGGTCCAGGTTGAACATTAGGAAAAAAATTTTTACTAGGAGGTTGGTGAAGCATTGGAATGGTTTACCCAGGGAAGCAGTGGAGTCTCCATCCCTGGAGGTGTTTAAGTCTCACCTCGACAAAGCCCTGGCTGGGCTGATCTGATGGGTTTGGTTCTGCTTAGAGCAGGGGTGTGGACTCAGTGGCTTTTTTAAGGTCTCTTCCAGCTCTATTGTTCTATGATTCTATGACACAGGGTTTCTGTGGAAGTCCACCTAGGAAACTAGGGCTAGTTGCCAGTGGCAGGGAGTGGGGAGGGAGAGAGGGGATAGACATCAGGTTCTGTAACCTAGAAAGGAAGATGCTAGTTATATGTGGATTTCAGTGTCAAATATAATTTTATTCCAAATGCAATTTGATAGCTGTCCATCCATCCATGCGGATGTGGCTATCAACATTTGCTGTCTGGTTTTGCTCCTACCTTTAGTGAGTTCTGTCTCCCAAATGTTGCAACAGTGTTTGCTTATCTGGTTTTTAACTGAAGAGGAGGACTTGCAAATGGCAGCATTAACATTAAATATGAATCCTACATATAAACTATTTAGATTTTTACACTTTTTAATTTTTTTCAATATATGTTAAAACTGGAATGAAGCAATTGCACCAGATCTTAATTCACTGGAAAACTAATAAGCAGCTTACCTTATATCAAATACTATTGCCTATTGTTTCACATATATTTTGCAGTAATGCCTACAAGCCAAACCAATCAAGTCCCCACTGTGTGAGGTGCTGTACAAAAAATCTGGAAAGTACATTCTCTACTCCCAAAAGATAATTTATGACCATTGAAGCGTTATGTCAGAGGCAACATTGTCAGCAATGTCATTTTCTCTATTCTCTAAAAGCCCAGCTATCCAGCATTCGAATAAACAGCACATTTGGTTAACCAGCATACCCAGCTGGGGCCACTGGTCATGAGCCCCATGCTGGCCAGGGCTGGCTGCTGCAAAGTTAGTTTTTCATCCCAGGTGAACTGCCCACTACCCAGCCAGGGGAAGCAGGTAGAGGAGGGCCAGCCGCTAGCAGAAGCTCTAATAATTACCATGTTTTATTACAATAAAGATTGTACTGTATTTTGTTTTGTCACTAAATATAGGCTTGAGGTCAAACATGTCCCAGCATTACATACAATTGTCCACTGTCTCCTAGACTGTATTGTGTATTATAAAAATGAATTTATTTTATAATAACTCATCCAATAAAAAAATTTTGGGCATTTTCTTGTCTAAAATGAGATAAATAGGTGCAACCTCAGCTGACTTTCATATTTGGAGGTCTCATATCCAACACAAACCTTTAATGTGAGAAATTAGTGTAATCTTGGCCATTTATCACTCAAAATGTCCCATTAGCCCCTGGTCCATAGGCGGCCAGACTTGATTGCCTTCTGGGCACATTGCAGGAGCCAGTTACTTGATAAAGTGGTTGGGAACAGTGCACCTATTCTGCACCTGAATAAAATTATGCTCCTAGGAGCTGTTGGTTTGATTTATTGGCTGGACAAATTAATCTGTTCCCTGTATTATGGCTATTGTTATGCTGCTTGGTTCGATTATAGATCTAATTTTTAGATTTCCTATGACAAAGGTTCCCCTGTCCTTTGCAAAACATTCACCTCAGACCTGCCCAATTCGCCACACTTAATACAGGTCTTGTTCTTCATGGATAAATATCCTGTAATATTTAAAGAGCCTATAGAAAGCTCATAGCTTGTCACGATGCATAATCATTGTGAGATTTTTAGATGAGTAATATTTAAGGAATAATGTATTTATATTTAAAGTTTGCTTTAGGGACTTGGAGTAAAAAGTAGTGATAGGGGGATATAACATGTCTCTGAGATATGCCAGTCAGGCCGAAGGGAGTGATCAATCCACCTTCATTAGCTAGCAATGCAGTGTAAAGCTTAATTGTATAGCTTTGTGCAATATCTAAACTTTCAGTGGAAGACCGTCGGAGACACATGGAAATAGTCAAAAACACATGCAGGTAAAAACGAACAGGTGTTTGCCCTCCCTCTGAATATAAACAAAAACAACTGTTTGAGTACAACACAGAGGAGAGAGAGAGAAATACTCTGTATCCATTCAGTGGAAACCTGTGGGGAACTGGGCTGTTCTTGTGAATGTTTGGATTCTGTTCTTGTGAAACCAGCCAGCACTGTAACTTTGAAGGGAAAAATCTATTTTATTAGATAGGAAAGATAATATTAAAAAGTATAGATCTAGATTTGTATTTTATCATTTGGTTTTGTATTTTAACCAATAGTTTCATCACTTTCTCTCATTTCTGAAACCCTGAAAAAAACCCACCATACGAATGGCCATGCTGAGTCAGACCAAGCGTCCATCTAGCCCAGTATCCTGTCTTGTGACAGAGGCCAATGCCTGATGCCCCATAGGGAGCAAACAGAACAGGTAATCATCAAAGTGATCCCTTCTCCTGCCATCCACTTCCAGCTTCTGACAAACAGAGGCTAGGGACACCATTCCTACCCACCCTGGCTAACAGCCATTGAGGGACCTAACCTCCATGAATTTGTCTAATTTGATTTGAAGCCTGTTAAAGTTAAATCTGTCTTTAATAAACCCACTTTTCTTTTAAATTAAGTGCTCACAAGAGCTGAGTGGTTTACAGGCCCTATGGCTTAAGGTAAAACTAGTAAACTGGGGCACATTCTACCTTCAGGGCAGATGCTCTGGGATTTCTGTGAGTAGCCAGTTTGAGTGGATGGGTTGCACAAGGGACACTTCAAAGGCACCTGGGTTAGGGGTGCACCTTTTCTCAACCTGCAAGGCACAGACTCGATTGGCATAAGCCTGAGGTGAATGTTTGAGTAGCTGAAGGCCTCATAGTATTAGGAGAGCTGAAGTACAGTGAGTCACTGGCAAGATTTCTTCATAATGAAGGCAGGAGGTAACAAGGTGGCTCACAGTACCCAGAAAACCATTATGGCACCTCAGCTTCTAATATGGTATTTTATATAGTTGAAATCTAGATAAATGCATTAATTATTGTTTAAATCTTGGTACATGAATTGTAAAAAGGAAGACCCATATGAACACCTAAACCAGTTAGACTCTGTTAAAAGAGAACAAAAAAGACCATTTACTACTACTATTATTAAACCCTTGTACTCCACGGGCTTGTCTTCCCTACCACCTTCCTTCGAAGGAAGGATAGTAATTAGGGCGTTGGGAGTTTACTAATGAACTGCTGTGGTGCATAGGCAGTACTTCATTAAGCAAATTCCCCCCCACGGCAACTTCGAAGTTTTAAACTTCGAAGTACCAGCACGTGTCTCGCCGCAGCTAACCCACTGGTACTTTGAACTCCCGGGGCAACTTCGAAGTCCCTGACTCCTCAAAATTTTGAGACTTCATGATGTTAGCATATGGAAGGATTGCTGGGGGCCCATTAAGATAACATTTATTTCAGAGTTTGGTGAAGGGCATTGCCACTGCCGAACAATCTCCTAATGATAGAGAGGAAAATTGTCCATCCAGAATATGATGGGAATACAAACCACTATTCCTTGTACTGGCTGATCCACTATGCACTGTAACCCAACTAGAATCCATGTGATATTATAGAGCATTTTCAAGTTACTCTGTCTAACAGCTTGTTTGGCTTGCTGTCCAAGGTCTTGTCCTGTTTCACAGCCCTTCTAACTTGCTCGTTGGCTTCTGAATACAGTCTCTGAGTTTCCACTGGGGCTGCTCTTGTTCTGCTGTTGTTGTTGATTGCTGCTTTTCTGTCCTTCCACTCCTCCACTTTACTCAGAGTTTTTGCTGTGATCTATTCTTTGTGATGCCTTGTCCTCTTCCCCAATGTTTGATCACAGATTTCTTTCCAAGTGGTTTTGGTGTGTTCCCAAATTTGTTCCATGGTAACATCTTTCAAGATGAGGTTTGCCAGAAGTACATGTCTGTTGCACAGCTCCATTTGGAAACTGGCTCTTGTCTCTAAATCCTTCAGCTGCTCTGTGCTGAAGCTCAGTCCCGGCTTGGTCACTTTTGTCGTGTAGCTCTTGAGCTAAAAATTGAGTTTTATCATTACAAAATGGTGGTCTAAACCTATGTTTGGTGGTCCCAACCATTGTTACAGGCTGGGAACCAAATGGATAAGTAGCAGTGCAGCAGAACAGGACCCAGGGATTATAGTGGATGAGAGGCTGGATACGAGTCAACAGTGTGTCCTTGTAGCCAAGAAGACTAACAGCATATTAGGGTGCATTGGGAGAAGCATTTCCAGAGGTCTAGAGAAGTTATTATTCCCCTCTGTTCAGCACTGATGAAGCCACATCTGGAGTATTGTATCCAGTTCTGGGCCTCCTAGTATAGAAAGGATGTGGATGCATTGAGCGAGTTCAGCAGAGGGCAACCAAAATGATTAGGGGGCTGAAACACATGACCTATGAGGACAGGCTGAAGTGTTATTTAGTTTGCAGAAGAGAACAGTGAGGCGCAATTTGATAGCAGCCTTTAACTTCCTGAAGTGGGAGTCTAAACATGATGGAGAGAGGCTGTTTGCATAGTGACAAATGACAGAACAAGGTGCAATGGTCTGAAGTTACAGAAGGGGAGGTGTAGGATGAATATTAGGAAAAACTTTTTCACCAGGAGGGTGGCGAAACACTGGAATGTATTACCTAGAGAGGTGGTAGAATTTCCATCCCTAGAGGTTTGTATGTCCTGGCTTGGCAAAATCCTGGCTGGGATGATTTAGTTAGGCTTGACCCTGCTTTAGGCATGGAACTGGACTAGATGACCTCCTGAGGTCCCTTCCAGCCCTGGGATTCTATGATTCTTCTTCTGCTCCTCTTCTAGCACAGATGTCCTGCATTGATCTTCTGAAAGAACTGCTGATACAGATGTGATCAATCTGGTTTTCTGACTGGTGGTCCACTGAAACCCATGTAATCTTATGGATCCTTTAGTGTAGAAAAACACTACCACCTATCCCCAATCCATTGAAGAAACAAAAATCACTAAAGAGCTCTCCATTTTCATTCATGTTGCCTAGGCTTTCTTTTCCTATGGTCCCTTGTCTGCCTGTATTTACGCTTCCAATTTTTGCCCACCAAAATCAACATGTCCTTCTTTGTTTCTGGTTCACCACATTTTGTAGTTTCTCATGTAAGTGTGTTTTACATTCCTCAGCTGCTTCATTGACTGGTACATATCATTACACAATTAGTAGCTTTTGCACTTTGGTGTAGACTCTGGCTGCGATGATACATGATGATACCACTATCCACTCCATTAAAGCACCAGATGCCTCTCTTGATAATATCAAGCCCACACCTTCTGTGCTTTTGGTGCACCCTCTTCATAATGTCTTTCATAGATGAGGGTTTCACCTGTTGCCAGCGGTAGCTGTCCAGATTGCATCCATCTTGTCTCACATATGCCCAAAACTGCAAGTTTGTACTGTTTCATTTCCACTAGAATCTGTGCTGTCTTCCCAGCTCGATACTTGGTCTGAACATTCCATGTACCAAACAGGGTGGTTGTCCTGGTAGAGAGAAGAATGGTCTGCAGGGCAGCTTCCTTTCAGCTTTCCCTTACACTCTTCATACTCAGTCCAAGTGGATTGCCAACTACTCCCAAGACTTGTGTAATGGTAGGTTTCTTGTAGATGTTTGTGTAACTTTTCTTTTTTAAACATGGATAGCTTTGTTAGCCCCAAGCCAACCTCATTTGCCTCGGGGAGAGGTGATCCAAATTTGTCTGGTCTCTACCCTTTGATCTGTCCAGTTTGGGTGACTCTTCCAGGAGCTGTAGCTCCCACTGGCATAGCTCTCTGGATCCTTGAGACACACAAGCCACCTCACCACGATAAGGTTTAGACCATGAGGTAGTTCTCATGAGATTGCTTTTGGCCAATTCCTCCAATTCGTCTAAGTCACCCTGGACCATATCCCTACCCTCCAGTGTATCTACCTCTCTCCCATCTGCAAATTTGCTGAGGGTGCAATTCATCTCCTCATCCAGACAATTAATGAATACGTTGACCAAAGCACGGGGCTTTCTGGTTGATGCTGGCTACGTACTAGACATTAAGTCATTGATCACTACCACTTGAGTGCGATGATCTAGCCACCTTACTCTCCATTACAGTCATTTATCCAAGCCATAAAGGGAGCCACAGGGAACCAATACAACTCAGCCAGGAACTCTTTAACTACCCAAAAGGAACTCGTACAGGAAATTAAAGGAGAGGCTGTTTGATAAGGAAATATACATGAGAATAGGATGAGCATGGAGAGACAAAAATCAGGAAAGCCAAGGCAAGGAGTGAGTTACAACTGGCTAGGAATGCTAGAGACAACAAAAAGGGGTTCTACAAATATGTCACACAGAAAAGAAAGATCAGGAAGGGTGTGAGTCTGCTGATCAATGGAAAAGGTGAACTGGGAATGGAAGATAAGAAATCAGAGCTGCACAATGCCTACTCTCTTTCCACCTTCACACAAAAAGCAAGTTGTTGTACACAATATAGGGAAAGAGATGCAGATTGGGATAAATAGAGAATACATCAAAGAGTGCTAAAGGAGTTTTAGAGCCACTGGCAATAATATTTGAAAACTCAGGGATCACAGGAGAGACCTCAAAAATCCAGAGAAGGACTAACCTAGTGCACATCTTTAAAAGGGGGGAAAAGAGGAGCCAGGGAACTATAGACCAGTCAGCCTCTCCTCGATACCTTGGAAACTCCTAGTGCAATGTATGAAATATTCAATTTTCAAGTACTTGGAAGATGAAGGATAATCACTAGCAGAGAGCATGGAGTTACTAAGTAAATATTCTGCCTAACCAGCTTGATTTCTCTCTTTGAGAAATTGATTGGTTTGGTGGATGGTGGAAGGCAATGGACATAATGTACCTGAACTTTAACAGGGCTTTTAACACAGTCCCACATGACATACTTTTGATAAATAAGCTGGAGAAATGCAGCCTTGTTAGAACTACCGATAAGTGAATACGTTATTGGCTAAGAGAGTACCTATGAATGGAATGATACCACAGGGGGAAGATTGATGGAAGAAGCTGGGAATGGACAACAGGGGATGGATTGTTTGATGATTACCTGATCTGTTCAACACTCCTGAAGCACCTGATATTGGCCACTAATGCAAGAAGGGATACTAGGTTAGATGGACCATTGGCCTGACCCAAAGTGATCTATTCTGGTTTTGGTGTTAATTGTCTGGATATAGAAATAATGAGTATATACATCAATTCTGCAGACAAGACAAAGTTTCATAGAATCATAGACTTGTAGAATACTAGGACTGGAGGGGACCTTGAGAGGTCATCAAGTCCAGTCCCCTGCCCTCATGGCAGGACCAAGTACTGTCTAGACCATCCCTGAAAGACATTTATCTAACCTGTTCTTAAATATCTCCAGAGACGGAGATTCCACAACCTCCCTAGGCAATTTATTCCATTGTTTGACCACCCTGACAGTTAGGAACTTTTTCCTAATATCCAACCTAAACCTCCCTTGCTGCAGTTTAAACCCATTGTTTCTTATTCTATCCTCAGAGGCCAAGAAGAATAAGTTTTCTCCCTCCTCCTTATGACACCCTTTTAGATACCTGAAAACTGCTCATCATGTCCCCCCCATCTCCTTTTTTCCAAACTAAATGAGCCCAATTCTTTCAGCCCTTCCTCATAGGTCATGTTCTCTAGATTCTTGATTATTCTTGTTGCTCTTTTCTGGACCCTTTCCAATTTATCCACATCTTTTTTGAACTGCGGTGCCCAGAACTGGACGCAATACTCCAGCTGAGGCCTAACCAGTGCAGAGTAGAGCGGAAGAATGACTTTTTGTGTCTTGCTCACAACATACCTGTTAATGCATCCCAGAATCATGTTTGCTTTTTTTGCAATAGCATCACTGTTGGCTCATATTTAGCTTGTGGTCCACTATAACCCCTGGATCCCTTTCTGCCATACTCCTTCCTAGACAGTCACTTCCCATTCTGTATATGGGAAACTGATTGTTCCTTCCTAAGTGGAGCCCTTTGCATTTGTCTTTATTAAACTTCATCCTGTTTACCTCAGGCCATTTCTCCAATTTGTCAAGATCATTTTGAATTTTGACCCTAACCTCCAAAGCAGTTGCAACCCCTCCTAGCTTGGTATCATCTGCAAACTTAATAAGATTACTTTCTTTGCCAATATCTAAATCATTGATGAAGATATTGAACGGAACCAATCCCAAAACAGACCTCTGTGGAATCCCACTTGTTACACTTTTCCAGCAGGATTGAGAACCATTAAGAACTACTCACTGAGTACGGTTATCCAGCCAGTTTTGCATCCACCTTATAGTAGCCCCATCTAAGTTGTATTTTCCTAGTTTATTGATAGGAATATCATGTGAGACCATATCAAATGCCTTACTAAAGTCTAGGTATACCACATGAACCACTTCTCCCTTATCCGCAAGGCTCATTTTCTTATCAAACAAAGCTATCAGATTGGTTTGACATGACTTGTTGTTTACAAATATATGCTGGCTATTCCCTATCACCTTACCATCTTCCAAGTGTTTGCGGATGATTTTCCTAATTACTTGGTCCGTTATCTTTCCCGGCACAGAAGTTAAACTGACTGGTCTGTAGTTTCCTGCATTGTTTTTATTCCCCTTTTTATAGATGGACACTATATTTGCCTTTTTTGCAGTCTTCTGGAATCTCTCCTGTCTCCAATGATTTTCCAAAGATGATAGCTAAAGGCTCAGACACCTTGAGTTGTGGAGATGAGTTGCAAACATTCTGGAGGATAGAACTGAAATCCAAAAGGAATTTAACAAATTTCAGAACTGGTTATAGGCAACAGAATGAAACAACAAGGACAAATATAAGGTGCTACACTTAGGAAACAAAAAACTAAATATATAATACAGAATGGAGAATAACTGTTCAACAGCAACTCTGCTGAGAAGATCCAGGTGTATCGACTGATCACAATCTCCGCGTGAGTCAATGATGTGATTCTCTTGCCAAAATAAAAAAAAATGCAATTTTGGGTTGCATTAACAGCGGTGATAACAATGTTCTACTGAGTGCTGGTTAAGGCTCAGTGTGTTCACTGCTCTATGGAAAGATATAGAGAAGTAGAGATCAAGAGATAAACAAAAATGCTGAAATGGATGGAATACAAGCAGGATGGGCAAATGCTGAAGTAACTCAGTATATTTAGTTTGGAAAAGAAGATATTAAGGGGGAACATGGAGCTGCTTTAACCCCAACATCTACTGGGTGTGGTTCACTTTCCCATGCAGTGGCACTTAGACCACTTACCAAGAGAAAGAATGAGTCTCCTCTGCAGCCTTAGCTGAGACCCAGCGGGCTTTTAGGTCATGCAGCAGAGGCTCATGCACTAAGCTGCAGAGGCCCAGCACCAGTGCTGTCTGTGGCTGTTACACTGTGCCATAAAAGACAGAGAAATTGTTCTCTCCTGCCACAGAAAACAGCGCAAGAGGCTGTGGGTTCAAACTACACATAGCAGATTTAAATCAAATCTCAGAGAAAGCTGCCAAATTGAAAACCAGTAGGCCAATGGAACAGATGGTCTAGGGAGACTCTGAAAACTATTTCACTTGAGATTTTCAAAAGGAGGATTGATAGTCATCAGTCCAGGATGGTTAGGACAACAATATATCTTGGTTGGGGGTAAGACTCAATCTTTGTGGTTCCTTCTAATCCTACTTTTCTGTGATTATGAAGATGTGATGGTTGTCTGGGCCATGTCTATTGACCAGCCCCAACAATAGCAAAATACAGACAAATGAGGAGGGGAAACAGTTTCTCTCCATCTTCCTTAACCCCACATCTCCCTCCTCTTTCTTTGCTTGCACCTATTTTCTCACTCATGTAGAACCTAATCCCTGGTTGAGGTTTTAGTAATCAATTTTCAGCTGTGCTGAGTATGAATTCAATACAACCTAGAAAGACGGCAGAGATAGGTTGTTCTAAGATTTCTTTTTACCTCCCCAGGTCCTGGTAGAGGTGGGCTGAACCAGAAGTTGCTGCAAGATTGAGCACCCAGCCGTCTCATGCCCAATTACTGCATTTTAGTCCCTGAAGTGCACCCCATACCAGAGTGGGCTGCAAAAGGGCTTGCATAAAGACAATACGTAAGTTTTATCGAGTCTCAGGATTCCCCCAGACACTGGACATTTAGGCTATGTCTGCACTAGCCAAAAACTTCGAAATGGCCATGCAAATGGCCATTTCGAAGTTTATTAATAAAGCGCTGAAATACATATTCAGCGCCTCATTAGCATGCGGGTGGCCGTGGCACTTCGAAATTGATGCGGCTCGCCACCACGCAGCTCGTCCAGACAGGGCTCCTTTTCGGAAGGCCCCCACCTACTTCGAAGTCCCCTTATTCCTATGAGCAGATGGGAATAAGGGAACTTCGAAGTAGGCGGGGTCCTTTCAAAAAGGAGCCCTGTCTGGACGAGCTGCGCAGCGGCGAGCCACATCAATTTCGAAGTGCCGTGGCTGTCCACTTGCTAATGAAGCGCTGAATATGCATTTCAGCGCTTCATTAGTAAACTTTGAAATGGCCATTTGCATGGCCATTTCGAAGTTTTTGGCTAGTGCAGACACAGCCTTAATGTTTGGCAATTCAGAGCAGATCAATTGAGTAAGACGGCGTTATTTTAAAATGGTCTCTTCAGAGTTTAATTTCTCTTTATATCTGAGCTGGTTTTTGATTACATTAATACAAATAAAACTTTGGAAACGTCTGTTTCTGTTTGTGTTTGTATATGCTATCACCCAAACCTGCAAAAGAGAAATCTGCCTAGGAATTCACTCCCACCGCTGAGATCCTCATTTGCCAAGTTCTAGCTTGGATCTAAACTTATAGCTGTATAATAAATCCTGAAAATGATGTTTATATTGGAAATACTAGCAGAACTTTATCCATAATGACAACATGTAACTATAAATATACATGTCTGTGCAGTGTATTCATGCTGTCTATCCACATATGTATGCCATAGGTGATGTTTTTATTAGTCATGAGGTTTTTATAAGGCAAAATGCTGTAGCACTGAACACATTTTAACACTAACAATAAATTACTTATAGTTATATTTATTGTGATATCCTACCATCATAACACCTAGCATTGTGAAGTTGGTGATAAAGTCAGCACCAACACTGAGAGGGAGATGAAGCCCTTTCCTTCCTGTGCAGAAAGAATTCAGCAGCGAAGCACAATACATTAGAGGAGTGAGCATTTGGTTGATATCTCTCTGAAATGATAGAACTCCTCCAGTAGCAGATTTGCTTTTATTAAGAAAAAAAAATTGAAGCAGACATAAGCAGAAGCACAGGTGGCAAATCTATTGCAATGGCCCTTCTCCTGGCAAAGGTGCAATCCTAACACATTTTTACCTTGCCATTGGCTTAAATATTATGAGATTTTTTTTAAAAATATTTTGTTTTTAGTTATGTCTTTGTGTTTTAGAGCCGGTGGGTGGGGAACAATATTCTTCTAACCTTTTCCATCCATGTGCAGAATAAATTTTTATGCTCACCAAGGTGTGAATGTGCACCACCAGTATAAACAAAACCTATTTGTGGACCCTCTGCTAATTAGCTGGGCAGTATTTGAATCTTTCTTAAATGGCCACACAAGTGCACAGCTTACTGGGAACATGGGTGGGGAGGTCTTCAATTAGAGGGATAGAAATTTCGCCTTCATTTATTAAAAAGTAATATTCTAATATAAATCACTGGACTCCTGTTGCTGGAGCTCTAAGAACAAGCACCAAATGACACAAGGCGTGATAAAATCAAAACAGTTGTTAACACTGCCGAGTATCTTGTACTGTCATGAATTTCACTCATCTAGAGATCTAGGAATATACCCAAGGCAGAGAGCTTGTTAGTTACTTTTACTCCTACTTTTACACCTATCCCTCAATTTAAGAACATAATTCATTCCATGAAAACTGTAAGGTGAAAATTCATAAACTGAAGTGAACATCCCATTAATTTCAACGTAAAAATTCTAACTGGTTCCTGACTCCCCCAAAAAATCAACCAATATTTTTCCCATGTGTTACAATACTATACAATCATAAAAATAAGAACAGTACTACTTTATTGCTTTTTGACAACATTCATTACTATTAGTTAATTCTTAGATAGTGGTGCAGAAGGTTGTGTTGACGTGAGTTCCATGGGATCATCTGCGTCATCATTGGAAACAGCTCCATAGTGACTTCAACCTCCTTAATTGGTGTTTTATCATCAGCTTTTGAGGTTGAGGATCAGCTGATGGTAATGAGGGTTTAAGAAGAAGTGATGAGGTTGAGGGTAAAAAAATGATAGAATTGAAGTTTGTACTGCAGTCCTCTTTTTCCTGTTGTACAACTCCTGATAGCATCAAACAGTTTCATGAATTTGTCACTTGCATGCTGAATTCTATTCTAAGGTTTGGTCATAGCCATCAAGAATTTGTCTAGCTCCCTCAAATGAATTGAAGAATTTTGAGTGTTTTAGTGTCCAGCATTTTTTGTGGTTCATTAGAGATGAATGATGGAAGGTAGCTTGTTATGCAATCAGCAAAAACCTGCTTTGCCACCCATGCCTATCAATTAGAATGCTAGCCCAAAGGTAATGATGCCTTGTTTAAGCCTTTAAGTGCCCTCAGATTTTTCAAATGGTAAACAAAGAGAGACTTCAACTTCACATCTTCCAAATTTCCATGGAGAAGTAATGTCAATCAATAATTTGAGGCCTTGATACCTGTTGCTTGTGTTTTCTCCCTCGAAATAAGGTTTGAGAAGACATTCTTTTCCTGAAAAAAGACATTTCATCAACATTAAAGGTTTATTTTGGAGAATATCCAACTTCATCAATTATCCATTGCCATGTGTCTTGGAAAATGTTAACTCCCTGAATATCAGCAGATGCTGCTTCACCTGTAACATGCAGACTGATAATGTGAACACACTTTAAAGCATTCAAACCAACCATAACTTGCTTTGAACATTACTTCAGCATTCCCAACTTGCCTCTCTCTTCATAGGGTTTCTTCTTCAGGTCCTCAAACAAAGACAGGGCTTTCTCCCTTATGATGAGGAAGCTCAAAAGTATGTTGTGTTCATTATAGCCGTCAATCCAATGTATTAAAAGTCTTTTAAGTTTATCTATTATTGCATCCCTGGCCTTTGTTATCCAATGCAACTTTTAGCTCCACCTACATACATTTCTGCCATTTCTTTTATCTTTTCTTTCTGCGCTAAGATCATACTCACTGTTGATGCTGCCAAGTACATTGCCAAACATATGTCTTTTGATTGCTGGCCCTCTTCAATTCTTTTAATAATTCTGAGTTTGGTAGCCATGGATATTGCTTTTCTTGGTTTGTTGGCTTAGCTCCTGAAGAAACTTTTTCATGTCTAGGACCCATGATGATCATAAATGACAAAGATATTTGAAGATTAATATCACTCACAGTCAAGATGACATGAACACAAAGAAGCAGACAAACCACCTGGGAAGAGCTGGGCGGCCGAGGGAAACAAGTCAGTCTCGCACTGCATTCTGCTGCATTCCACCACGTTCGTTTCTTAAAAAGCAGATGCAAAGGTTGGTTTCTCTTTGTAGCAAAAATATGCTTGTAAATTGAAAAATAGGTACAATAAAACCCCAATAAGCATGATTTCTATTTGCACTTAACTCGTGTTAATGCGAGTTATGTGCAAATCAAAAGGCGTGCAGCTCCCGCTCCAGCCCCCGGCTGTGGTGCGGCTTCTCCCCTGCTTCCCCCAGCAGGAAGAAGCCACACCGCAGCAGCTGTCTGATCAGCATAGTGGCTTCTCCTCGGTTTCCCCCAGCTCCCGCAAGCCCAGGGGAGCCAGGAGCCAAGCTTTCACCTGGTTCCCATCTCCCTGCCGACTGTGAAATTCGAGTTAGGCAAGGGTGTACAGGAGTGTAACCCTTGCATAACTCAGGGGTCTACTGTATAAATTTACATTGTTTGTTGTAACGAAAATTAATAAATTGAAAGTTTGTAAATCGAGGAATAGGTGTACTCAGTATTTTTTATTATTATTATTTAAAAAAAAAGAGGAGCTAGTATTAATACAGGTCCCCCCATGAGGCAATCCCACAACTGGGGTGGTTGAGGTGCCGGTACCAGCACAAAATAGCTCTGCTTTTACTTATTGTTTATCAAGCACACTCACACACACAGACACACACACACACACACACACACACACACCCCACACACACTTGTTTTTAAATGCCTTAATCTAAACTGCAGGAAATTCACATTTCAGAATACCCGCCAGAAAGCCCCCATATATTTTTGCCTCCCATCACCTTTTCATATATGCCTGGCTGTCTACAAGCCTATTTGCCTCCTTGGACATCAGGATATCACAATATTTTACTGTTCTGCCTGTTGGAATGTGTGCATTGGAGAGGCCCAGGAATAGTAAGATGTACATGATTACGTGTTTGCAAACTGAAAGATCTTTCCAGGTGTACTTTAAAAAACCTTTGATACTATCCCTTTAAAAAATACAAGCTTGTCTTGGTAAATATACTAAGGGGGACAGGGGTGTGGAGAAAGAGAAAGAATGTAGATTGATAATAGTGACAATTTCCTTAAGATAATTTGAATCCTCCAACACTGAAAATATCTCTTTCCGCTCACATGGCTCAAGAACTGTGTGTGCAAGTGGCACGCGAGTGTCACTTTTTGGTCTTCTGAACTACTAGAAAGCAAAATGGGTGTTAAAAGTGTGTTAGAAGGATTGCACCTTTGCCAGAAGGTGTGCCATTGCAATAGATTTGTCACCTGTGCTTTTGCTTCTGTCTCCTTTGATAATTCAGGCAAATCTGCTACTGGAGCAGTCCTATATTTTGAGGGAGACATCAGACAAATGCTTGCTCCTCTAAGCAATTGTATCAATACGTCATCATCCAGGCAGGGTGACAGCTGCATGGAGCTCTCACAGTCAGTGTAACTATGATTTTATTATTATTAGTGTTAAAATGTGTTCAAGGCTTCAGCATTTTGACTTATAAAAATATGTCAAACATTAAGTGCCTCATGACTAATAAAAACACACCTCATATGCCATATATATGTGGATACATTGCATGCATACACTTTACAGACATGTATATTTATAGTAACATGTTGTAGTTATGGATAAAGTTCTGTTAGCATTTGCAATATAAACATCATTTTCAGGTTTTGTTACACAGCCATAGGATTAGATCCCAGCTAGAACTTGGCAATTGAGTAGCTCAGCACTGGTAGTGAAGTCTTTTGCAGATTTCTCCTCTGCAGGATTGGGTGATGGCATGTACAAACACAAACAGAATCAGATGTTTCCAAATTTTTGTTTGTATTGCCAAGATGACATCACACTGAAGAGCTGACATGCTCCTGTTCTATTTTCTCTTTCTCATATTTAGGCAATAGTGACTCCAGAGAGCATTGGTACTGAATTCACTTTCTCCAAGTCTCCTGTTACTGCCTGTAAACAGGTGATCCCTATGTTTGCAATAGGAATAACACCAGTACTGGAAAAAAATATTAAACACCCCATGTGAAATCCTGTTCCACTTGCAATCTGTGAAGCCAAAAATTTCATTATGAAACTTTTGAACTGCACCCACCAGGCCATATATAAGGTACTTTATGTCATTATAGTTTTAACAACAAAGGATTAATTCATGATTATTTAATTCATTCTCTCAGTTAAGTCAAGGCAGAATGGCTCACGGAAGGCAGTGGAAGTGCTTCAAAGACATACTGAAAGTACACTTTAAAAAGGAAAGCGTCAACTGTGCAACCTGAGGTGACTTGTCGTGGCACAGAACACAGTGGAACTAAACCATACAGCAAGCCATAGCTCACTCTGAAGAGAACAGATGTGCTCATGAGACAGAGATGCGACATTAGACACAACTGTTCCTCCTCCAAGATTACAACTGACACTTCCATGGAAAAATCTGCAGGGAACAAATTGGACTCCTCAGCTACTTAAAAATCCAGTAATAACCTCAGGACCACCCCGAGTGCATACCCACAAGCCTACCACCACCCCCACAAATGCTGGGGCTGCAAAGTGTGGCCCATCCCAGCTCCCCTCCCTTCCCTGGACCTCAGGCCAAGGCCAGGAAGTACAGCTCTGGCCCACCATTCTCCAGCCACACCCACACCCACACCCAGACTCAGGCCAGGTCCCTGAAGTGTGACCAGGACGACCCCTTCCCTGACCCTCCCCACATGTACACACCCAGTACCCTGCCCTGACTCCTGCAGCCCCCACACGGACCTGAGCAATGCTGGGCGCATCTGCTAGTGTTTATATATACCTACATATAAATGCATAGACCTGCCTTGGCAACCTTTTTCAGCCCCTTTGTAAACATTTATTATAACAGTCTTTAATTGCACATTCATTTACTGTGTTTCCCACAAGACTTCCAGTCTCCACAGAATAGACTGTGCTCTGGGAATGAGACAGGATTATGTAGTGACTTAACCTGTTGTCTAAAGGTTCCTACCTCTTTCTTTGCAGAAGCTGTGCCTAGGCAATGATACATGCTGCAGGGAGAGGAAAGATGGTCTTGTAAGTTGAACACTACCCAAAAGAATCAGAGTCTATAGCTGCATTCACCACAAAGTTTCTGTGCAATGCTGGCTAACCAGGTGAGCAGATTTTTCACAGGTGTGACCACTAATTTATGCACTGGGTGGCTCATCTAATGCACCTGGATCATAATTTGTGGAAGTGTTCATAGAATCATAGAATCACAGAGCTGGAAGGGACCTTAAGAGGTCATCGAGTCCAGCCCCGTGTTTCAAGCAGGATCAACCCCAACTAAGTCCTCCCAGCCAGGACCTTGTCAAGCCAGGACTTAAAAACCTCTAGGATGGAGATTCCACCACGTCTCCAGGAAACACATTCCAATGCTTCACCACCCGCCTGGTGAAGTAGTTTGTCCTAATATCTAACCTACACATCTCCCTCTTCAACTTCAGACCATTACTCCTTGTTCCTCTATCTGTCACCACTGAGAACAGTTTCTTTCCATCCTCTTTAGAGCTCCCCTTCAGGAAGTTGAAGACTGCTAGTTGAGTACTTAAAACTGCAATCAAAGTCATGAAGAGGATGAACATATACAGTGACATAACAATAGTACGTAGTCTGTCCCCCCATGCCACAGACCTCTCTTTTACTCCTATCCTTTCTGCCTCTTCCGCTTCCCTGGCTGTAGCTCCTGTCTTTGTCTGTACCCCATACTTCTTTCCCCACCCACTGTTGTTTCTGTCTGTTCTCCTTCCCGCTTCTCCACACTTGCCTCTTTGTTCAAGTCAGTCTCCTTCCTCATTCTCCACACAAAGGCCGTTTCTACACAGACCACTTCCTTCAGAAGTGGCATGTTAATACAGGGAGTGAAAGATGCTAATGAGGCATGGATGCAAATTCCCATGCAACATTAGCATAATGTCATGTGATTTGGAGTCCGGAAGACCATTCTTCCGGACTCCAAAATGCCGTGTAGAAGCGCGGCCCCGGGGGGAGGGGCTGCTGGAAGAAAGTCCTTCTTCCAGAGGCCACTTCTTCCCAAAAATTTTTGGGAAGAAGTGGCCTCCGGTAGGAGGACTTCCTTCCGGAAGCGCCCCCCCCCCCCCCCCCCCCCCCCCGGGGCCTTGCTTCTACACAGCATTTTGGAGTCCGGAAGAACGGTCTTCCAGACTCCAAATCACATGACGTTATGCTAATGAGGCACAGGGAATTTGGATCCGCGCCTCATTAGCATCTTTCACTCCCTGTATTAGCATGCCACTTCAAAAGGAAGTGGCCTGTGTAGAAACGGTCAAAGGATGTTCCCTTGCCTGTATTTTCTGGAACGACTGGACTGTTTTAGCTGAAAATTTCAAAAAGGATTTATCCTAAGGCAGACACCTGGCATAGAAAATTTCAGTGCAAACCACTAAAGATTTCTGAAATTTAATGCAATTTAATGAAATTTAATTTAATGAAAAGTCTCAGAGGGGCATCTGTGTTAGTCTGCAACTTCACAAATAACAAGGAGTCCTGTAGGACTTTAAAGTCTAAAAATGTATTAGATCATTAGGTCTTACTCACGAAAACTCATGACCCAATAAATGTGTTACTCTTTAAGGTGCTACAGGACAGCTTGTTATTAATGAAAAGTGTTTGACAACCTTAATTACAGGTGCGGCTATTAGC
Source organism: Carettochelys insculpta (assembly GCF_033958435.1). Classification (NCBI taxonomy): domain Eukaryota; kingdom Metazoa; phylum Chordata; order Testudines; family Carettochelyidae; genus Carettochelys; species Carettochelys insculpta. Next base: position 176,209,351 of record NC_134139.1, on the reverse strand, counting down.
TTCACCTAGAGAGAGCAAGCCAGCCACAGGATGAAAAGAATACTAAGGTTGCAAAGTGAAGCACTTAATATCATTAAATGAAGGGGTCAACAGTTCTGAACTCTGCCCAGTTGCACATGAATCCTTTAGCTGAAAGAACGCGGCAGCAAGCCTCTGTAAAATCAGCATGAGAACTGTGCAGCTCTACCAAGGCAGTTTTTACACAGAAAATGCAATTTTTCCCTTATTGATTTCTTGCTTTTCCATTTGATAAACATTGATTTTGTTCTTGTGGTTCTTATAGAGAACAATTTACATTGGCTCTTTTGTTCTTGCTTTCTTGTCTATCCATTGTCCTACTACATTTGAGCATAGGAAAACTTCTCTGAGCGTATGGCCTGTTTACTGGCATGTGCTCCCTCTCCTGGCAATGAGGCAGCACGACACTGCCCTTTGTAGGCCCTATAGAAAATGGATACTTCTGGGGTACTGACGTGTTAAAAAGCATTTAAAAAATCTATGCTGGAGCATAGTGGGCAAAGACCCACTTTGTCAGATGTAACAGATGTTTTTGAAGATGCAGACTAGCTCGGCTACCCCCTCTGATACTTAAAAAGTCTAATTTAAGTATGATTACCCAAAATGACCTCCTGTGTAACACAGGCCAAAGAATCTCCTCCAGTAATTTCTGCTTTACACCCATTTCTTCTGCTTAGTCTGGTTTTGACTCAAGAAGAATGAAGGGAAAAATCTCTTTGTATGTTTAGTAAAATCTTATTTTTATGGATCCTAATGTTAGGGTTACCAGTTTTGGCAAGGCATACTGCTGGAGGTTTCCTCATGTGACACAGCCTTTAATTAAATATTAATCTTTAATTTCTGGTGACTCCAGGACAGTCCTGGAGGTTTGGCAACCTTCACTAAAGTTGAAGCCTTATAAAATCTAATAAAATTTACCAATAAAATTAAATTAAATAAAATAACAATATCTCAAGGGATCCCTAAACCCCTATGAAAGGCACAGAACTTGGAGGCAGAGAAATAAAAAAAGCAACATTCACACAGGTTTTGGATTTCAGTACAGCCTCTTTACACTAAACCCTTCACAGTGTATAGGTACCATATAAAGGCGACAGAGCAGTCTTCAGGCCTTTCCACACACATACACTGGAGCAACTAAAGACGTGTCCCCACTGTGCCTGCTTTGTAGCCCAGATTAGACAGGAGAGGGGTGTGCTAGGATTGGGGCTAAGGACAAGACAAGAACTTCACAGTGCTTTATGCTCAAGATATTTTGAGATGTGGATCCCATCCAGTGATGTCATTGGGAGCTTTTGGATGATCTGCTTTTTTGAAAAATCAAGCCACTGCTTTAGGCTCCTAAATAAGTCCAGAAGGGGCCATTGTTATGCAATCCAACCTCCTGTGAAACATAGGCCAAAGAAGTTCATCCAATTAATAGGGATAATCCAGCACTGTCTGGATAATTTTGTAACTGTCTATTTTAAAATGCTGTATTAATTTTTGTTTAATCACAGCGTGTCTCATGTACATAACTAAATTCCCTGCATATCTGCAGATGTATTAGCAATGGCATCAAATGCATGTCTCAATTACGGTATTGCAGTACAGACATAAATAGCATTGGGAGTACTGTTGAGTCAAACCACCCTAAGGGAAGCTCTGCTAAATTCCTTCCCAGCAGTGTGACTGCACAGCAGCCTATTAAGAGGCCCACTGATGTGTGTTGTGGGGGAGGTGAATAGGGTACAATTACTCACAGGCCCAGCATTTCAAAGGGGCATAAAGCTCTGGCACCTTTAGAAATGCCATGCCGCTCTGTGGGCAGCTCAGAGGGAGTGTGGGGTGGGGGCAGGGCTGACTGCACAAGCCCCTGCCCCTTCTGTCCTTGGCTCCACCCCTCCTGGAGGCAGAGGAGCTAGGTCCCCCACCAGAGCTTGCTCCCAATCCTGTTACACCTATCGGCACTGCTGCCTATGAAGTGCTGCCAGGGCTCTCCCCCAACTTCAGGCTTGCTGAGGCAGAGAGAAGCTTCTCTTCCCACTACCCAAAGCTCTTGCCTGGACCTGCCACAGACAGGAGAGAAGTATCGGAGGGGTAGCCGTGTTAGTCTGGATCTGTAACAGTAATGAAGGGTCCTGTGGCACCTTATAGACTAACAGAAAAGTTTTGAGCATGAGCTTTCATGATCACAGACTCACTTCATCAGATGTGCTCTTCCCTGGCCCCAAGCCAGCCCCAGCCTGGACCTGCTGCAGTTAGAGGAGAGGTGCCTCTCTCCACCTAGCCCATGTGCTGCTGAAGTGGGGCAGAGAGAGCTGTGGGAGTCCTCTCTTCCCACCATAGTCCTGAGACAGCCTGCACTCCAAACCCCTCATGCCCGGCTGCATCCCAGAGCTGCCCTCCCAGCCACACCCATTTCCCCTCACATATACCAATCCTGTGCATACACTAATCACATACACCATGTCCTCAGCCCTTGCCCACACTCCAGAGCATTTGGACCCACCCCATCACATTAATTTTGCCAGTATGGAGGTGTTATGTCATACATCCCTTCCATATCGGCGTACAGAACAGAATTCTGCACCTGGGTGGGGAAAAGACCAGAACTCACATGCAACAGCAGCAGCCCTTTTGGAAGTGCAGTGTACTAAAGTTTGTGTGTCTGCCTGGCTTTGCATTCTGGTGTAGAGGAAGGCAGGTCTATGGTATTACGCATATCCAGCCATTACCCCAGCCCTCACTGAGACCTCAGTGGGCTTCATTGGAGTAAATAAGTGGGATTTGCCTATGAAAGGAGATAGAACCCTCTTAGTGCAGGAGGAAAATTGGTCAGTGATTTGTATTAGCTTTACTTGCAGCATGTTTATTAGATTATTCCAAGGTAATCCTTAGATGAATAATATGCAAGTAGAAAAAAAAACACAGTAGAGGGGCTTCACCAAAAACAAAGCAAAACAAACAACAGCAACAAACCAAGCAGGCCTGTAGCACCTTAAAGACATACCATTTTATTTAGTAGGTAATGAGCTTTTGTGAGTAAGACCCACTTCATCAGATCTGAGATGAGATTTGAGAAGAGGGGCTGTTGAGAACTTTCTTTCTTGTGCTTCTTATTGTTTCATTATACTGGCTTCTCAAGTTATTCAGCTTTGTTCCAGACAGAAAATCAAAGCTTTGCCTCTCCAAAACTTGATTCTGTGACACCCAACAAACCTGGGAAAACAACTACTACTCTTGTTTTGAATTCCAATAGTTTTCATTCTGTCTGACTGACTTTAGTTTTATCTGATGCAATAGACAAAGCACTTTTATATTCCTGAACTGAAGGAAAATCAAGGTTTTTGGTTAAGATTTGTCTGCCTGTTAACATATAATAATGTTAATAATTGGAAAATAAAACTACTTTTCTCTGACATAGGAGAGATGTGATCTAGTGGCCTGAGTGCAGCTCTGGGAATTGCTGTGATTAGTTGTATTACAGTACTACGCCTTGTCACAGGACTGCTGTATAAAAGAGACATGTCTATATGGTAAAGCACTTGGAGATCTACTGATGAAAAGTGCTGGATAAGTGGAACCCTAGGTTTTTTCTAAAGGTGAAATAGCAAAATAAAATGAAAAACCGCAACTAACCGGCTTACCCTGCAGTGACAGTTCTCTTGTAGCTCCCGGCTACAGGGCTCGGGATTGCTGCCTTCTCTGAGTGGTGTGAGCTGGTGCACAGGGTTGCATTTTTCTCTCAGTGTGGCCCTTTGGCTCATCATGAGTGGGGTTATTGGGCCAAAGCTGAGTGGTGGCTTAACCGGCCTGCCAGGTTGCAATGTCCAGAACAGGAAGTCAGGACCACTCCTGTGAAGTAGGAGCTGCCACTACCAGGTGGGTGTGGCAATGGGTTTGCCATTCAGTTCCCTCCACGCACCCAGTTCTCTCATCCTTAGGGAGCAGAGCCCCTGTTCAGCCTCCCTCAATAAAACAAAACAAAATTAAATGGAACATTAAACACAAAAGACTTCCACAGGATCCTCTATCTGAGAACAAGGTATCATTATGTACAGCAATGTTAGGGGTTCTCAGACTGGGGGCTGTGGCTCAAGGTTATGGGGGTGTTGTGAGCTGTTTACCAACTCCCACAAACCCCATTTTGCCTCCCACATTTAGAATAATGAAATATATAGTGTTAAATACATAAAAAGTGTTTTTAATTTATAAGGGGAGCAGAGGCACAGTCAGAGGCTTGCTGTGTGAAACAGCGGGTGGGAGGTGTCACCAGTGCAGGACTTTGAGAATTACTGAAATATGTAAACAGTGAATATATCAGGGGCCAGTAGATAGTGTTCAAAAATATGCAGCCCTGTCTTTGCATTTTCCAATAAAGCACACAGTCAATTAGTAGTAGGTAGTAGTAGGCATCCTTCAGTCTGCATAGACTATGGATCGCGCCCTTTAAAGTTTCAATTGAGGACTTCATTTACAGCGTCTATTGTGACGATGAAGACCCACACGAGAGTGAGAGTCCTTGCTGCATCTCTTGCAGATGTAGTGGGTGTCTGGCAAGTCCTTATTGTGCTTTCTGTGCACTTGCTTCTCCTCTGCTAGCTGTCTGATCCTCATCTCACCCTTCTGAAGGCCCTTGTGTAACCCCTGCCTCCATCTGCTGCGGTCATCTGCTAGTTCTTCCCATTTGTCCAGCTCAATGTCTACCTCTCTGAGGTCTCTCTTGCAGACATCTTTGTAGCGCAGCTGGACTATTACACCTTGGGTATGTAGCCACCATATTGTTGCAAACCAGGGACTGTGGCACCTGGGCTTGTGGACTAGGTGTTTCCAAGCTACTGTATTGGTTCGACCTGCATCTCACATTGGTGCTTATATGTTTATACCACTCAACCTGCATCCACATTGCAAAATGACAGGGTCTGGACACGAGTCAGAGTGTGTTTTGGACTCGACCCATATCTCCAGCAGAGTTCTAGGACCTGGATTTTGAGTTCTTGCTGACCCGAGTCATACTGATGAGTGATGGAGCTGAACCCTGAGTCAGAGTCTGGGCTTCGAGTGCAGTGGAGATGTATCCCTGGAAGCCCTTAGGAGAGAGACACATAGTGCTGCACTGAACAAATATGAATCAATCTCACCCTCCCATTTCTAAGCAGATTTTATTCTACAGCTACAACCCTATAATCTGATCCTTGCTGGCAGGATGCCAGAGTTGTAGGGCTCCATTGGAGCACATCAGACTACAGAATTAGGGTGAAATTTAAAACCAGATACAAAAAATGAGGGTAACATGTTTGGAAGAAACAAGGAGGTTAAGAGTAACAGTGAGAGGAAGACACAGTTACATTAATGATCTACATGCATAGCTGACTAGCTACGTAGACCGGGGTGTCCAATACATTCGCCACTTGCCACATGTGGTGAATAGGACACTGTGTTGTGGTAAATACGGGGGTGGCCAACCCGTAGCTCTCCAGCCTCATGTGGCTCTTTGAGCCTTTAAATGCAGTTCCTCATGAGAGCCACACTTGGGGAGTACCATCTGCCTGCTCCGTGCATGCATCCCACTGCTTGGTGGGGGTAGTGTGTGGTGGCAGCCCCAATAGCTCTGGAGAGTTCCTGGCATTGAATTAGAATGGGGGGATGCAAAATTCACTCCAGTGCATTCATTTCTACTTTAGGTCCAACTTCTCCCATTCAGTTCATAGTCAGAGTACTTGGCTATGTTTGTATCTGCACTTTTGTTAACCTTTATGGGGAAACTATCTCCTGTACTAACACGAGATAGAATTGACAGCATTTACCTGTGTCCCTGATTCTACAGACAGATGCAATGCAGACTATGGTTGATCCAGCAGGGGATCTTAAGCACATGAGCAGTCCTACTGACTTCTTCTGTATAACATAATACAGATTATAACACAGCACACACCAGTGGAAGTATCTTTTTTTTGTTATACATGAGCTTAAGAACTTTGCCAAATTATTTTGCAGTTGATGGGTTATGCCTCGTCTCAGATTTCTAGTGGTACATCTTGATTTAAAAAATAGCTAAATGGAAAAAAAAAACTAATATACTTACTGCTGATATTGAAGAAAAAAGAAAGGAAGAAACTGTTATCAATACCAGTCAACCTTTGGAGACTGAAAACCGGTTCTGTTCTGTAGAGAGGAATTTATCTCCCCACCTCCGCCACTAGTAGTATTATATACACAGAAATCTTGGTCCCTGATTAACCCCTGAGTAAAGAGTAACCTTCACCTAGACAGCTCTGCTTTCAAAAGAGTTGGCCCCTGTAACCAGAGCCTGTTCAATTATTCCCCTTCAAAGAGAACAGGCAACCAAGAATGTCAGGTTCAGAGAAGGGGCTATAATTTCGAAGCAACTTCCTGTTTGGAGATTTTTTTTTTTTTGATCTTTCAATGGAGTGAATGGAAGGAAATGGCATGAAGGAGATACTTTTCCCATCTGTGTGCTATGTTATTATTTGTAATTACATAATTTTACAAATTAAGGTGATTTTCTGCTTTTGCCTTCTTGTCGGTTACAACTTAGAAGACTCCTGATACATATTTATCGGCCAACTGTCTCTGGCCAAGTTACACATGCCAAAAGTATGCTTTATACTATGTTTTATACAGAGCTGCATTGTTCTTCTCCTATATCAGCACCCTTTACTACCGTATATATCTGATGACACACAGTATTGATTTCCCAGCCAATTTAAAATACTATAAACCAATTGTGAGTACCTGTATCTAGTGTCTCCTTAAAACATTATTTTGTGTTTTGGGCAATAAAAAGGATTTTTTCACATGCTGGCATAAGAAAATCTAAACATTGACCTTTGCCTCTCCATTCAAGAATGCATCATGGCATAAATAACCGTTTCAGTCAAACACCCCAATGACTGAGGTCTGGAAAGAAACATCTGCATTTAAAATCTTATTTTACTTTTGTTTTCATAGCTAGTCCATGCAAAAGTAGGCTTCCAGAGCCTGAAATTCAGTTCTTAAAGGAAAGAAATCTTTATCAAAAGATACAAGGTATAAACTCAAAAAACAAGAACCATTTCCGTAAAACATGAACACTTTACAGGTCTAAGCAAACTAACTAACTTAATCTTTACTGACATGACTGAGCAATATACAGCTTCATGAAAGTAAATGCATCTACTCACATAAACAAGGGCTCACCTGGGTCATTTAGGACTCTCCGGTCTAGTTCTTCATGATCATTTCTTGTCCATATGGGCCAGATTCAGATAGCCTGGCTCATACTAAATGAAGACTGGAACTGTGTGAATAGTCTCTTGTGTTTATTTTATTTTATTTTTTTGTGGTGGAGGGAAGCAGGCAGTTCTCTGTGCTGAGCATTCAAAAAAAACCTCAATCAAGCCAAAATGAAATATTTTGTTCACTTTTCTAGTTTTCTTTTAACTCTCTAAAACTAAAATTGAACTAAATGTCAAAAAGTAATTTTCAATTGAAAAAAAATCCAAACTGTCAAAACAAAATATTTCTCTTTTGGTGAATTTGTGGGTAATTTTTTATTGAAACAATCTGGCTAACTGAACACAAATTAGTAAAATATTTTAGTCAACCAAAATCTCCATTTTGCAACTGAAAAAAAAAAGTCAGATAAAAAATGTCATAGAGCTCTAGTCAGAATTAATTGAGAATTAAGACAGTATTCAGTGTAAATGTATTAGAATCTGGTGCTTGCTGATCCACTGACATTTGGTGGATCTTTTCAGATGTGTTTACGTTGCTAACAAGTTACTCTTATTTTCAGTGTTAACCTTTCCGAGTTTATAGTTTGTCTTTCTTAATTCTTTTTATATGTTCATTTGTGCTTAGACTGATTTTCCCCTTTTTGTGACTGATTTTCCCCTTCTGTATACTATTTTTATAAAAAGCAATATTCACGATGCAGGGAGAAATCCACATAAATCAAACTTATTCACATAGTACAAGACAAATATTGGGCTATACAAATAGACATACAGAACTAGAGTTCAAAAAGCAGCAATGATAAAATCAATTATTATGTCTTGCCCCCAGTCTCTGTCTTGAAAAATGAATGTGCTGTACATGTACTTTGTAGTAAACATACATTTTAACCCTCACTTTCTTCCTTCCCAGGGAGGGGCATATCTAGTCTTTAACCTATGTACCTCTTGATAACCCTGAGCATTTGCTTGCACTCCAAGCAAAGCCTCCACCCAGACAATCTTGACTTCCATTTTCCCTCAGGAACAGTTCTAGAATTTGCAATGTGTGAGTTTCCTTGGCAACTAGCATGTGGCAAGGATAGTATTATGGCATGAAAACTACTAAGATTCATAGATACAGCCACAAACAAATACTCAGGATAGATACCAGGCCTGAAGTCTGCCACAAAAAGACAAAACCCCATAAAGATTGCAGGATGTTGTCATGGAACGGCTGACAGCAGTGCCTTTAAGTGGGTTGTCTGAACAGGGAGAGCCAAGTGGAGTTCTTCATAGGTTCAGATAATTGGATTAAGCAGCTGAACAGTAAAACCTCTCCACCCCCAGATTTCTATTGTTTTGCTGTGTTGAAGGTATTTTACACTGGACCTTTCTGTGTAGTTTGTCTGAGATGAGGGAAGTGTACAGCAGACATTACATGGAGTTTTGAAAGGGTGTGTTAGCTAGATAGTTATGTGCTCATAACCATGTATACTCTACAACCTTCCTTGAGAGGTAGCAGGCCTTTAGCCCTTGTGCTAGACACAGCGCTTTAGCCCTTATCCTCACAGGTTCTATCCCTAGTGCTAACAACCCAGGTCTGGTAGCATTACAGCTAGTGCATGGGCTGGGAAGAACTGCTGGGAGGTCCCAGAAGCTCAGGATGTGCTTCCTCAGCCCAGGAAAGCATGTAGAATCCAGAGGTACTGAGACCTCATGTGGGGTGAGTGAAGTCTCTGCTCTGCAGCCTTGGCTCAAAGCCAGCTGGCCTTTTGCTCGTGTGGTAGAGCACAGAAGTTTAGACCTGATGCTTGCAGGTTCTATCCCTGGTGCTGGTAACCCAGGTCTGTTGGCCTTACGTGTACATAGAAAAAGAGCCTATATTAAGGACTGGAAATTTGGTAGTGTTAATACAAATTTAGCCCAGGATGTCAGCATGAGACTCCAGAATGCTTTGTATATGTTTGGCTTCCGTGAAGGGATAAAGATTAGCTTTCCTACTGTTGTGCCACAACAGCAGTAACCATTACACTCTCACATGATCTTCACTCATGTTAGCTGCCCAGCTTTTGATTTACAGTTATATATATCCTCAACTAGTTTTTCTCTCTCAGTAGCCTGTCACATCCCTGTGCACTGTAGAAGGGAAAGTGGAAGCAGTCTCGAATGGCACAGTTGCAGGATGAATCTGTCTTGTGCCGCTGTACAGACAGAATATCTGGTCATGTGCAGGTCTCTCAGGGCCATCTGGTGCCTGCTCCCATTCCTTGAGGGTCCAGTCATGCTAACTAAAAGCAGCCCCCAAATGAATGGAGACCTCTGCCATTTGGGCCATCAATTGTACAAACATCTGGCAGCTGGATCCCTTAAGAATACTGACACCTGCGTGCTTCAGTCTGTCCAGACTACAGGATGGGGATTTTAGGGATTTTAGGCATGCAGGATCTGATACTATTCCCAGTGCTACATCTGAAGGAGAACTGAAGTCTGCACTGTTATACCAGCAATATTCAATCTGTTAGTCATTCTTCTGACGTTAAGTGTAATGTCTTTAAATGGATCAGATTAACACCATAAATGCAAAGCAACAACAAAATAATCAAGTTATCCCTGTGAGCGGGTCCTTCTTATGAACTGCTGCCAGTCCACTCCGTCTGTGGGTCAAATAACCAAGTAAATCCAACTGCAACTGTTTCCACTGCATAGAACTAGAGTTGAATGAATAATTGTTTTTTCAGTTTGATTTTCAAACTAAAAAAATCTGAAAAATAAAATAATTAATTTCAAATCAAAAGTGTATTCTTCTTCATTTTTTCACACTTACAAAACAATACAGAAAAAAGCATTTCTGTCCAATAAAACATAGGAAATAGAGTTTCCAAAAGAGTGTTCAGACAAAAATGTCTGGTTTCTAAATAGTATATTGAAATAGCTCATTTAAAGGTTGAAACAAACATTTAGATTTTTTTTAAAAAAATCCTCATTTATTTATCTGAAACTATTTGCTGAATTTGACCCAAATTCACAAATGATTTCAAATCTTGAAACTCCATTTTCACTGAATATCCTATACATATGAAAAATTGCTCTTCTCTACATAGAATCAATTTGCTCTTCAAGGTGCAATTAACCACATGCAGTTAGTACAGTTTGTAAAGCTTCATATAAATGGGCTTAGCCACTTCATTCTTAATGTGACATGATGTGTGTGCCTGCACACGTCCTAACAGGTAATTAGCTATGTTTGCTCTGCCTCTTCAAACTTTTGTTCACAAAAGAAACACACCAAAAATAGGTGACCTGGTACAACCAAAAGCAAATTTCAAACATGCTATATTTTGAGCAAAAGCTGGATTCACAGTGATTTGAAAAAAAAATCTAAGTTCTCCGTATTTCTTGAGAAGCAAACTTCAGAGCTCTCAAAAACTGCACATGGCTATAGTGTACATTTCTGCATCCCTTCTTCCCAGCCTTACAGCGTCTTAAAAGTGAAAGTGTGTTTTGTATATGTTTTGATGTACATTTCTTTTAAAAAGAGGCCTTTTCTGAAATTCCAGACAGTTTTGACATAAAATATAGAACCAAAGTACCTCCCAGAAATTAACCACAAAACAAGGATATAAATATAGCCAACAATAGACAATGAAAGCCTAAAAAAAACCAATGTATTTCACAGGAAGGTATGTATAAAGAAACATTATTATTAAATATGCCTAGGAACTTATGTGCTATCAAGTTATGACACTCTAATAAGTATAATTTTTAAATACAGTTGGATTAAGTCAGTGCAGACAATGCTATATTAGATATAATGATCTATCTAAACACTAACCTTTCAAATATGTTGGCTGAGAAAAAAACTCAGTGGGAATATTTATTTTTCTCTTCAATTTGCTGATTGTGCTTTTGTTTGGGCTCCTTGTGGAAAATGTAGAAGGAAAAGAATACTGCGGTGTAGCTGAAAAGCACCATTTCAAGCCCCTCACTGCAGGAAAATTCTGAAATGGAGTTAGGCTTGTTTATCAGGCTTGCAGGGTCATGTTGAGTGACCCATTCCCCTCTGGTTTCACTTAAAGCTCAAGTTTTCTCCAAGAAGATAACGTGCTCCTCTTGTATGTGGTTACCTGGTCCCCCAAAGGATTTCATTTTTCATAATGGAATTTTAACCTTTGTTTAAAAACTTTCTTCCTTGTCTTTTAGTGTGATATATTACTTTGGAAAGAGTATATGCTTGAGAGGAAAACCTTTGTTTATTAAAATATGTTACAGAGCTAGTTCACTGAAAGCTCACCTTAACATATCCATTTGCACCATCGTAAGATAACTTATGCTTTAATTTCTTTTTTATTTTGGGTGCATATTGTATCATATACCTGAATCTATAAACACATACCTTGCGGGGGAGGTTGCCTTTGAAAGAAGAATAAGCATCAATTAGCACAATCAGTTTTTCAGTGAAAAAAAACATATATTTAACCAAAAGTGCAATTCAATATGTGTTAGGAAGGTTTTGAAATCACACTCAGCAAGAGGGCAAATGTTTTCATGGGGAATTCTCAGAAAGCAGACTATCAATTTTCTGATTACAAGGAAAAGCATTATTTTTCTATGGGAGGCAGCTTGAAAGAAATCCTAAATATACAGGGCCAGATCTTCATCTGGTGTAGATTGACATCAGCTAGGGATCTGTCTGACAGCCTTCTGCTTATTTGATAGCAATAAAAAAAAATTAAATATGTACCTGAAAAAGAGCTTTCCGCTTACAATGCAGAAACAGGGAATGTCAAATCAAGTCACCTAACATATCCTATTGTAATATCCCTTTCAGAAGCCTGACTGGCATGTATGGAATGTAAGGATTAGTGATAGAGACCACAACAAATCTTGTGTTTAAGGAGGGCAGAGACTATTTAAATAGGACAAAGTTCTATTCCCGTTCAGTCTGGCCGTTACGTACATTGTGTAAAAATTTGTCTTCTCCAATCTCTGCTTTTTAAATCTTGTAACTTATCCCCAACAAACTGAAAACTATGCACTGGATTTGTGGGATCATCCTCTTTACACTTCTTTTTAACCTGATAGGCCTTTCTCTTAGTCTCTTGCTGTACACAATACAGTGCATTCTGCTTGCCTTTTACATTCCACTCGATTACAGCATCATTTTTTTCAGAAATTAAGTTAGCATGTTATCATATCTACCTCAAAATAAAATGCAACAAGAAAGAAATTTCAGTTGGGGTCCTAGGTGTGAGAAAAATCACACATAGGGATTAATAATCTCTTATATCAACACAGAGTTTTTCACTCCAACAAACCTCCACAAAGTACTTCACAAACTAGAAGCTGTATCTTCAAATATGCAGAGTAAATGAAATCAATTATATCTGCATTAGATAAAAATGGAGGTGGGGAGGGATAATTATTACTCGACCCAAACTGACATTTTTTTAATGGCAAATTAAAAAACTAAAAAAATTATTTGGGTTGAATGAAACTGTTTCAGGTTGAGTGAAATATTCCCAGCTTTTATTTTAAATGTTCAAAACAAAAATTAAATAAGTAAAAAATTGAAGGGATTTTCTAAGCAATAAGGCTACCTGTACACTTGCCCCCTTCTTCCAAGGGGGCATGGTAATCAGGCTGATGGGAGATTACTAATGAAGTGCTGCTATGCATATGCAGAACTTCATTAGGCTTATTCTCCCCTGCAGCAAATTGAAAGTGTCAAACTTCAAAGTGCCAGCATGCCATGTAGTCACAGGCACTTCGAAGTGCCCGTGCTGTTTCAAAGGGCCCGCAGCCACACGGCATGACAGCACTTGGAAGTCTGACACTTTGAAGTTGATGTGGGGGAGAATTAGCCTAATGACGTGATGCATATGCACCATAGCACTTCATTAGTAATCTCCCATCAGGCCAATTACCATGCCCCTTTGAAAGTTTGGGGCAAGAGTAGACATAGCCTAATTGTTTCAAGTTGAAAATGGAAACATTTCATTTGGAAAATATCAAAATGAGATGTTTCATTTCCCCCACCCCCTTAATGGAAACAACTTGGCAAAATCAACGTAACTTTGTGAAATGTTCCATTACTGGCAAATCTGCATTTTTCATCCCCAAACAAATTATCCAGCTCTGCTCAACACCTCTTGGGGGCATCTACACTGTGGTAAAAGACCCATAAAAGAGCTTTGGTTGACCTGGGTCGGCTGAGTCAGATTCCTGACCTTGGGCAGCAGGGCTATAAAATTTCAGTTAGATGTTTGAGTTTGGGCTGCAGACTGGGCTTTGAGTATCTGCAAGGGGATCCAATAACAACCCTTCTTAGGGACTGCTTTTATTAAGACAGAATTCCAAAATGGACACCAAACGTCTCCAGTTGATAGTGTCAGTCCAACTCTAACTTTCTCCCTCAGGGACGCTCCTTCCCTCCTGAGGATCTGGCCCACATACTTGCCCATTATTTTTTTTTGGAAATATTATAAAAATATTACATAGAAAAGGAGGGGTGTGTTCACAGATTCATAAATTTTTAAGAGTGAATCATATCATTATGATCAGCTGATCTTATCTTCTGCATAATACAGAATAATAATAACTTCTGCATCAAGTCCAGACAGACTTTATATTACAATGTATCTGCAGTGTTGGTGAAGGGAAATGGCGATACTGCACCAATGGTTCAACCTGTCAAAGTTGCAAGCTCTCCTGCCTTAATCCAAGAATGATGTGCAATTGTACCCTACCTGGAGAAAATAATGGTTGAGTATATAATACTAATCCTATTAGGGGTGCAGTAGTTAAGCCTGGAGATGGGGGGTGGGCTTGGGGCTGAGGGGGTTAAGCCTGGGGATGGGTGGGATTGCAGGATAGGGGGTAAAGCTTGGGAATGGGGGAGGTCACTTGAAGGAAGAAGCACGTAAAGCCTGGGAATGGAGTTCTGCAAAACTCTTTTAAGCGTTCCATAGCCACATAAAATTGGAAAACACTGATTTAAGTGATGGAAACTTCCTTGGTGCAAGTTGATACAATGAATAATTACCCTCACTGGCTACATCTCTGTGGGCAGCCTCTGTTGACAAAACTGGGGTTTTGTCAACAAAACTGACTGAGTGCCTACATGGTTAAAGTGCTCTGTCAAGAGTTCGTCAACAAAACTCAGCTGTTCAGATAACAGTGTTATACCTCTCCCTGACCAGGTATAACACCTCTGTTGACCATGTTTTGTCAACAGAGTGCCCACCTAGACAGTTCTGTTGACAGAGAGGACTTCCAGTTCCCTGGGCAGCACCATCTGCAGAACTTCCAGTCAGCCATTTGATTGAGATAGGGCAGGGTAGTCCAGCCGCTCTCTGTTGACAGAGTGGCTTGCTCTTTTGAGCCGCATTTATGTGTAGATAATGATCTGTTGACAGAGGCTCCCTGTGTAGATGTAGCCACTGTTAAAAATGTACACCTTATTTCTGGTCCAAATTTTTCTGGCTTCAGCTTCCAGCTATTGGATTTCATTATGTATTTTCTGCTGGATTATTAAACTGTCTACTATCAGATGTATTTTCCTCAGGTAGGTACTAATAGACTGTGCTCAAGTCACCTCTTAGCTTTCTCTTGAAACAAAACTACATAGATTGTATTTCTTAAGTCTCTCACTATTTTCCTAGCCTGAGCAATTATTGTAACTCTTGTCTGGATCTTTTCCAGTATGTCACCATATATTTTTAAGCATGGATACCAGAACTCGACACAGAATTCAAAAAAAGGTCTCATTAATACCATATATAAAATTAATACCACTTCTGCACACATATTTGATGTACTCCTGCTTACGCAGAATTACACCCACACTCGTTTTCAGAGAAGCAGAATCATTTACTAAATATAAAATGGCTCCCCCTTGTGTGAAATGCTTCCAAGGTTGGAAATAACAACCCAGGGACATAATTCTATGATTCCAGTTGGGTTAAAGGGCTTTCAAAGCATGTGAGCAGGCACTTGGAGCTATCAGAGGATCAGAACCCAATGTACCTCACTGGGTGGGAAGCAGATGGGGGCTGTGTCAATTTTGAAATATTCACAGTACATGACAAGCTATCAAACACTCCACAATTTAGGCCATGATGTTCACAGAACAATCTCTTTTTAATATTTATTTTAAAGAAAATATTTCATGAAGAAACATTGTAGCCTAAAAGTCAACATATTTAACACATAAAGAGGCACTACAATGTTATAGAAAGCAAGCATTTGCAGGTATTTGAATAAAGCTTTGGTTCATTCTGTCTTTAAGTAAAGCACTAGTAGAAGAGGCTTTTGTTCATCTATGTTTTCCTTTTAATAAGCTCATCATGTTTAATGTTGCACCATTACATAGTTCTTATTTTGCATAAATACATGATGATTATAGCTGTATAACCTTGGCAACACAGTGTCCTCTTGAAGCAGCCTGAAATACAAGGGAAAATGCAGATTATGCCACGTAACTGCCCTACTGGGAGCAATATTTTATTATGTTTTATTTCCTTTCCATAAAATTATGCTAAAATGAGGGTAATTTGGGTTCTACAACACCAATGATAAGCTAGGGAGAAGGAGTTGTTAAATTGTATATGTCTCTTTGTGCCTATGCATGCATGCACATGTATGCATAGAAAGAAGACTAACAAAATCGTAGAAACTCTAGTAATAATCATGTCTGAAACTTGTCAAATCCCAATGGAGCTAACACTTCATTAAGAGAGGGGAATGGAACAGTATAATTCAATAGTTTCTCTGATTTAACCGAGAACTCTTTGATGATCTTAAAAGCAAAAAGGAAGATTACAAAAAGTAGAAATTTGCACAGATTACTAGGGAAGAGTACAAATATATTACTCAAGTATTCAGAAGTGTAATCAGGATGGTCAAAGCACAGTTGAAGTTGCATTTGGTTTTAGGAAGAAGGGGCTTTCGAAATCTGGGGGGTCTTTTTGAAAGGCCCCTGTGTTCACTGGTGGTGTGCATTTCCAAAGCAGAACTTCTGAAACGTGCACGGTAACCATTATGCCAATGAGGCACTGCATATGCATGGTAGAGCCTCATTAGCATCTGCCGAAGTGGCTCATTAACATCCCCCTTTTGAAAGGGCGGTGCTAGTGTAGCCCCAGCCTAGGAGTATTGCATCCAGTTCTGGGCCCCCCAATTACTGAAAGGATGTGGATGCACTGGAGACAGTCTAGTGGAGGGCAACAAAAATTATTAAGAGGCTGGAGCATATGATTTATGAGGAGACACTGAGGGATTGGGCTTAATTAATCTACAGAATGAGGGGTGGGGGGGATTTGATAGCATCCTTCAACTACCTGAAGGGTATTTCCAAAGGGGATGGAAAAAGGCTGTTCTCACTGGTGATGGATGGTAAAATGAGGGTCAGTAGTTTCAGCTCAGTCACCTAAATTCTGTATTTGGGCCCCACACTTGAAACCCAAAGGGTCTAACTGCAAATAGAGACTTTTATAAAGCAGAATCTTTATCTAGATTAAAGATGTGACTCCAGATATCAGATGCCAGAAAATGCAAACACAGTCCTTAGCTTACAGTGTTGTGAAAAATTGTTGATATAAAAGAGTGGACAGCTAGATCTACAGCTGGTGTAAATCCATTGACATTGGTGACACTACAACTGCTTACACCAACTGAGGGTTTGTTCTAAAGTGTCTCTTGTGGGGGAGGGATAGATCAGTGGTTTGACAATTGGCCTGCTAAACTCAATGGTTTCAAGTTGTGGTGGGGGAAGTCCAAGTTGGATATTAGGAAAAACAATTCCCCTAGGAGAGTGGTGAAGCTCTGGAATAGGTTACCTAGGGAGATCGTAGAATCTCTATCCTTAGAGGTTTGTCAAAACCATGACTTGATGACCTCCTGAGTCTATGTGAGTTTCAGGAGTTTTGCCTGTGAAAGGACTATGAGAAAATGGCTCTTACTATACCACAGAGCAGAAATAGCATAGAGATAAAAAGGCCGGTACTGAATCAGTGACATAATCTCTAAGAATTGCTGGGGGACAGAGACCCTATAACCTGAGAAATTCATAGCTGTAACTTCACCAGTGACTGGATGATACCTTTATTCCTCAGCACTGTAACTGAAACATTGCTTCATTAGCATGGAAGCCCCTTCTTCTTTTATTTGATATATGATTTCCCTCTTGATTTGAAAATCTGCCTGAAAGGCACATCTCTAATTAGAACAGATAAGTTATTCCAGAATTAAAATGAGCACCAAAACATATTTCTTATTCTTTCAGCTCACTTTTCTCATACTACCTGAGCAGTAATAATCATGCCTGAAACTTGTGAAATCCCGTTGGAGCTAACATTTCATTAAGAGAGGGGAATGGAATAGTATAATTCAATACACATTTATGACATGATCCTCCATAGGTTTGTATTACTTCCAGATCATAGGAAAGCCAAACAAGATTGGCATAACAATGTTATTCCAGTGACAACCCAAACATCTTTAAATAACAAACTTCTGACTAACTCCAAGCTGTTTTGCACAAAAATTCATTTGTGGCATTAAAAACAAATTTCTAACTTTAAAATGGTATTGATCTTAAATTATCATCTACATCTTGAAATAATTCTCTAGCTGGGCCAGCCTGAAAATCACATGCTTCAAGCGGAGTGCTGAGAAGCTAGCAGTGGAAGAACCTTTCTGCCTCAAGAAAAGACAGGAGAGAGTGACTTTATTTAGTTCCTCAAAAGGAAACAAAGGTAGATGAGTCATGGCAACCTATGAAAACAGGGAGCAACTTTTCCTGGACACAGATGTTTTGAAGAACTGTCAACCAACTTTATTTCTGTGGAGGAATGCCCTCCCCATTTGCCAAAGCCTGAGACCTCGCAGATTCCATATTGCAACACTCAGCCAAAAGGACACAGCTAGCTTTCTAAGATTCTTCAAAATTACTCTTAGAACACCCCTGAAATTTGTGGAAATCAGTATTACTGTTACATTTTGCAAGTCGTCTGAGAGACAGCCATCTTGAAGGGTCACCATAAATGTGCCCACTGGTCTGCCATTTGTTATCTGACCATTGCATGAGGGGCACCACAGAGCATGGTAGACATCAGAGTCTTTACTCCTCCACATTCTACTGTTCATCCTTCTTCTTCCGCAAGGGTGAAATTTACCTACCTGCACAAGGCCCTCTACCATGGCTGACTTGGAAGGAGGAAATCAAGCACAGAAGATGCAATGGAACAGCTGCAAGGATGCTGGGAGCATCTGCACAGTTGTTCTGAATAGGTCATTTTGAAGAAACTACTGTGAATGAGATGCAGTATGAGTTTCAGGCTTGTGCAGATCTGGAGCATCATATCCTTACCCCACACTGAGGAAGCATGGAGTGACATGGGTTAGAAGATGTGGGGGAAAAGGGAGTTTAATCCTCATAGTTCCCCATACAAAGCTGTATTTGTCTGGGTTCATGCAGGGAGGGGAGAACTTCATCCTCTAATATGTGAATCTGCCATGTGTTCTCACAATAGTATGAAACAAAAAGAATGAATAAATTCATCAAGACAGGTTTCATCCCAGAGTCTGGGATGGAAAATATTATTACAATAAGCACAGGAAACTAGAAAGGAAGGAACCAAACTAAAAAAGAAATAAACCACCTACTATTTCCGTAAAGAGAAGAGAAATTGAAACTAACAGTGGAGTAATTATGAAAATCATTAAGTACAACTTGCAAGCTGCTATCTGATGTAGATGTCCTCCAAAGTATAAGTGAATGTGGTATTAAAAACAGTAAAGAAAATGTTATCACCCTGAGATATTGTAAGCTAAACAAACCCTATGGCAATAATAAAAAAATTACCTTTTCATCATAGCGGGACACAGTTTGCTTCTAGGCACACCAGTGCAAAGGTAGAAATGCTCTACTGAAATAATCAGATTAATTCCACTTTTAGGATAACATAGTTGAAGCTGTACTGTGAAGGAATGTGATGGCCTCACCTCTTTTCCTTATGGTGTTTCCTTGACTCTTTTGTGCTAAAGAGTGCAAACCACATTTCATGTGCCACTCCCAAAAACTATCGTCCTTCTAGTTACTACCAATATGCATTTTTTAGCTTTGGTGCATAAAGCCTAACCCTAACCCTCTCCTCTTTCAAATCACTTCTGAAGAACCAGTCATTTCATGATACCTACAAGAAACTAACCAGCTAAGGCATGATCTAAAACCCACTGAAGTCAATGGAAAGACTAATTGGTTTCTGTGAACTTGGGCCATGTTACTTATCTGTTTTGCGTATTTATTTCATGCATGAATTAGAACTGCAGGGAAGAAGTTAGATGGTGAGGCAAGTATCCCACCAGGAGAACAAATTTGAAGCTGGGAGTTGGTGTAGAAGAAAGAGGAGACGTCTGATCTGTGGAGGGTGTATGGAGACCAAGATCACTTGGCTAATGCCACCTCCCACTCTTGCTCTGTCTTTGTCTTTTTTAGACTCTTCACTCTGTGCCTTCAGGCATATTTGGGAAGCATGCAGCATAGCGTGGGTTCTACTGAAATTTAAATAAATAATAATGATGCATGTTTTTGAAGTCTTTATTAGTCAGTTATAAAGAACTAACTGCTCCAGGGGCTATATAATATTATTATGGTACTTTGATTTCTTGAGTAATTCTATAGCTTTAGGAGTTTTTCTCAGACAGTGAAACAGGGGCAAAAGTTCAGTTTCATTTTCTGCAGATTTCTTTGTACAATTAACATATTTACTGCTGTAATTTTGAAATGCTAACAAAGTATGTTGAAATCAATGAATAAGGTGCGTGAAGTAATGGCTTTTAATGGACCAACTGTTTTGTTGAGAGAGAAACCTTCTGACCTACATGGAGATCTGCAGATAAATACAACATGTAAACAGACTGTTTAGCATAAGTAGTCAATACCTGCTATAAGGAAGGAGAAGTAGTCCTTTACTACACCCCCAGTTTTAGTGGGGACAACATCTGGAGGCATGGGGTTGTTAGTGGGCTATAGCACCAAAAAGTACTCACATTAGGGGAGCATCAAGTTCATGCTCCATATCAGGAAGATGGAAGAAATGAATTGGAGTTTCCTGCAGCCAAGGTAAATGTCCTAACCACTGGGCTAGTGGCCATAAAGGAGGCACCCCCATCTCTTCTGCCTTCAGCTGTGTTTTGTTCTATTAAATAACATCTAAGCATCCCTGCTGCATCAAACCCTGCAAGAAAGATAAGTGAAGGAATTCCTCTATCTTGTCGTTTGCTCTGTGCCTTCATTAGGCTTTTAGCCAGGTAACTCAATCTAACTGGAGAACTTCACTTATGTAATCATGTTTGGGCCTGATTCTTTCCTGTTCTCTGCCTGCAGCACATAATAGTCCTGTGGTCTGTGATACTTTGGTCTTATTTTGATTGTTGAGTTTACTGTCAGACTGGTGTTTGCTGTCTGTCACCTGTTACATACAGGATATCAGACTAGCCTTCTGGCCTTGAACTTTGTCATTAACTCCAGAAAATAGGTCTTTCTTTTGTCCCAGCCACATTCTTTCCCCCATATTATCTGCTCAAATGTTGTTCCAACAACTCTCTGGTTATTAAATGTCCCCACATCTAGAGTTGTCCCTTATTGCCATCTTGTCCTACTTCTTTGCAACACAAGGCTGCCATCTACTTAGGTATAAATAACACTTCCACTCACATGTGCTGCTGTGAGCCCCAAGGCAAGGCTGTAGGGGAGCCTAGCTCTGTGCCTGGGAGTGGGGATGACAAGCGCAGAAGGGGCAGGGCCCAGGGCAGTCTGACCTCAGTACCACCCAGACTGTGGTACTGGTCACCGTCCCCCTAATCTCTCACAGCCCCATGCTGCCAGAGAAGTACCATCACAGTACTTCAAAGATGCCTGGAGTTCCATCCACTGCTGATGCCAAAGTAGCAGCAGAAGTAGCTGGAGCACTGGGTCTCTCTGAAAAGCTGGGCCCCGGACACTCTCTGTCTCTCTCTGCTCTGCTCTTGCTGCCTCTTATTGACTGTTAACCTCATTAGGAGGGTCTTCAGTGACCCAGCCATCCAGACAACTCCCACAAAGTGAATATACACAAACAAAATCCTTCTGAGGTAAGAAGTCCAAAAGACCTTATCCTTGTGCCCTTATTAAAGATGAGCCTTTTGTGGGATCTTCACTCTCATGAATGAGCTATTTAAATTCCAGCCCTGTGCTTGGGCTTTGGTCCCTTCACCCAGGTCTGCCCACTACTCTGGGTCCCAACCAAGGGACCCTACAAATAGCAGCCACATAATATTTTCTTTAAAACTCGATAGTGCTATTCCCTAGGCCTCTTCCGACACAGCAACTTCCTCTTCTCCCTTTGCTCAAGCTAATGGCCCGTGGGTTCCCTGTCCGTTCCCTGCTTCAGTAAGGTCTCTCCCTGGCATCTTCACTCGGAGAGTTTCACAGACTTCCAGTCCTGTCTCATCCTTCTGGCTCCCATAGCCTCTTTCATCTGAATCTACCATGCTGATTGGCTGCTTCCCAATGGTCATTCTAGGCAAGCTTAGTGGATTTACCTTCACTCCTCCTTTTATGGGGCTGGTGTGGTAGGACTGCCAGGCCTCCAGCAGGGGACTTCAAAGATCTTGGCACATCCCATAACATCCATTCTATAGGTTTCCATCTCAGCAACTATTGAAAATCTTTCTTGCAGTTACTGATTGATTCAAGTCTATAACCATACACACTCATCCCTCACTATACAAGCACAATTGGTTCCCAAATTTCTGCTCGTAGGTGAAAATTCATAACAGTAACACTAAATTCCCATTAAAATACATGTAAAAGTCTCCAATTCATTCCAAGTGCTTGTAACTGGACATAAAGCAGGTGAATTTTGGTACTTTTCTGATGTGTTTGAATAGTTTGGCACCAGAAACAGGAAGTAGCGTATGTATGTAGAGCAAGAATTCCCAACCTATAGGTCGGAACCCAAACATGGGTCCCATTAGATTTGTTAAAAGTTGCCAGCTGGGCAGTTCCCAGCTGTATGGGGCTGTTAAAGAAGCCATTTGCAGTTTCTTAACACTGATGCCTCGGGCAGACATCTCTCAATAGAGATAGCTGCTGGAGATGGCAGCTATCTCTATCACTAGGGATAGCAACTACCTTATGCCTAGGTGCTGAAACCTTTACACTTGAGTTAATTGGTTTTTAATGACTGTTACCAGCTGGGAACAGGAGGGCAGGGGGATCCACCCAGCCTAACAGCGCCAGTGAAGAGGCTGACGGGGGAGGATGAGGAGCGTCTAAGACTGGGGCCATTTAGGGATACATGTTGGGTGTCTAAGACTGAAGGAAGTTTGGGGCTGCTGGAGGGTAGTAAAGGTGGGTGCTCTTTGTGGCTGCTGGGGGGTGCCTAAGCCTGGGGGCAGTTGGGAGCTGCTGGGGGTGTAAGGCTGAAGGCAGTTTGGCACTGCTGAGGGGCTCTAATATTTGAGGTGGTTTGGAACCTTGTGGGCGGGTTAAAACCTGGCTGAGGGTGAGGTCTACAGGGGGGCACTAATACAGTAAACACTCAGGTTACCCAGAAATTGTTCCTGCAAACCCTGCATAACTCGAACTTTCCTGCAAAGGGAAGGGAGCCAGGAACCATCAGGGCTAGTCAGTTTCCTGGCACCCAGAATGGCAGGAGCTGGGAACCAGGAGCAGGCTACTTACAGTTTTCCCATTGCTTGCAGGACCAGGAAACTGATCAGCTCATGGCTGGTCAGTTTCACCTTCCCACCAGTGCAGGGGAGGGAACCAGGCTAGGAGCCTTCTCCCTCTCTTCCCCCAGCAGCAAGACTGTCAGACAGTTGCACATCTGAGGGAAGGGAGGGAGAAGGCTCCAGCCACGGGGCTGCAGGTCTCCTGCCCCCCAGCCAGGGACCCCGCGGCTGGAGCAGAGCCAGCTGTAGGACTGTGGGTCTCCCCCTGCCCCAGCCAGGGACCCTGCGCCTTGTTCGTATAAGCGGGGGAATTTTACTTGTTTAGTGAACAAAGGTAAGTATGCATGTCCCTTGTTTTAGCGAGTACTCGTAAGTAAAGTACTTGTTAAATGAGGGATGAGTGTAGAAGTAATTTCCCTGATGAGGTATGAAAGATATTTAATGGTTCTTCCCTGTAAGGCTTTTGACTCAAATATCCCTTATTCTTTCCCATTTTGGGGCTGAGGCAGCGGTAGGGGTTATCTCTGGGGTTATCCAGCAGATCCAAGATGGTTAAATTACTATAGTGAAAGGATAGAGAAGTCCTATTTAATCTCTTTCCTGGGGCAAAGTTTGCTGGTTATTTATAAATTTCTTCATTTACAAGGAGAACTGTCTGTCCCTTGTGCTTTCAAAGCAAGTAAATCTGGACCCAACATCCACACTCCTGTCTTAAAAAGGTTCACTTCAGTATGTTTGAGGGCTGCCATGGTCTCTGACATAAAAAATAGTAGAGGCAACAACAATTCCATGAAGCTGTTGGTGAGTATTTTCTCCTTCACTCCCCTTTGCTCTGCCATATGCTTTGTGCGGTGGGAATCCTCTAGGAAGGTCAGATATTTAAAGCTCAGGTATTCTACACTGTGAGCTTTTAGCCAACTAGCTTGGACAACAGATCTGCTTGCTTTTTTCACACGTTGTCATGCTACCTCCAGTCCTGTTGGGAGTGTGCAGGAAAGCAGAGGTTGAGAAGTCTCATGTCTATTCAGTCTTTGGTCTGATTGGTCTTTGTTTTAGCTGATGCTAGCTGTGGTGGGAGATAGCTGCTTCCTAGAAATGGGACTGACATCATCAGCTTCTTCCACATAAGTCACAAAACTGCTGTCAAATAGAAGTGAGTGTAAGGCACTAATGAGTTGGTAGAGATTGAAGCTGGTGACCAAATAACTATTCTTCCCTGAAGCATCCAATCCATCCATAACCTTTATTTTTAAATTCCTTTTTCTTCCTTAAGCCTCTCTTTAAAAAAAAACAAAATAACAGTGTTATATGAAAAAGCATGAATAATATTTCTGACTGAATGTTTCAAATATGTAACAATAAAAAACTTTGTTATCCATCACTCATTTAACCAGAGAGTTCAATTAACTGGCATTTCTGATATCTTCCAATAGAAATGATGATGATGATTATGTTACTGCCCAGCATGTCATGCAATTGGATGTTCTGTGTGTTACTTTTATGCAAAAGATGTAGAGGACAGGTAAGCAAACTAAAATCAGGGATTTATTCAAAAAAGTAGTTTCCTGGGTGTGTCACAGTATAATTACAGATTCAGCCCAACAACATATACCTTCCATAGCTACAATGACAGTTGATATTGATAAAAATGACTCTGAGGCACTCCAATATCCTGAAGTGACTTCTGAATCATCAAAGATTAAATTATGTTCAGTGTAGTTATAGCAGTAAGTGTATTTTTAGTGATCTGGGTGTACACCATGATCTGCCTATGGTAATATGGGCTACGTCTACACGTGAAGCCTACATCGAAGTAGCCTATTTCGATGTGGTGACATCGAAATAGGCTATTTCGATGAATAACGTCTACACGTCCTCCAGGGCTGGCAACGTCGATGTTCAACATCGACGTTGCGCAGCACCACATCGAAATAGGCGCTGCGAGGGAATGTCTACACGCCACAGTAGCACACATCGAAATAAGGGTGCCAGGCACAGCTGCAGACAGAATCACAGGGCGGACTCAACAGCCAGCCGCTCCCTTAAAGGGCCCCTCGCAGACACACTTGCACTAAACAGCACAAGATCCACAGAGCCGACAACGAGTTGCAGACCCTGTGCATGCAGCATGAATCCCCCGCTGCAGCAGCAGCAGCCAGAAGCCCTGGGCTAAAGGCTGCTGCACACGGTGACCATAGAGCCCCGCACGGGCTGGAGAGACAGCGTCTCTCAACCCCCCAGCTGATGGCTGCCATGGAGGACCCCACAATTTCGACATTGCGGGACGCGGATCGTCTACACGGTCCCTACTTCAACGTTGAACGTCGAAGTAGGGCGCTATTCCGATCCCCTGATGAGGTTAGCGACTTCGACGTCTCGCCACCTAACGTTGAAGTTAACTTCGAAATAGCGCCTGACGCGTGTAGCCGCGACGGGTGCTATTTCGAAGTTAGTGCCGCTACTTCGAAGTAGCGTGCACGTGTAGACACAGCCATGTAGTGTCATGAGATAACCTATTGTATAGAAAACTTTACCAGTGTATACCTAAATGCTTCAAGAAGCCAAGTACTCTGCAGTTCAGGACTACTAATGGATTGGTGAGTACTTGAATACTATATCATACTTTATTTATTTTATTGTATTCTAATTCTTTGAAAATTGGTAAGTATAACTCTGAGTTAAACAAAACGTCTGATAAACTGGCATGCCCCATCCCCCTACATACAAGATAATAGAGCTTTTATTTTACTTCTTTTCCTCAAAATTAATAAAAAGTTGCTGGTTATTTATTTTTTTAATTGAGGCAAAATACATTTCTACTTCTAACACTGGATACCATTGTGACTAGACTCACAACTGATGAGTACACATTTATAGTCTGCATTCATATTCTTTGGTTGGAGGAACACAGCCATAATCTCAGTTATATGGTGTGCTTTCCTGGTCATTTCAAAACAACGTTACTGGGTTTATGTTTAAAATAAAATGAATACATTTTTGAATTTATATGAGATTTTTAGCTGTAAAGCTATACTTGGAAATCACATAGTCCTGAACACATATCAACGTGATTTTGATCCAAGAGCGACAGACAGAGCACTGTTAATTAATTTTAAATTAGGATGGCAATAGTATGCCCAGAAATTATATGAATGACCCTTGCCTCTTTGTCACACATTCCGTTGTGTTCAGAATGGCTACATACAAAATATGGGATAAAAAGTAATTCATTAAGGTGCGCTGCCAAAAACCACAAGCCTTAAACTGGGGATGAATTCTGTCCCTGTGTGTCTTTTGCCAATAGGCAAAATCTTGTATTGTAAAGGCTGAAGCTGGGATGAGACATAATGGAAAGCAGGATGAATAAGCAGAGAGAAAGGTGATAGAGAAAAACCAGTTCTGAGAGAATGGACTTTGTGCATGCAGATTATTTAGCTACACATTACTGACACCATGGATTACATCTGTAGTATTATAAGATTTGTCTGCAAGGAGATGGGGAATATGCTAAATGAAGTCAAGGTAAAATACCTGATGAATCTGGATTTAATTCTAAAAGAAAAAATATTTTCTTTTATTAAAATACCTGCATTTCCTCAATAAACCCAAATTTGTAACCTTTAATAGATTCATGTTAAGACTGCTCTTTCTTTTGAAGAAGAGGGGGCTTCCAGAAGGAGGGTTTCCTTCCGGGAGATCCCCACAGGCCACGTGTCTGCATGGCTGTTTTGGAGTCTGGAAGAGCATCTTCTGGATTCCGAATCACATGGCCATATGCTAATGAGATGTAGAAAATTTACATCCATACCTCATCAGCATCTTCCAGGCTGCTTATTACCACGCACATGTGTAGATGCAACCCTAGTGAAATAGTTTTTCCTAATATCCAACATAGACCTCGCGCACTGCAACTTGAGACCTTTGTCTGTCATCTGTCACCACTGAGAACAGCCTCTGTACATGCTCTTTGGAATCCCCTTTCAGGTCGCTATCCAATCCCACCTCACTCTTCTCTTTTGTAGACTAAATAAGACCATTACTTGACATCCACAAAATTGTTTGTGTCTGACATTTTAATCCCAATAAATATGTGTAAGAGATGGAGAAAATTGTCTCAGAATTTCTCCTTTATCTTTGGTAGCATGATGGGGGTTGCACTAATGGTGTTAGAGCAACCATTGTTGTTCTCGAAGCTACAGACTAACACGGCTACCTCTCTGATACATTGTAAATAAATACCAGTGAACTAGAAGAGTCCCTTATAGTTTCTTCATACCCATTGTCATAAAACCTCATACTTGTATAGCTTGTTAGTGCTTTATTTCCTGCTAATTGAACCTGTCTCCTCTCTCAGGCTACATCTACATTAGCCCAAATCTATGAAATGGTCATGCAAATGGCCATTTTAAAGATTACTAATGAGGTGCTGAAATACATATTCAGTGCTTCATTACCATGCTGGGGGCCACAACTCTTCGAAATTGCTGTGGCTCGCTGTCGCGTGGCTTGGCCAGATGTGGCTCCTTTTTGAAAGGACCCCGGGATCTTCAAACTCCCCTTATTCCTGTCGGCAGATTTGGGCTAGTGTAGACACGGCCTCAGTAATCTTTTCTTTTTCCCATGGAACATGTAGTTATCTCAACAACATTTTGCATACTGATTGTTTTGGGCTAAAATGAAATCAGTTGAAAATCAAAATATGTTGTTGAAAATACACAAAATATTTTCATTAAGCCATACAGCCACAATTAGTCAGGGGAGTTGGAGTTGTGGTGTCTTATTCTTTATAGAGTGTCTCCAGTGGGACCACACCCCCCCCGCCCATAAAACACCAGCATCTCCCACTTTGACAGAGTAGGAGGTGCTTCATCATATCCAGGGCCCTAATGCATCATGGGAGATGTAGTTCAGAGTGGAAGCCAAGGCCACACAGAAGAATGAAGACATAAGGCAACTGAACTACGACTCCCACTATTTATTTTCAATTTTCAGATATGTGGCAGTATTTCCATATACTGTGACAGCATTTCCAAATGACACATTTCTATTTTTTGATATCTATTTTTCAACAAATACAAGTAAATTTTCTGCAGAAAGAAGATACTTTGTGATATTTGGTGAAAAAATCCTTTGAAAATCTGTTTTAATGAACATTTTCAGCCAGGGCTATTATCACCCCCACTAGCAGAGCCAAAAGCTTTCCTTGTACTCCTCTGTAGAATAAGCAGTAGGTGGGGATCAGAGTCCTGATTTAAGATTTGTCTCCATGACCTTTGGGCCAAGCCAAACAGGGAAAGTACTCTGAATGGAGCTATGCATTCCATTTAATACTATCATGTTTACTGTCCATTGTTTATTCTGGGAAGTCATAACAACAATCACTTTTATCACTGAAGACAGCCATGTCCCCATTCTAATTTAAGACTCATCTTTCTTCCTTGAGAGACCTTATCAGCCACTGTAATTTTATCTCACCTCGTTTTTGTAAGCAGAATTATAATGAGGAGAAAAAGTAAAGCAAACATGAAGAATTGAATTCATTCTCAAAACTAAGATTACATGGACAATGGATTAAATGATGTTGCTATTTGTTCCTGTAGGTTGCAAAAGAATTGGAAGTGGTATGGAATTAAGCCATTCTCATGATCATTGCCACTAGGGTAGATGCTGCAATTTTCTGATTTTCAGCTATTTCCTCATTTAATGTGATTTGATCCACTTCCAGCTTGTTTCTTCTTCCTAAAGCTAACAAGTGTTTCAATAAACTACTCATCAAGAAGCATGGGATGTCATGACTGAAGTGGTGGGATGACCACATCAACTTATTTACAAAGCACACGGACTTTGTTTGCACACTCTATTTGTACAACAGTTATTGGTAGCAAGCCAGGAAAACCCAGCTAGGGATTCGTACTGTCCCCATCATTTTGTTCTCAGTTTTCCTCATCTATTCACTTACAATATATTTTAATAGGTGTTCCAGGAGACAAAGTAACTTCACTAAAAGTCTGTTCCAATGTTGAGATCCCTGCCAGTCTGCAATGATCCACTTTATATCCACACCTATCTGCATCCACAGATGTGGATGATGATATTTGCAGCTCAGTTTTGTGGATATTGATGTGGCTGCTGATACCAATTTTGTATGTAGAATCTTGCAAACTTGTGGATCTCTGCTTTATATGCATGGGTATCCAAGTCCACAGATATATCTGTGCATCATTTTTGCAGATGCGGTTGTGGATACCATTTTTTTAATCTGTGTAGGGATCTACCAATGCACACTGAAAGCTGTCAGTGTACAATGGATTAGATGTGAACATCGTCCTGTCTCTGATGATGGTTCTCTTTGGGTTGTACAGCTAAGAATTAAACCTACAGATATCCAATAGTCCACTGAAAATGGAAAATTTGTGGTATGCAGGGCACTCCAGAGTGAACTGTGCGAAACCTGCCTTCACTTTACAGGGATGCCATCTTAGATCAAGAGGAAGTCAGTGTAAATAGAGTTGGTTGGAAAAAAGAAAGAGATTGATAGGAAAAGAGACTGATTACAGTACTCCTTTGCTAATATGAAGTGAGAGAGGGAATGACAAAAAGTCAGTGAGAAATAAGAAGGAAGGGCAACAGAGGAATAGAAAAGATCCACTGAGAAGATGAGTATCATAACATGGGAGGGAAAGATATAATGGGAAATAGAAGAAGAAAATAGTGAGAATAAGGATTAGATCAAACAATGAATTTGATTTTGTTTTTATATAGTGTGTACCATGCTACGATCCACGGTCCTCCAGGTATAATAAAATAATAATAATAACAATAATAACAATAATAATAATGAATTGGGACATGGGTGGGATAATGCTGTTCTTGTCCCCATTATATTCATAACCAAATAAAATTAAGATTTAAATAAAACTGGCCCTTTCTAAGCATTTTCTTTAGTAACATTCCAAAGTGGGCCTGATGGGAAGTTTAATGTGAGTTTTGTATATATTTGTTTTTTGTATTTTATAATCAATAAATATTCTTTTTATTTTCCAGATCTTCTAAAAAATAATTTTTGGAAACAATAAATATTTCTGCCAATGTCTGCCTACATTTCCTCCGCATTTTCTCTGCAATTTTCTCAAGTAAATGGGCCTTAATCCTACAATTTTCCCAGCAATTTCCTCATGGCCTTGCTCATTACAGTACTAAAATTATCTCATGGTTTTCTTCAGATACCTTTTCACAGATGCTATCATATTGCAAGAGAGAACAATTGTGAGCTTCAATCATCTTAGCTTTTAGATTTACAAGTATCCAAAGAGTTTTATAAAGTTCTTTGCAATAGGTACCAGTTTTTTCAAATGCTTAACTCTTAACTGTTAAATTAGTGCATACTTTAAAAGCAAGATCTTGAACTTTCATCTAGAGTTTTATATACATATTAACAAGGTTGCCACCTGCATGGCACAATTTCAAGGATATTTCCTTTTAAGATTTAACTCACTAGATATTTAAACTTTTAACTCCATGTAAGCCACACTCCCACCCGCCCCCACCTCTTACCTTGTGCATTATATAGCTTTTTTGCCCTGAATTTGCTATTTGTTTGGATCCTTATTTTCAAGGAATTATCCAAGCAGTCCAGTAATCTACACCACAATACCCTAAAGTGAGAGTAAGTGTGTGAGTGGGTGGCCTTGGGGATGCTTGAGGGGCTTAGGGCACAGTGTGGGGACCATTCCTTTCAGTCACATTAGTCCATTAGAACATTGCGGGAGGTCAGGAAGCTGTAACATTGCATGAAATTTCTCTCTTCATGAAGGCACCAGCTGCTTTGTTATGCAAACTGCTGCAGGTTGTGAGATTTCAATTAATGATGATTATGAGGTTTACTAATATTGACTGCAGCCTCCACTATTGATTAGGGGCACTAATGAAATTCTCCAACCGTACAATGCAGGTTCTTGAGATGTAGATATATTCTGTTCCCAACAAACTGCTTGCTTTCTTATCTCATTAAAATTAATTATGATTGTGTGTTTGATAGCAGGTGGACATGCATTTTTGCTGGATTCATGGGCAGTTTTCTCTTCAAAGCTTCCTACAATTATTCCTGAACTAAATAATGCATAGCTCTCCTACAGAAGCAATACATATGTTTATTTTGAGCTAGCATATAAAGAAAAAGACAAAGTAAAAGTGGGATAGTGAGATGCACCATCAATGTTTAATTGGTCAGTCATATTAACATTAGCATAATAATTAAAGGTTGGTTTGGCTGCTTGTTGGCTATTTATTTATTTTGCACATTTGACTAAATGTTCCTTCCAGCATTACAGCTGGTCAATGAATTGCCTGAAGTGAAAGCTTTCAAGTACACAGGATTAACATAGAAGAGCAGACCGTGAGAATAAATTCACTGTGTGAATTATTTGTTAGTTGAAAGCTCCTGTCTAAAATTAAATAACTCCAGCTTCCTCAGTGAATGAGAGGGATTTTCAGAAATAGGCCCATTTAAAGAATTCCAAAGATGTGACAGGGCATACCAACCAACCTCAGGAAAAAAATAAAAGTAGAGAGGATATACTCCCAGCACTGTTGAGAAAAAAACAAGTACACCATGAATCTGATCCGAAGCCCACGGGAATCCACAGGCATCAATGTTCTTTGTCTGTGGACTACTACATCAGTTAAGAAAGGATTAACCTGAATAATGAATGTTGTAACTTGTGTTTTAATTTCAGCTGAAGAACCTTCCATACTAAAGAAGCCTCATGAATGTTCGGCCCTGGGACCTCTACTTTTATCTATTCTAAGAATAATTTTGGATTCGGTATGGCTACTTTTCCCCCAGATATCTGACTGTCCAACCTGATCACCATATATGGTATGTAGAGGTGTTGCTGGGACAATCACTGGGTAGGAACATATTTCTGGATTCTCCAGCACATACCATAGTCTCAGTAGGGAAGAATTTCAAAGTAATGTGGCCTGAAAATATGGGGCTTTCCATGGCTGACAGCTTGATGCCAAAAGTTAAATAGAAAAAAGTTTCCTTTAAGGCTGGGTCTACACAGACCTGTAATGCCAGCAGCTTCATGGAAATGAGAAGCCTTGCAACTGCAAATGGCTGCTCATTAGCATTATCATGTTGCTAATTAGCATAGCCATGTGAGAGCTCCCTGCTGGCAGAGACTGCTGCTGGCAGTGAACATACTGTGTAGACGTACTTCTGCCAGCAAAAACCTCCTCTGTTGCCAGCCCCTTATTCCCTTATTTTCCAGGAATAAGGGGCTAGCGACAGATGAGGTTTTTGTTGGCAGATGCACATCTATGTGGCTTGTTTACTGCCTGCAGCAGCCTCTGCTGGCAGGGAGCTCTTAGGCGGCTATTATAATTAGCCGCACGATTTTGCTAATGAGCAGCCATTTGCAATTGCGAGACTGCTCATTTCCATGAAGCTGCCGGCTCTACAGGTCCTTGTAGGCCTAGCATAAGAGCACATATCATCATCTTCATCATCATCAACAACCATGGGCTCAGCACTTGCTGGTGTCTGATGCCTCCCTCACTATTGCCTTTGATCTTTCCCTGTCCAGTGCAGAGTGGCTAAGTTTCTGTAGATTAGCTCTGCACCAATCTACTATATCATCTATCCATTCTCTATAGGGTCTGCCTGTCTTCTTCAAACTGTCCATTATGCCAAATACCAAAATACTATTTTCATTCATTGTTCATTCTACAGATATGCATGAATAGCTGTAACTTCTGCTGTATAACCTGCAGTAGGTTCTCTTTCAGCTGCATCCTCCTATATAATTCCTCATTGAGGACCTTGTGCATCCATCCTATTCTTGGGATCTTTCTACAACAACTCCTCTCAAATGTCAATATTCTTCTCTTTGACTCTTTCATTGTCATCCATGTCTCACATCTGTACAACATGCTGCTGAATATGCACATTTTCAAGACACTGAGCTTTGTTCTCAAGCTAATTACTTTGCTTTTTCCAGATCTTATCCTTCACCTTCAAACTCGCTCTTGCTTTTGCTATTCTAGTCACTATTTGCTTCTTACAGTCTAGATTATACATTATGTTGATCCCCAGATATGTGAACTTCTCTATGTTCTTTAGTTCAATCCTGTTTACACTGATCTTCCTTTCTATTTACTTATTTCCAATACCATTGTCTTAGTTATATCGATGTGCATAATCAGTCTGTTTGGCAGTGTTCACTAGCCTCATGTGTTAGGCTAGTGAACACTATCAAACAAATCCATACCACTTCCCTTCCTCATTTAGCACCTGCACCATTCTTGCCAGCTTCTCTTCATATTCCTCAATGATAACTATATAATCCATGAGCCCAAGTTGTTAATTCTCATCCCGTGCATTGATACCCCTTCTACCTCTTACTTGATCTTGTCCATCACTCTCTCTAGGTGTATGGTGAAGATACTTGGAGATATCGGATCGCCTTGTCTCATACCTCTACTCGTTCTAAACCAACTTCTCAACTCTCCGCACATTCTTACTGCTGCCTCCGCATTGTCACTGATATCCTTCAACAACTGTATTCAGTCTGCTATCCACTCCATACGACTCCAACACCACCCAAGTCAATTGTTGGTCTATACTGTCAAATACCTTCTGAAAATCAATGAAGCAATTATAGATGTTCTTGTTCTTTTCTTGAGCTTTCTCTGCTATCAATCTTTGTGCCAATATCTGCTGTATGGTACTTCTATCTTTCCTGAACCCTGCTTGCTTGTCCACTAGATTTTCTTCGATTTGCAATTTCAGTCTCTCCATCAGTATCATCATCAGCACCTTGCCTAGATGACTTGTTAGGGCAATCGTTCTGTAGTTCTTGCAGTCCAATGTGCTTCCTTTCTTATGTATTGTCACTAGCACAGATCTTGTCCATTCCTTAGGTGCCTTCCCTTCTTTCCACACTATATTACATCGTCAGTGTATTTCCTGAATCATACTTTCTCGGCCGTATTTGATCATGTCCCTCATGATCTTATCATTTCCAGGGCTCTTGTTTTTCTTTAGTTATTTCACTGTACTTTCTACTTCCTCCTTCAAAATACCAGACTTGCTGTCAATGCTTGGCGGTGATGTCTGTTTCAGTTGAAGATAATTTCACTTTGGCCACTGTGAAAGACAAATGGAGACAGAAAACAATTTTCAACAATAAGAAGTAGGCAGGGGCCCTCCCAACAATAGATTCCTCCAGAGTTATGACTGGTATTGCTTATTCCTAGGATAAAATTTAAAGAGCAAGAGGACTTGTCCTTTGTCGTGTTGGGTGAATAGCTGACTTTTTGGTTTGACCTGAAATGTGTGATTTAGGAATTTTAAAAGGGATAGATTTAAAATAATAATAAAAAATAATAAAAAAAACAGCTGGAGAGGGAGGAACAGCCTACATTATAACTTTTCCACCAGTAGTTAGGGTATTCACCTGGGAGGTGCCAAACTGCTGTTCAATTCCACTTCTGCTTCATGCAGATCAAATTTGAATTTTGGTCTCCTACATTGCATGAAAGTACTGCAATCTCAGGCTGCGTCTACACTATGAGATAAATTCAAATTTAAGGCAGTTAGCTGGATATTAACAGGTGACTGTCTTCACTGAAAATAACATTAGCTTGATTTAGCATCCACTAATCTCGAGATTACGAAATCACAGTTATGTGATGGGTACAGTGTCAAGCTTGAATTCAGAAGTTCAATTAAAGGGCAATGTGGAAGTGCCACGTACTAAAATGGAATTTATTGGTTTCCGCAGGTGTACTTTTTCTGTCCCACAAAGCTGTGTGTGCTGCACCTGGTTCCCAGCTTCTTGCCTCTAGTGGGAGCTGGGAAACTGACCAGACTTCTCCACTCCTTTAGTGGGGACCAGGCGCCCTGCGGCATGGCAGCTCAAGCTGCACACAGGGCCAGGCACCTTGCAGCTGGGTAGCTCAAGCTGGTGCAGGGCCAGGCACCCCATGGCCAGGTAGATCAAGCCACTCGCAGAGCCAGGCACCCCACCACTGGGCTGTTCAAGCCACATATAGGCCCAGTTACATCACTACCAGGCAGCCCGAGCTGGCATGGGGCCAAGCACGCTATGGCCAGGCTATTTGAGTCATGTGAGGCCAGGCAGCCTGTTGCTGAGTTGCTGGAGCCACGTGCACGGCAGGCACCCATGGGCAGACACCCACCCCATAGGCGCCCTTGGCCACCTGTGACTAGGCATGCCCAGCCTGCAGGCTCCAGAAGCTTTTCCACCAGAGCCAGTGAGTGGCAGGAATTTGGGGGTTTTTAAAGAGGGTTTTTTGTAGGGGAGGGAGTGTTTTGGGGTGTTTTTTGTGGGTTTTTTTGAGAGGTTGTTTTTGGGGGGGAAGTTGGGGTGGGACTAGGGTTGGGGGAGCCTGTGGGGGGGGAGTAACCCTCACATTTAAGGGACAATGGGGAAGAACAGACAGTCTTATTAGTCCATTAAATGGAGGGTTTACTGTGCTAGCAGGAGCTGGGAAATTGACCAGGGCTTCTGCGCTGTCAGTTTGTCAGGTCCCCCAAGCTGCTGGACCCGGAAGACTGACAGCACTTCTGCTCCTGGCTCAGAATGCGAGGCTGAGGGAACTGTGGGATAGGTTCCCACAATGCACTGCTCCAACAGTCAA
The DNA here is from genome assembly GCF_033958435.1 of Carettochelys insculpta. Lineage (NCBI taxonomy): Eukaryota > Metazoa > Chordata > Testudines > Carettochelyidae > Carettochelys > Carettochelys insculpta. The sequence goes on along the minus strand of NC_134139.1, from coordinate 176,173,748 downwards.
TGTTTGGAGATTTCAGTGTGGAAGCTATGTGTCGAATCTGTTGGGAGCCTGTGGGGAGTGAGGATACTCAAAATCAAATTTAGAAGAACTGGCATTATAAATCAATTTTAATAAATTTGAGTTTATCTTGTAGTGTAGATGTAGCCTCAGTCTCTCCTGCTAAAGCTGTTCAGCTTTTTATACATAAAATAATCATGAGAGCAGGGAAAGAGAGAGAGACTGAGTGGCGAAGGCATTTACCTAGATATGGAAAACTCATGTCCCTGCTCAGGTGATTTTTTCCATAGCTGGTAACTACATCCAGGAGGCTGTTGGGTACTTGGCCAAAACTATTCACAGAATTCACATCCAATTTGCACATAGTTATGAGTTGACTGAAATTGCACTTTTTGGAAAATAAACAGGTCATCCAGGGGAAAAAATTTACTCGTCAATAATCCTAAATCAGAGACATTGAGGAATGCTCCAGCTAAGCTCTTTTAGGAATCATATAGCATTTAGTTATGGACACTGGGAGAAACACTCTGTTCATTATTTTAGATATTGTATGGTCTGATTTAACTCACACCACCATTAGTTCTTCCAGCTGATTCTGGGCCTAATGTGACAAACTCTTAATGTGGAACTTCTGTTAACTTCATCTGAAGTTTTCTGCCTGTGGAGAACTGGCAGTGTCAGATTCCATTGTCAAAATACAAGATAAGCCATCTGTCCATCTACAGTGGAGCAACCCTTTTAGGGGGAAGGAAACAGAGACGAACACTAAGAGCTGTAGCATAGGAAGCAAAGGATCTCTTTTCACAAGCTGTCTTCTTTCTTTTCACAGCTCCCCAACTTGGGGCTTGATACAAAGCCTATTCCACTGGTTTCAATTCCTTTTAGACCCAGCTCTTGGGGAATTTCTTACCTTGCTCTGGGACTGGGGCATCTGCTGCAGGTTTACCTTTCTCTCAAATAAGAAAAGAAAGCTTGCAATTAAATGGACACATCTTGTACTTCTCAGTATCTTGTGGCTATTTTGAAATGGGACCTACATGCAGCTTTGGATCATGGTCTTATTTTTTTAAAAAAGAATTTGTATAAAGGAATAAATGCTGAATGTATTTATTTCCTTGGCACGGGATATTTTTGTTGGTTTTTATTTTTCCAGGGTAGGGTCCCACTCAGATATATTTTTTAAAACACATCTTTTTTTGTCTAATTTTGCAAAAGAAATTTGATCCCAAGCCGATCCCATATTTGCTAAGCTTATAATAGAATAGAATTTTATTAAGTGTGATATGGGGGAAACAACTAGATAAAATAGAATTTATAATGTGAATACACATCATTGCCATATGGTGCAACAATATTACTATCTGAACAGGTTTATTCATTTTAAGAACAGACTTATATGCACATCAATTAAAAAGGGATATTCTTCTGCTTACAAGCTTTTCTGGTATCTATTCTCTGCTTTAGAACAAAATGGTACTGTGATGTGAATGTACCTGCTACCTGTCCCTGAAGAAATATATTACAAAAATTGGAAAGAAACTGCCTGGAAAGTTTGTTTCTTTATATTAAGTTCCTTTCAACTCCCTTTGCAATCAGTGTATATGAGAATCTTGCATGCTCCAGAAGGTTACAGATAACATTGGTTATAACATAAATTTATTAAGCTTTTTTCAGTACTAAAGACCAAGCTTTCCATACAAATTGCCTTCCAGGTTATTTAACTGAGGAGAAAACTTAATTTTATTATTGACAATCTTATTGAGAAAACTATTTCTGTGCCTCCTTGTTCTTACATATATCATTCTCATCACCATAGAATGTTTGGTGAAGCTAAAAATGCCTGTCGTTTCAAAATTACATGAAGTTTTACTGTTGAGGGCTACTTCTGGACCTTTTGAGATTCACATACATAGGTGTGAATATTCTGCAGAGGTCCCTGAGTGCAACCACATCAAACCTACAAAAATCATCAAACCCATGGACTATTACCCCTTCCTACTTCTCCGTGTAGGAACTAATGGCACAGCAAAGAATGACCTTGAGCAGATCACCACAGATTATATAACTCTGGGAAGAAAGAACAAGGAATATGGAGCACAAGTGGTGTTCTCATCCATCCTCCCTGTTGAAGGAAGGGGTACAGGTAGGGACTGTAGAATCTTGGAAGTAAATGCACAGTTGCGTAGGTGTTGTCAGGGAGAGGACTTTGGTTTCTTTGACCATGAGATTCTATTTTGGGAACAAGTATTGCTGGGAAGAGATGGGATCCACCTGACAAAAGAGGGAAAAGCATCTCTGCGGTCAGACTTGCAAACCTAGTGAGGAGGGCTTTAAATTAGGTTTGTTGGGGCATGGTGACACAATCCCTGAAATAAGTGGGGAAGGAGGAAGGTACAACAAGGAGGAGCCCTGATTTGAAAGGAGAAAGGAGGCCAATCAACTAGTTATCTAAGGTATTTGTACACAAATACAAGAAGCCTGGGAAACAAACAGGAAGAATTAGAGGCCCTGGCACAGTCAAAGAAGTATGAGGTGACTGGAATAATAGAGATTTGGTGGGATGACTCACATAACTGGAGGACTGTCTTGGAAGGGTACAAAGTGTTCAGGAAGGACAGGCAGGGAAGAAAAGGATGAGGAGTGGTGCTGCATGTAAGACATCAGTATGGCTGCTCAGAGCTCCTGTATATGGAGGGAGAAAAGCCAGCTGAGAGTCTTTGTTGAAGCTTAGATGGGGAAGCAACAGTGGTTATGTTGTGGTTGGCATCTGATATAGACCACCAGATCAGGTAGATGATGTAGGCAACTACAACAACTAAGAGAAGCTTCCAAATCACACGCCCTGGTTTTCATGGGATACTTTAATCACCCTGACATTTGTTGGAAGACCACTACAGGAGCATGCAGACAATCCAGGAAGTTTCTGGAGAACATTTTTAAAGAAGTCTTATTGAAGGCACAGGAATAAACCATCCTGATTTGCAGTAAGAAAAGCAAATGTGGTAGGCAACCAGCTTGGCTTACCAGGGAAAGCCTTGGTGAACTTAAACTCAAAAGGATGTGTATAAGAAGTGGAAACCTGAACAGATGACTGAAGACTATAAATTGATTGATGGAAAATGCAGGGGGTAATCAGGAAGGCGACAGCACAATTGGAACTGCAGCTAGCAAAAGATGTGAAGAGTAACAAGAAGGGTTTTTACAGACATGTTAACAATAAGAGGGTGATCAGGGATTGTGTGGGGCCATTATTGGATGAGGGAGGTAACCTGGTGACAGATGATGTGGGAAAAGCTGAAGTACTCCATGCTTTTTTTGCCTCACTTTTCACAGACGAGTTCAGCTCCCAGATTACTGCATTAGGTAATGCAGTATAGGAAGGAGCTGGGCAGCCCTCAGATGGGAAAAAACAGGTTAAGGGATATTTAGGAAAGATAAACATACACAGATCCATGGGTCCAGATTTAATCCATCCAAGGATACTGAGGGAATTGGCAAATGTCATTGTAGAGCCTTTGGCCATTATCTTTGAAAACTCGTGGAGATTGGAGAGGTACTGGATGTCTGGAAAAAGGCAAATGTTGTGCCTATCTTTAAAAAGAAAATAAAGCCATTCAAGGCAACTATAGACCAGCCAGACTTACCTCAGTCCCTGGAAAAATCATGGAGGAAATCCTCAAGGAATCCATTTCAAAGCACTTGGAACAGGGGAAAGTGAGCAAGAATATTCAACATGGATTCACCAGGGGTAAGTCATGCCTCACCAGCCTGATTAGCTTCTATGATGAGGTAACTAGCTCTGTGGACATGGGGAAGTTCAATGGATGTGATATACCTTGACTTTAGCAAAGCTTTTGACACAGTCTCTCACAATATTCTTGCTCATAAGTTAAGGAAGTATGGATTGGGGACGTGGCTGTAAGGTGGATAGTAAGCTGGCTAGACGGTTGGGCTCAATGGGTAATGCTCAATGGCTCAATGTCTGGTTGGCAGTTGTTTTCAAGTGGAGTGTTCAGAGGATCACTTCTAAGGCTGGTATTGTTCATCATCGTTATTAATAACCTGGATGAGAGAATGGTTTGCACCCTCAGAACATTTGCAGATGACACTAAGCTAGGGGAAGAGGTAGATATGTTAGAGGGTAGTGATAAGTTCCAGAATGACCTAGATAAACTGGAAGATTGAGCCAAAAGAAATCTGATGGGGTTCAACAAGAACAAGCGCAGAGTCCTGTAGTTGGCACAGAAGAATACCAAGCATTGTTACAGGCTGGGAACTGACAAGTTAAGTAGCAGTACAGCAGAAAAGTACCTGTAGATTACAGTAGATGAGAGGCTGGATATGAATCAACAGTGCACCCTTGTAGCCGAGACGCTAATGACATACTGGGCTGCATTAGAAGGAGCATTTCCAGCAGATCTAGAGAAGTTATTATTCCCCTCGATTCAGCACTGGTGAGGCCACATCTGGAGTATCATGCCGAGTTCTGGGACCCCCCCCCCCGTATAGAAAGGATGTGGATGCATTGGAGTGGCTCAAGCAGGGGGCAACCAAAATGATTAGGAGGCTGGAGCACATGACCTATGAGGAGAGGATGAGGGATCTGGGCTTATTTAGTTTGCAGAAGAGAAGAGTGAGGGGTGATTTGATAGCAGCCTTCAACTTCCTGAAGGAGGGGAGCTCTAAAAAGGATGGAGAGAGGCTGTTCTCTGTGGTTATGATTGGCAGAACAAGGAACAACGGTCTAAAGGTACAGAGGGGGAGGTGTAGGTTGGACATTAGGACAAACTATTTCACCAGCAGAGTGGTGAAGCACTGGAATGCATTACCTAGGAGGGGTGGTAGCTCCATCCTTAGAGTTTTTTAAGTTGTGGTTTGACAAAGTCCTGGCTGGGATGATTTAGTTGGAGTTGATCCTGCTTTAGGCACGGGGCTGAACTCGATGACCTCGAGGTCCCTTCAAGCCCAAGAATTCTATGATTCTATGATTCACCATTCTAAATTGAACAATCAGGGCACCACTATTGACCGTGGTACTCCTTGCAGTTGCGAGGAGTAATGAAATTGATGGGAGAAACTCTTCTCTCAACTTCCCACTGTGGGGCCAGTGTCAAAAATTAAGATACATTGACTGCAGCTATGCAATTTTCGTAGCTGGAGAAGTTCGGTCTCTGTGGTCCCAGTCCTTTCTTCTTGTCCCTACTAGAAATTTTCCTGCTGGGGCTTGGTGAAGCAGGGCCGTAGCGAAGTTCTGGGTTTAATACTAAAGAGGGTCTTTTTAGGGAAATAACTCTCCATGGGACTTTTCCCGCATCTCCTTCCAGATTTCTGTGTAGTAATCCAGGAAGACATTCATAGATCAAAAGTGAGCAATATAAATGTCCAATCTGACTTCCTGTATAAACCAGGCCCTATGATTTCCCTGAGTTAATTCCTGTTTGCATTAGACTACCTGTTATAGAAAAAGATCTAATCTTGATTTAAATATAGGTACTAATAGAAAATTCAACATAATCATTCATAAATTGTTATAAATTGCTCTATTTCCTTTCTGAATTCGACTAGCTTCACCTTCCAGCCATTGGATTGGGTTAAATGAGGGGTGGGATACCCCTGGCCCATGGTCCAGATCTGGACCATGCCTTACTTTGATTCAGATCCCAAAGCTCATGGCCCCCTCCCCAGCATTCGGCCTGCTGCAGGGTGGGGAGTCCTGAGCCTCATGAGCCCAGTCAGGCAAGCTGGGGCTGGATCCAGCCTACAGACTCTGCGGGGGTGGGGGAGCGCAGCGTGGGGACAGAAGTGGCTCTGTGTGGCTCTGCTGCTGCACACTGCCCATCCCCCAGAAGGGGAAAGAGGAGGGAGGGAGCAGCATCAGTGCTGCCTGAAGGTTTCATTCCACTGCATTATTTGGCCAGAATTCTGGCCCACTCCTGCACCCCACTCCCTTCCAGACCCTCACATTCTCAGCCCACTCCTGCACCTTCCCTCCCACCCACACCTCACACTCCAAGTCCACTGTCTGATAGCTCCCTCCCACACTGAACCCCTCATTTTGGCCCCACTCCTGAGTCTAGAAGGACCCCAAAATGTTCTAACCCTAGCCTCCCCCTCTGCCCCACCCCCAGGCACTGGAGCTGGTGTGTGATGGGAATGAAGAGGGTGTCTCCCTTCTTTTGCTTTTCAGTCAGGGACCAGATCTGTGAGGGTTTTTTTCACAAGTGTGGTCCCCAGCTGATTTGTCTATGGGTCAGTGGCCTTGACCCAAAAAAGATCCTCCACCCCAGGATATATCTTTCTCTATTCAACTGAAGAATCCATTTTATTACCCAAGTAGGTACTTGTAGATTGTGATCAAGTTACTCCTTAATGCCCCTTTGCTAATATATTGAGCTCCTTGAGTCTACTAATGTAAGATCCATTTTCTAATCCTTTAATAATTGTCATAGTTTTTTTCTGAGAACCCTCTTCAACTTATCAACATCCTTCTTCAACTGTGGACACCAGAACTGTACATAATAATCCAGCTGTGGTTCTATAAGTGTCAAGCCCAGAAGTATTATAATCGCTTTACTTTTAATGGTGACGTATCAGAGAAGTAGCCGTGTTAGTCTGTATCTTCAAGAACAACAAGAAGCCTTGTGGCACCTTTTAGACTAACAGATATTTTGGAGTATAAGCTTTCATGGGCAAAGACCTGTTTCGTCAGATGCATGTGGCAAGCAATTCAGAGGAGTATTTAAAGAGGACAGTCCAGATAAAAGGGAGGGCCAGAGTTGACAAGATCTATTTAGTCGGGGTAGAAACGGCCCATGATCAGTAGTATACATCAACAGAGGAGAAAACAAGTCAGATCAGTCGGGGGGGGGGGGGGGGGGGGCGGGGGTGTGGCCCATTGTCAGATTCTAATGTGGAGGTGTGAACATCAAGAGCAGAGAAGCTGCTTTTGTAAGGGGCCAGCCACTCCTAGTCTCTGTTTAATCCTTGGTTGATGGAATCAAATTTGCAAATGAATTGCAGCTCAGAGATTTCTCTCTCCATTTTATTTTTGAAATGTTTTTGTTGTAGGACTGCTACTGTACGGCCATTTATTCTTTTTCATAGAGACTGCCCATACAGTCTCTACGTAAAAGAATAAATGGCCATAAATCAGACATCAGGAATGTTAACATACACTGGACACTCACTAACAGATTTAAAAGTAGCAGTTCTACAACAAAAACATTTCAAAAATAAAATGGAGAGAGAAATCTCTGAGCTGTAATTCATTTGCAAATTTGACTCCATCAACCAAGAATTAAACAGAGACTGGGAGTGGCTGGCACCTTACAAAAGCAGCTTCTCTGCTCTGGCTGTTCACACCTCCACATTAGAATCTGACCATAGGCCACATCCTTCCTGACTGATCTGACATGTTTCCTCCTCCCTTGATGTGTACTACTGATAATTATCAGAGAGGTAGCGGTGTTAGTTTGTATCTTTGAGAGCAACACAGGACTTCTTGTTGTTCACTACAGATAATGGGCCATTTCCACCCTGACAGAATATACCTTGTCAGCTCTGGCCCTCCCTTTTACTGGGACCCCACTCTTTAAATATTCCTCTGACCCCCACCCACCTCCACTCATGTATCTGATGAAGCAGGTCTTTGCCCACGAAAGCTTATGCCCCAAAATATCTGTTAGTCTATAAGGCGCTGCAGGACTTCTTGTTGTTTACTCAATTTAGATTTCCCTTTTTATACATCCAGTGATCACATTAGACCATTTTCTTCCAGTACTGCAGTGGAAGCTCATATTTAGCTCATTGTCCGTCATGAACTGAAATATTTTTCAGTCACTGCCTCCCAGGATAATTTATGCCTTCACCCCATGTACTTTATTCCTAACTGTATAACTTTACAGTGGGCTGTGATCAAATTCTCATTGTTTGAATGCACCCAGCTTAAAAAGTGATCCACTGATATGTATCTGACTTGCTGTGTGTCATTGATCTATTCTCATCATTATTCTATCTTGAAGCTGAGAAGGGTACCCTGACAATGTTAGTAGAGCTTGTGCTGGAATTTTAGTGCTGGAGAGAAGAGGTGGAGGGGCAAGGAAGCCACAGAAGCAGGGTATATTCAGGAGCAGTCTGTGAAGAAAGATCCTGGTTGTTCAAATTTGGGAGTGTCCTTCTCCAATGATCAGAATCTGAAGTGTTGAAAAAAACTTTCTTCATACTTGTGCCTATTAAAAATGTGCAAAAGAATGTCCATACTGGGTCAGACCAAAGATTCTTCTAGCCCAGCATTCTGTCTTCTGAGAGTGGTCAATACCAGGTGTCTCAGAGGGAATGAAAAGAACAAGTAATCATTGTGTGAGCCATCCCCAGTTGCCCATGCCCAACTTCTGACAAACAGAGGTTATGGACACCATTGCTGCCCATCATGGCTTATACCTCTTTAAGGGACCTATCCTCCATGAATTTATCTAGCTCTTTTTTGAATCATTTTATAGTCTTGGACTTCACAACATCCTCTGGAAAGGAGTTCCACAGGTTGACTATGCAAATAAGTAATTTCTCTAGTTTATTTTAAACCTGCTACCTATTAATTTAATTTGTTGACCTCTAGTTCTTGTGTTATAGGAAGGAGTGAATAACTCTTCCTTATTCACTTTCTCCACATCAGTTCTGCTCTATCATAGGGTCCCTTATTCATCTCTTGCCCAATCATATGTATCTTTCCTCATTTGGCAACTACTGCATACACCTAATCATTTTGTTACCCTTTCTGGAACTATTTTTGCCAATGCCAATATATGTTTTTTGAGATGAGGTGACCGAATCTGCACATAGTTTTCAAGATGTGGGTGTACCATTTCAGTGGAGTTACACCAGAAATTATTTTGGTCCAGGTAGGCCACTTTTTCTCTTCATTCTAGGCCTCCGTAAGGTTTAAATTGGCTTTGTTTAGTAAGTCTGTGCCTTTACCATTAGTATTATTGCAGGTAAATAGATGTTTTGTAGCTAAATGAAGGCTGACAAAGTAAGAAATTAGATTTTAAAAGGAACTATCAGAACAGTTTTTATAAAACCTCTCATTCTTCATCTCTCCTGGTTGACTGGGCAGTGACTCTCAGTAGATGCTGTGACTTTACTGAGAGCTAAGCAGGAAGTCTGCTCTGATTGTGTAATTAATAGCAGGATATACAGCTCAGCCTCTAAATTCAGGAAGAAATCAGGAATTGTACAAAGTTGCAATGTAATTTTCTGTTATTATTAAAATAATTTGATCAAATTAACAGCAATTATAGTTATTGGCTTCCTGTTTAATTTTATTCTATTTAATATTCAATTAAATGTATAATTTAGTCTTTGAAATTAGATATATAGAAATAATCACAAAATCCCTTATGGCCCATTTCAGTTTTTCTAGGAAGGATTGTCACCTTCAATTTTTTTTTAATTAGTTAATTAAAATTTTCAGATACAGCATACTTAAAATAGAATGCTCCATGTCTAGTGAAGGTTGGTTGGTGATGTTGATCGACATCCCGGAGAGATGTATTTGGGGTGGATTTAAAAGGCAGAGCTAGGCCTTTCTATATACTAGTTACAATATTTGTACTGTTCATTTTACTAGTAAAAGCAATGGTGCTGCCTCATTGAATTGACAAGGTTACAGTGTTACCATTCATTTATACAGACTTTCGATATGTACTCCCCTTGGGATTTAGAGACCATGGCATCCTTGAACCCTCATCCTGGGGCAGATGATGTGCTGGTTGTTCCTGGCAGGAGGAAAGTTGATGTGGGGAGAACAACATAGGTGTATGCATCTGACTACAGCTCCAGACCAGAAGGCCTGCAGAGATCAGGCCCTCTTGTAGCAAAACAGTCGAGTACCAGACCACAGTCTGGGAAGGACGGAGCATCCAACTGGGGACATCTCAGGACAGAAAACAGGAACAACACCATGCCAGGGAGGAATAACCAGGGAAGGACAAACCAAAGCCCAACTCAGCACCCACAAGTAGTCCTGAAGATCAGCTCCTCTCCATCCTCTAGCAGCCATGCAGCACACTAGCAGAACCCCTTGTCCCCTTTCTCCTAATGCCTCCAGCTCTTCAGTGGTGATCAGCTGTTCAGTGGTGCTCAGGATGTGCTGCGAGAAAAGAGAAGGAAGTGCAGGGGAGAGGTGCAATTTGGCAGAGTAGATCAGGGACAGGAAGAAGTGGGGTGGGGATGGAGGCTTGGAGGAAGGAGTGAAGTGGGAGTGAGACCTGTGGCAGAGCAGGGATCAAGCACTACTGGGAATCAAGAAAGTCAGGGCTCTGACAGCTACTTAAGTGGGGTGGTTGTTGATCTGTCTGGCTCCCAGCAAATTGCAGACGGGGCACTATAGGGGGTTGTTGGGGAAAGTTCACTGAAGCCAAACACAACCAAGAGCACCCAAGACTCACTGCCAGAAAGCACCTCTGCTCAGGATTCCTGAACTCTGAGTTAGAAGCATTGCTTGGCATCTGCCCTTTTGTACTGTGCAAACACTGGGTCCAGGGCCCTCAAATTGTATAACCCTCTATCTTTTCCACCTGGCGTTTTTCCCTCTGTAAATAAATATTTCTCTTTTGTATATTTTTGTCCTCTTCTGGTGTGTGCGTTTATTTGTGTGGGTGTCTGGAGGGTATGAACAGGTGTTGTGGGATGGATAGGAATTTCCTTGCTGAGTTCCTGGAGTCCTTGGTCAAAGCTGCCTAGCAGAGCAGACTCCACCTTGGCCATGAGGCTGCTCAGGTTATACGCACAATAGCCCTAAAGTTTAATGTTATGTAAAGATTTCTGAAAAACCCTGAAAAGACAGAATGCTGACTTTGCTTTAGGAAAGACTTAATCTGAAGTGCAGGAAGAGGGGAAGTGTATGTTTACACAGAATATCATCTGAGCATCTTCTGCCCACCTCAGTCACAGTGGGTTTACTGAATAAGGTAAAATGAAAAATGAATGTCCATGACACAGGTGCCATACACCATTTGTTTGGCAGTTCTGCACAGGTTGATACAAGAACTTCATCTTTCTTGTTTTTATTTCCAAAACTGATGCTCTGCCAAGCAACTGTTCTTGGCACAAATTGAATTATGTAAGACTCTTTCAATCTCTATTTCTATATTGACAATTATATTTTCCCCATTACTAATTATTCTCTCCTGTGCTAGAAACTGAGGACCCCTATTTAATTTACTGGTAATCCTTCTCATAGAGAAGTCAAAGGTAAAAACTGCCAGTGACTTCTGTGGGACCTGGACTTGGCAGTTAATATTTAGTCGTGTCTGAAAATAAAATCGAGAGGAATCATAGAATCCTAGGGTGGAAGGGACCTCAGGAGGTGGACCCCTCTTCTCTGTTTAACTACTGCTGGCAATCTCATGCTTCTTTAACTTCTATTCCGGTTATAGTGCTGGGCAACTAACTTGCATGAAAGTGAAATTTATTTTATCAGCTTTACAAAAATGTAATAAATGTACTGCCTGAATTTGCATCAAAAGGCTCCTGGGTTTGCCAAAGTCCAGACATTTTATGATATATGCTATCTCTGCTGTGGTAGCTGACTTTTGAGCAGCCCCTTATACGTGGCCATTTGTCACACTGGAGCAGAAACACAGGAGTACACTGCTTAATGAAAAATAGAAAACACAAAGTAGAGATGTATATTCAAAGAAGAGCATTGGCTAGCAAAAGTCAAACCCAAAACAGTACCAAGTTCAACTCTAAATTAGAAAGTAGAAGGTTGGTGGTTGATCTACCTCTCCTAGTTCAGCAAAACCAGGCAGGAAATCTCATGAGAAAAACTTTCTTCTTGGGGTGAAATCCTTACTTCAATGAAGTCAAGGCAAGGGCAAAACTCCCATTGATTTCAGTGGGCCAGGATTTCACCCATGTATTTTTCTCACCTGCACTAACTGACAAAACATTTGATACAGTGTTCATCATCACCATAGTATCTAAGCGCCTCTGTAACACCTGAGTACTTGGTCTTGGTCAGAATCAGAAAGTGCAGCGAGACAAAAAGTGGAAAAATACTAGGGAAATACTGCACAGATGTTTTTGAACCCCAAACAATTCTGATTATGTTCAGTTCAAATTTTGGGCAAAGGTTTCCCAGCTGGAGGGAAGTTATTATTTTATCCACACTAGGTTACCATTCCGTATTGTCCATGTATCCTACTAGGTGAAATTCCCAAAACACATAAACAAAGAAATGTGAAATAACCTGATAGTCTGGCTGTGCGCTGCTGCTTTGAAAGTGTACAGTAACTTTGCCGTGACAGAAAGGAGCAAGTTAAGTAACCAAAGAGGGAGAGTCATCAGGGAATATGTCTAGCTTCTCAACTGATTTCTACTTTTCATAAGTAGCTGAATTAACCAGGCAACAAGTGAAGTGCTATTCTCTAGGTATTGCTGGAAAACATGAAGTGTAGGCTGCATGAAGGTTCCCCATGCGAGTCAGAGCCATGGGAGGCATGACAGTTTTTGGCAAGAAAATATTTTCAGTGGTGATCTTGCCCGGCAGTTGTTAAGTATTTTTCCAGTGTATCCTTTGATTAGAGGATCCTTCTTACCATTAGACAGATCACGATGTCTGTAATCTGGTTCCTCCTCCCCTATGGCAATGATTCAGTCTGACGGGGGAAGTTTAAAGCAACAAGTAAATGTGATAAACCATTCTCATCACTGCATAGTAAAGCCTGGCTAAAAGCTTTCTGTCACCATTAATAACGCTGTTTAGTTTTCATTCTTCCCCTTTATTGCATTAGTGGCAGTTGTAAAATTCTGCAAGGAGCAAACAAGTCTCAGTATGTATTACCTGTGAAAACCTGTTTGCTGACTGAAGATATTTTAAACTTCCTGAAGCTAGCCATATCGATATTATGGTGCATAATTGTAGCTCCTATTCTGAAGGTCTCACAGGTAATTTACTTTTAAGGAAACACTTTGTTAACTTGTACAATGGCAACACACATTTGTAATACGCTATCTTGTGCCGTACATTACTGTGGATACACATCTTTAGAGTGTGTTAATTCACAAGAGAAATGCCACGTACCACATCCCAAATCCCTATTCACATGCCTTTAGAAGTTGAGATTGTGTCTATAGTTATGTGTACTTTTCACAGAAGGCCTGATATATTTCCCATTGAATTGTGTGGGGCCCATATGTTTTTAATATGAAGATCTTGAAGCACTTTACAAATGAAGTATCATTAGCCCCATATTGGTCCTGATCCATCAAAACACTTAAGCACACGCTTAATTTTAAGCATGGAAACAGGCCACATTTAAAGTAAAACACATCCTTATGAGCTTTGGGAGATCAGCCAGTCTGAATCATAGATGGATGAAGTGTCTAGAATCCTCAGACTACAGTTATATAGTATCTCTAGCAAAAGGCACTGGTAGACACTACACATTTTATACCAACCTATAATATATCCGGAAACCTGTAAAGGAGGCAGCTGTGCCACTACAGTGCTTAAGAGGTTTCATTATAAATACTGCACACCCCTAAATTATGCTGCCTATTCATATGAGTACTTTATCTTAAATCTATGACAGAACATAAATATAAACGCTGTAATATTTTGAAATTACAGATAAAGTAAGGATGTTTTATTGTGCTGTACTGTCCTATTGCTATAAAAACAATTTTTAGTAATTACCATACTACGAAAAGACTGAAAAACTAAGTATTCCTCCCAGCAAATAGTCATTTGTTGGCTATTTTAATCTAGGTTTTTGCCTCAAGGCGACGTGGGATACCTTGAGGTATTGCCTCGGTCTCTCTCACATACACACTCAAACTCAAGCTAAGTGAACACTGTAGTCATATCAAAACTTTTGTCAGGTAAGCTGTGAATAAACTCCCCTGACCAACAAAAGTTTTATCAGTGAAAAGCACCTGTGTCCGCAGCACTTTGTCGATGAAAGATGCTTTCCCTCTGACAAAGCTACTGCTGCTAGTTATAGGGGTGAGGGGATATTACTTTGCTACCAGTTAGAGCTCTTTCTTGTTGGCAAAGAATGGCTGCATAGGAGACCTTACAGCATCAAAACTGTGTCACTGTAATGTATGCTGTATAGATGTAAAATAATACTTCTCTAACACATACATCTATACACACATACACATAGCTAACAAGAGACACTGAGGCTACGTTTACCTACAAAATGACGTCAAATTTAATAAAATCAACATTTTAATGCTAGATTTTATGAAGCTGAATTTGATTTTCCACAAATGTTCAGAAAGTCGACTTAGCATGTCTCCATTACCTTATCTATGTTTGACTGTACGAGCAATGCATTGGTATCTATCCCACAGTTCCTATCACCTTGTTGCAATTCTGGGATTTTTTGCCATTGGCTAATGGGAAAAACGTGCTGCAAGTGCTTTTGGGTGTCTGATGTCATCGTCCCAGAGGGCAAAGCACCCACCCTCATACCTGTTGGAAAACAAACAGCCTGCCCAAATGATTTTGCACCATTTTTCGGCTTTTTTCCAAAGCCTGCACTGGCTTACTCCACTGAACTGTGCTATTATGGATCCTCAACAGTTTATAGACATTGTGCAATGTGTTATGGCCACTTCCTGAAGTGTCATGGAGTATTTGTTTTGACAAAGTCAGTGGGAGGAAGAGATGGCTGAGGAGGAAGAGGAGCATTTAGATGATGAGACTGAAGAACTGAAGACCAGGAATGCAGAGCTGCTGACTGCCCTGGATGCATTGCTTACAGTGCAGCACCATTTCTGAAGACATGAAACCAGCACATATCAGTGGGACCACATCATTTCCTAACTGTGGCAGGGCAAAAGATGGAACACACATTCCCATCATGGCCCTGGAACACCTAACCTCACAGTACATAAACCACATGGGGTACTTTTCCATTGTATAGCAGGCATTGGTAGATCACAAAGGTCATTTCACTGACATCGATTTGGGATAGTCAGGAAAAGTGCACACCATGCATATCTTTAGAAATTCAGCTCTGTAAGGAAAGATCCTTGGTAGAATTTTCTTCCCAGATCAGAAACTCAAGATTGGTGACATGGAGATGCCCATAGTCATAGTGAGCGACCCTGCTTACCCTCTGCTTCCTTGGCTCACAAAGCCATACACAGACAGCCTGGACCACAACCAGGAACACTTCTACTACAGACCGACCAAGTCCAGAATGGTGGTGGAATGTGCTGTTGGCCATTTAAAAACCAGATTCAGGTGCCTTTTGACCTGTTTGGACGTTTGTCAAATCAACATCCACACTGTGATTGCTGTGTGTTGTATTCTCCATAATATATGTTAATCAAAGGGGGATAATTACATGCCCACCTGCGTTGCAGAGGAAGATTCCATGAGCGGGGCTTATGCACAGCTGGACACAAGGGCATTCACCAGTGCACATGCAGAAGGAACGGCAATCAGGGAAGCTTTAAAAAATTGCTTTATGAATGAGCAGACAGCCACATGATTCTTCTGTGTTTAACTTTTGTTATAGTATCCCCACTAACCACAGTGCTGTATGCTTAACTTTCATCAAAGCACCTCCAAATGCACGCCACCGCATGTGAACCAATATACAACACTGTAGTTTTCAAAAAAACACTATTTTTATTTGGGGATAGGGTTAAGGGCAGGAAAAAGAAGAGAACCCTGGTGTCTTGTGTGGTGGAACGTGAGCCTTTTGCAGCATGGTGAGCTCCTGGGCATGAAGCAAGAGACTGTCCTTGCCTCACCCCCCCAAGTCCAGGGACCCCAAGGATGGGGGAGTCAAGCCACATTGAGGGGAAGACGGGCAACAAGGTATGGAATTTGCATAATGAGTCCTGCAGCGGATGTCCCTCTGCAGCTCCAGTATGGAATGCGTAATCTCATCTTGTTCCCTGACAGCTCTGCTGAGTCTTCTTTCCTGTACTCAAGCATGCTTTTGAAATACTGCAGTATGGTCCGTCACCACTGCAGTGTTAACTTTTGGTTAGCAGTGACTCTCTCTCTCCCTGTCAACCTTTTCCAGATGCTGCACGATAGGCCCTTTTCTTTCTCCTCACTGTAGCAAGCTTGTCTCCTCCATTGACGCTGCCTGCTGAAGACAGTGAAGGTCAAAATTTACACACAGTTTTTAAATTTGACACAAAGCACTTACCCATAGAATGAATGGGTCTCTGTTTGAAAATCACTGCGTCTTTTTGTTTTCCAAGACCACTTTTGGCTTCTTAAAGATGACAAAGAATCAACCTGGGCAGAACAGAAGATAGTACTTATCCAGACCATTTCATTGCAGACATGGTAAGATCTCAGTGGCTTATGGATGGTGGGGATGTTTGAAACAAAGCCCTGTAAACTGCACATTTAAAGCATGGAAAGGCTGCACTGGATATGCTGGTGTTTGGGAGCAGGGTTTGTACAGCCCATCACCTGTATGGCAGGGGAAATGGTAAAGCCCACTGGCCACATGGTGGGATGGTGCTGAGCGGTTCATCTCTCTAAACTGTAAAGCATGGGAAAAAATGTTTCTCAGCAACTCCTTATCAAACTTGTGCAGGGAAAAAGCCATTTAAGCAGAGAAAGCCCTCACTGGACATGCCAGTATCTGGCCAGGAGAGCCTGCCAGACATTTGGGAGAGGTGGGAGGAGGGAATGGAGAGCCCGCCAGCCACGTGGTGCATCAGCGTGGTCCTGGGAAATTTAAATGGCTAGGGAGGAGTGGAAAAATCTCTAATCAAAATATCCATGCTTCTTCTATGTTGCAAAAAGAGACAGCAGCCTCCTATGAATAACAGAGAATGAAAAAGAAAATATGCTCATTTTGTGTGAGCGCAGGGCTGGAGATTTTGTCAGAATACTGTGTGGTACCATGATACCAAATTACTTACTGGCTGCCTGGTGTGACAAGTTGTGCTATTGCGAAAGCCATAATAAGTCAGGCCTCCCAAAAAAACCTCATGCAAAAAGTAAAAGAGTATCTGTCTGAGACCTCTATGGAGATCTCCAGAAAGGATAAGTGGTCCATCCCCAAAAATACTCACAAGCTGTCCTAAGGGGCATATATTCACTGTGCCTGAGCTACAACCGGCTTGTAGCAGTTTAAAATATGTACTCCACAGAAGTAAACCTGTACCTAAACCCAGCTGCAACTCTCTGGTATCATTCTAAAAATATACTCACCAGCCCAGCCCTCTGCACCATTGCTGGATCCTGGAGCTTCAGATGTCAATGAGGAGGGGGGCTGGCTCTAGGTTGAGGTTCACAAAAAGCTCTGGGCTGGCACGATCAGCTTCACTGGGCACCTTTTTATGACTGTTGGCTTCCTCCTCTTCACTGGTCTTCACCTCTTGCTCCCCTTCTCAGCTGCCACTGGAGTCCTGAGTACACCCACCTTAAGAGTCACAGTTAAGATCGCATCTGATGAAGTGGGTCTTTGCCCACGAAAGCTTATGCTCCAAAATATCTGTTAGTCTATAAGGTGCCACGGGACTGCTTGTAGTTAAGATCAGGGATTTTGGTTTCATCCCTGTCAAGAATGGCATCCAGCTGATACCAACATGTCTTGGGAGTTAACCCAGATCACCCACTGGCTTCTCAGACTTTATGATAGATCTACCAGAGCTCCCTTGCTTTTACGCACCATTGCTGATCATCCCAGGAGGAACCTTTTCCAATCATTCCCCACAAAATCTTTTAATTAACGCCTGCATTTCACTTACTAACAGTTTGCTCAGCACTGATTCCTCTCCCCAAACAGAAATGAGATCCAGGATCTCATTATGGCTCCATGATGGAGCTCTCTTTTGCTACCCTGAGAACAGATCAGAAGAACCCTGAGTACTCTTGATGGCTAGATGTGATGGCTAAATACAATGTGATGGCTAGATGTGATGTAATGGATGGCTCCTGGTGTTCTCATGAGGTGCACTCCTGAGGTGTGCTATCCACTCTGGTCAGAAATACTAAAAAAGTGAATACTAACTAAAATGAATTTAAATTCCTGTTAGCTAATTCAAATTCCTGGGCTTTCTGTTACCTACTTCCTATGCATTGGGAGATCAGTGGAGGTGAAAGTGGCCAGAATGAAAACCTGTGGGGCATTTTGGGATACCTGTGGGACACCTCTGGAAGTCAATAAAATCAATTTGAAGAAATGCTGTTCCTACACTAGCATTAATCTGACCTTTTAAATTCGAACTTGGTGTTACGATGGTCGATGCAAGAATGTTGACCTTCGTGCTCCTTAAAATCAACTTAATGGTACTTGCAGTGAAGACAGTAACATTGTAAAATTGAACTATGTGCCTTAAAATTGACTTTATGCTGTAGTATAGGTATAGACTGAGGCTAAAGCAATCCTAGAATTACATTATTTGCTTTCTCCCAATTAAAAATGAACAGTGTGGTTATGATGTCAATTTGGGGAATCTGTCTGAATGATTTATGAATTCTTTGTGAAATTATGAACTCTCTGTATGTAACTGTACAAGACTTCAGACTCCATTTTGGATGTGAGATTCTTTACCTCCAGATCTCTGTCAGAGAATTCTTTTATTACGTAAAAGGTTCCTAACAATGAAATCACTTGGGATGTGTCTGAAGCCACCTTGGAAGCTGATCCAGGGGTCACCTGATGGAGGGGCTGGAATTTATGAAGGGCAGGAATTGATTTATTAATTCTTGGACTTCTGCCAGTTTTCCACAAGGATGCTGCAGGAGTAGGATGAAGCAAGGAGCAGGGACTGTCTAAACAAATATGGTATCCTAAGGGACACATGATATGGCAAGGGGAAATACATGTGGGATTGACTAATTTTGTATGGTTTTACGTATTTCTTGTGTGATTAAGTAAAAAGAAAAACTGTGCTAGAATGTGCCTCTGAGTGTTGTGCTACATTTACCAATGTGGACCCTGAAGATGTAAACCAGAAGGGTTATATTAGTGGTGGGATTCTGGGAGAGGGTGGCTACCTCTACACTAGGACACTATGTCGGAATAGTCTATTTCGAAGTAACAACATCAAAATAGGCTACTTCAATGTGTATCATCCACACATGCTTCAGGGCTGGTGCCGTCCACATTCAACATCGAAGTAGCGATGGGGAATGTTGAAAGAGGCTGCCCTGGATGGAAAAGCAGAGCGCCCCCACACACAAGTACCCTCCTTCGAAATAAGGGGCCAGGAAAGCCTGCTGGTGGCACAGGCCTGAGTTCTGGAAGACACGGTCATCATGTGTTCAGCCAGGCCAGTCCACATAGATAGCCTGGAAGTGGCCCTGGCTGTCCACCATGGCCTGCAGGACCATGGAGTGGTAGCTCCTCTGGTTTATGCATCGTACCCCAGCCCCCTCTCTCCCAGACATCCCTCCCTCCCCAGGCCTCCACCTGGCACCCCTCCCTCCCCGGCAGCCCTCCCTTCCCAGGGTGTTTCTGATGGCAAAGCCAACACCATGCTCCCTGGGTTCTTCTTGGGCTTTACCCTGCCAGAAGGTGTAGTCCTTTTCCTTTAGAGATCCTGAATTTCCGAGTCGCGTCTCTTGCAGAGCAGCAATGTCAACTTGGAGCCTCTTCAGTTCCTCGTTGATGACAGCGGTCTTTCGGGTGTCGCTGATGTCCTGAAGATCTTCAGTCAAACCGGTCAGCATGGTCCGCACATTCCAGCAAGCAAGCTTAAAACTTTGATGGTTTCCTTTTCTTGTTGATTTTCTTATTGGTTTGCCTGGTGCTCAAATTTCAGTCACTTGTCGGGTTTGGGAACCTTAAGCCTCAAGCACTCAGTGAGGCAGGTAAACTGTGGCGGGACAGTACCCTTCCGGCTGGGGGCTGCCCAGCTTGAGGCAAGTGGTGACTGTCCAGTGAGATGCGAGGATCTCTCCCACTGTCGAAGGCAACCCCTGGCGCTCGTTCTCTATGCCATTCGAGCAAGAGCTTATAACCAGTATCTGTTACCTCCCATGTTGGTTCAACACTGTTAAGTGATGCTGGAGTACCTCTCCAGGAGCAAGCCTGGGCAATTTTTTGGGACCCTGGGCTGCCCAGACTCCAGTGTTCCCCTCTTGGCTTTACTGATGTAGTCCAAAGGAGAGGATAACCTCTACGTCTGGTACCAGCTCAGCTGCAGGAGTTGCCAGGTCAATGCCAGAAGTTGGCACAGAACCGCCTTAGGACTCCCCTCTGGATTTTCTGTCAGGGTTTACTCCCTTAGCCTTGCTCCTTCTCAGGATAACCCACAAGGCAGTGGGGCATGGAGAATGTGGGTAACGATCCCACTGCCTCTTGCGCCTCCCTGGCACCACGTGTCCCCGAAGCTCCCCATGGCCTGACAACCTCCTCACCTCCCCAGGACACTCCTCCCCACCCCTCTGCCTCCCATCAGCTACCATCACCCTCAGATCCCCCCTCCCCACCCCCTTGTCCCCCCACCTCACCACACTGCACCCTATCAGCTGTCATTGTCCCCAGTTCCCCCTTCCCCTGGCCTCTCCGCACCTGGCCGCGTGCTGCTGCAGCCCCACGTCCTCCAGGAAGGTGCCGATCTTGCAGCCCAGCCGCACCCTGGATCCCTGCCAAAGCTACCAACTCTTCTTCTGGCTGAGGCTGCCCCCAGACCCCATGGAGCTGCTGCGGGACATGCATGAAGGGATCGCAGGACTGGAACTGAAAGCCCAGGCAATCTGAGCCGGGCGTGCCACCACCAGCCTCCGTGGGTGCCGCCATCTTGTCCCCCTCCTTCCCAGGCCTCCACCTGGCCCCCTCCCTCCCCAGCATCCCTCCCTCCCTTGCCCCCCCCACCCCAGTAGGTGCATGCCCAGGTCTCCTTACCTCCATGATGATGGCCTCAACCATGGCCTTTCCCCCTCCAAACTGGTGGCCCAGAGTGGTAGCTGTCTGGAGTGGCCAGCTTCCAGACAGATATCGTGACCCTCTTCTCCATGGGGAGGGTGCGCTGCATCTGGGTGTCCTGATGCCTCAGTGTGGGAGTGAGCCACTGGCAGAGCTCCAGGAAGGTCTGCCAGTGCATGCAGAAGTTCTGCAGCCACATGTTGTCATCCCACTCTCCCATGACTAGCTGCTCCCACCACTCGGAGCTGGTGGGGTAACTCCAGAGGTGGCAGAGCACCTGGCGGGGGAGGAACAGGCCTCCACCCAGCTCCCTGGTTGCTTGCCAGCAGGATTTAAAAAGCTCTGGCCTTCCTGAGAGCCCTTCCCTCTGACTACTGCTCAGCCAATCAGCACGCAGAGTTTAGATTTCAAACCTACACCTAATCAAGGTTAACAGCTTCCAACTGCCAGCCTGAGCACATGGCCTTTCAAACAAACAGACAGCTCAGCACTCCAAACACCAAACAAACAGACAAACCCAGGCCCAGAACCACGAAGCCCAGACACCCACACACTCCAGAGAGCCACTTACCCATAGGTGCTGTAGTTTGCCCCCTCCTTCCCCAGGAGAGCCCCTCTCAAAACTCCCTCCTGTTAGCAACCACCCTGTTTGCAAGCGCCCGGTTGCTGGTAACAAACCATAGTAACAAACTATGGTAACAAACCATAGTGACAGTAATTTTGTTAGTAGTTGAAATTCTGCCACTTTGGAAATGAGATCGTAAGATTCCTTTTGGAATAGAAGTGGAGCCTTCTTAGGGATAGCAAGATAAATTAACCTAATAAAGTGTATGCCAGAGAATCCTCAACTCATAAAACACTGTTAAAGTATAGCCAAATGACAAAATAACCTAACACCCCTCAATTATTACTCAAAACATATTTACGTGTTATCTAAGGATGCCTGGTAAAATTACATGAAGACCTATCACTCTGTCACTAAAATAGCTGTCTGAACATTATCCATAATGAGTGCATATACTGAGATGGAGAATTTGAACAAATATTTTACTCCATATGAATAGAGGCAGAGCTATTTTTATGCTGGAACTTGTCAGTACTGAGTACCAGCACCTCAGCAGCCTCAGCCATGGGATTGGCTGAGGAGGGGAGGATGGGACTTGGCTGAGTACCAGCACCTCTTTTTTTACAAAAAAGGCACAGAATAGAGGCTATTTATCTTATACTCCAGTACAGCAAAACCCGACTTCTCTGAACTACAATAAAAGTTGTAAATTGTTTCAGTTTTACAGAAAAAATAATGTTTTATGGGAGGAAGGAGGCAAAAGCTAAATTTTATAAGTAAAATATACTTATTTTATTGTGTTTTGGTGTTTCCTCTGTATACTAATCAATAATAAGCAATTTTAATAGGCCAAAAGTAAAATCCACTTCACCAGCCAAAGGCCCAGATACAGTGCAGTAAACCCTCAAGTTACATAGGGGTTGTGTTTCTGCAACCCCTGTGTAACTCAAATTTTCATGCAAGTTGAGGGGAGATGGGAACCAGGCTGCAGCCTGGTTCCCATCTTCCCCAGGCTTCCAGGAGCCAGGAAACTGACCATCCCAGCAGGACTGATCTATTTCCTGGCTCCCAGAGTGGCAGAGAGCCAGGAACCAGGTAGGTAGCCTGGTTCCCATCTCCCCTCCACTTGCCCCTTGTGAGCTCTGGGAAACTGCCCAGCTGGTCAGTTTCCCAGGTCCCACAAGTGGCAGGGAGCTGGGAATCAGGCAGCAGCCTGGCTCCCAGCTCCCCTCTGCTTGCAAAGAGGGGAAACGGAGCAGGGGAGCAGCCTTGTTCAATTGCCTGGCTCCAGCCAGTGGATTGGAGCCAGAAAACACAGGCAGCCAGGCTCCCAGTTCCTTTCTGCTCCTTGAAGCCTGGAAACTAACCAGAGCTCCTGCCCTGCTCAGTTTCCTGGCTCTGCAAGCAGAGGAGAGTCAGGAGCCAGACTGCCACCTGGTTCCCAGTTCTCTGCCACTCCGGAGGCTGGGAAACCGCTTTTGTCTGGTTTGGCAAGAGTCAGGCTGCTACCCCTGACAGGAGTGGTTTCCTTGCTACCATCAGGGATATCAGCCTGACTTGCAGCTGCTGCCCCTGACAGGAGCAGTTTCCCACTCATATCAGGAGCAGCAGTCTCATTAACCAGAGACACATGCAACTTGATTATGCATATTTCCAGAGTTTACTGTCATTGGATCTTGTATAGCAGAAATGTAAGTGAAGGTGTAATCCCCAACTCCTCAACTAAGTGTCAGACTATGCAGTACAGCTACCCACTACAAACACCTGCTTCAGCCCCTCCAGGTCATGTAGGTGGCATAGATGCCACATGAAACTGGATATTTTGAAACCTCCCAGTCTAGTTTCTCAGAGTGCTCCAGGCTCGTATGCAGGACAGGTTCTGCAATCCAATGAGGTGTCTTTGTGTAGTTATTATGCTTACATTAGCCACCTACCTTTTGGAACTTACTTCTGTGTAGGGCCTTGCCAGGCCTCCCATAGCACACATGACTTAATTGTTTCTAGATTGTTGCTTTTTAATGGAATTCATTACTGTTGTATCTCAAAACCTCATAACTATAAAATAATTTAAGCTCACTTCTCCCTACGAAGTTGGGATGTATTATCCCCATTTTACATATGAGCAACTGAAAGACTAGAGGCTTGATCTAAAAGCCCCAAATTGACCTTAATGTAGCCCTAAGATATTTGCCATAGGTCATAAGTGAAACCCATGGAAAATGCAGGAATACCCCCATAGCAATGAAGCCAGGATTTCACACCAGATCTCCCATTTCCCAGGTTGAGGAGAATACTATCTTCCCTCTTCCTTAAACTATCATACTAATTTCATATCATGCAAAATGTGGCTGTTTATTATGTTGGGAAGGATCAGAATCCTAACTGACAAAGAAAATGACAATATGGACACCCCTGGAATTATCCTGCTTTGTGTATCAAGAATCTTGGAACAAATGCGAATTTTTGAGGCCCCACATAAGTAAATACTCTCAGCAGGGTAGCCGTGTTAGCCTGTAGCTTCTCAAAACAAAAACAAAACACAAACAAAAGAAAACAAAAACCAACAAAAATTAAAATCAAGCAGTCCTGTAGCACCTTAAAGATTAAAAATTTTATTTATTAAGTAATGAGCTTTCGTGGGTAAGAACCACTTCATCAGATTCAGCTCATTACCTACAGAGTTGCTTGTTTTGTCTGTGCTTTGCAACCCATGACTATCAATAAGTGCCATTGCCAATCTAAAGATTTCTTTCCTTGTTTGAGACAAAGTCCAGGCTATAATACCCGTGGTTTAGGCCAGGGTGAGCAAAGTGGGAGACAGGCCTCCTGAGGGGGTTGAAATTTCATAAGCGGGGCACAGCACTATCGGCTGTTGGGTCTCAGATACATCCATCTCATTAAAAAGGTTGAAATATGTCACTGTTTTTATGGACGTGTATTCATATTTATATACTGTTCAATAAAGTTTGTACATTCTGCATATTTTCTTACACCTGCCAAAAGGGTTTATATATATAAAGATATATATATATGAACATAACAGAAATTTCTGTCAGTTTGGATTACTTTAGGCAGGATGCGGGGCCCTGCTACTTGCAGGGACAAAAAGTGGGACCGAACATAAAAAGATTGCTCACCCCTGATTTAGGCCCCATTAGACAAACAGGATCTTTGCAGGGGTTAACATACAATTAGGAATCCAGAGACTTGACTTCCATTCCCAACTCTTCTGCAGACTAGCTGTGTGACTGTGGTCTACTAAGGTGAACCTCTGTCACTTTGAGATCTTAGAATGGAAGGCACAGTAGAAGGACAAATGTTATTGCCATAAACAAAGTTTATTGGGAGAAAAATGTTTTTAAACATATCAAAGCATGGTTAAATTATGTAGGATGGTTTTAACTGGGAGTTTTTGCTCACTTCAATCAAAAACTTCTTGTAGAATAGTGCCAGAGAGATAGCTGTGTTAGTCTGTACTCTATCAAAACAAAAGAGCAGTCATGTAGCATTTTAAGTGCTTATCTGTTTCGACTTCTTATAGAGTGAGAAAACAAAAAATTCCAGACAATCAAACATTGTAATTCTGGATTATCTTTAATGGAGAGAGCCTGTCTTCATATTTAAAACATCTGAATACTTTTTATAATTATGTCACAATCCGTCTTTAATTGTTTCTAGTGTATAACACTGTAGTGGTCTCCTATCCTCATTACTGGACACTATTAGGCAAGACCTTGCAAACTTCACACAGCTAATTGTAAATATTTCTTACTTCCCCTGGCATGTGACTTGTAGTGCGAAACAGATTTTAAACATTTAGGCTACTTCTACACTAGCCCAAAACTTTGAAATGTCCATGCAAATGGCCATTTCGAAGTTTACTAATGAAGCGCTGAAATACATATTCAGCGCCTCATTAGCATGCAGGTGTCCACGGCACTTCGTAATTGACGCGGCTTGCCTCTGCGCAGCTCGTCCAGGCAGGGCTCCTTTTTGAAAGGACCCCGGCTACTTTGAAGTCCCCTTATTCCCATCTGCTCATACAAATAAGGGGACTTCGAAGTAGCCGTCTGGACGAGCCACGCGGTGGCAAGCCGCATCAATTTCAAAGTGCTGCAGCCACCCGCATGCTAATGAGGCGCTGAATATGTATTTCAGTGCTTCATTAGTAAACTTCGAAATGGCCATTTGCATGGCCATTTCGAAGTTTTGGGCTAGTGTAGACATGGCCTCAGTTTTCTTTTTAATGCATTAAATAAAATCTTGATCAGTGTTTTTTGTTGTTGTTGATTTTTTTTTAAATCTTGCTTACGTATATCTTAGAAATTCTTATATGTAACCCAAGCCTATATCCTTTTGGACGTGCAAATTCACACAATCACCCTCCTATAGGATCTCTCTCTCTGTGATACATCATAAAACTTGCAGTTTAAAGCTGCGAATTCTAAAATAGCTGTGAGAGGAAAATCAAAAAATTATATTAATTATATCTTTCACACATCTGCTTTATAAAGTAAGCTATTATTCTGTAGCCTAGCTTGATTTCTTATCATTCATTGACCCGTCTGCTAAATTCACAGACAAATGCTGGCAGAGGTGTAACTTGATAATTAAAAAGTATGTTATCTCTTGCCAGCTTGTTATAGCCAAGTGTAAACTGAACGCTAGCTTTCCTTAATCCCATCAACCCAGTCTGTAGGAAGGGTCAGGGGTCAGTAACTGCTTCTAAAAACACTGTTCAACTGAATCCAAACAAGCTCTTACCTACTAAGCAGCTGCTCACAAACAATTCCGAATCTGTGCTCATTACCAATTGTGAAAGTCCCCTTTTGCAAGAAAAGCTGGGCTTTGAATAGAACCTTAATGCACCAATAAGTCTGCATTTAATAGTTTTAAGATCTAAAGTCGTCAAATTATTATTTGTCCAAGCACAAGTTTTGGAAACCGGTTAAAACTAGCTGGAATGTGTTCTGATTCTTGCAGGAAATGATATAAGCTGATTTAAAAAACAAACCAAAACAAGGTTGTACAAGAAATACACCCTCCAACAACTGAAATCAGAGTAAATGTAATAACTTCTAGAACTACAAAAGAGAAGATAAACTGCTTGCTTGTCAGCGTCTACCAGGGAAATTTGTTCATGTATGTATTACAGGCAAACGGGCTTGTAAACTGAATACTACGTAAATATTTCAGTGGTTAACATGAATTAAATAAACTCTTTTTTTTTGGTTTCCTGACCAGGTTTAGCTTTATTCTTATTCTTATTTATATTTATGCTGTTATACTACCTTATTGTCATATGTGGGCCAGGAAATGGTACCACTGAAAGAAGGAGCAGACATAAGAAACCCTGAAATGTGTAAAGGGGAATCTCTGCCTGCTGCATGTATTAAACACCACACATGAAGGCACGGCAGGTTTGAGCAAGAGCAGATTTATTCATGGCCTTTTACTAAAATAGAAATATTCTTTTTCTAAGCACGGAAAAAATGTTGTTAGTTGTTAGCTATTAAATCAGATGTTCATGTAATCACATAAGGCACAGGACCACTACACCTATTAGTTAGGGGCTGATTCCTACTGCCTCTTTCCATTTACTTCAGTGGGAGCTGAATAAAGCCCCGCCTGTGTGTTTTTATTTTTTAATTAAGCAGAAATTAAATTGTTTCTGTTTTCATCAACTTCCTGCTTTTAACTGAGTTTCTTGTACCATGGTGAGAGATGTCTCCAGGAAAACCAGAAACTTTGAAATGTGTAAAACAGTCTGCGAATAACTTACCTGCAAGGAGGATTAGCACTTAAGTCAAAAGGCGTGTGTGCCTGTGACTCAGAGAATCACTGTCGGTCCCCAGGTTCCCCATCATTTACTCCAGAGGGATGTAAACTTTGCTAGCCTTGTACCGGTTGCACCTTAACTCCCGCTCGGAACCAACTCTTCTTTAGCTGCACTGGATAGTGTACTAGGGTACAGGGAAAGGAAAGTCAGAATCAAGAGAGCCGCCTGCTCTAAGACCTATGACATGGGTATTTCATGCAGCAGACTAAGGAAGTGTCTTATGCCTCTTTGTGCCCTGGTGTTGCATGCACAATGCATTCCACAGTTGGCCCTTTAATCTTTTGTATATAACATGTCCCCAGAACCTGCAAATCAAATGGGGCTTCTGTTTCTGCACTGTTTTGCTTTTTTTTTCCACCTGCAAATCTCAAAGCAATTTACTGAGGTGGCAAAGCACCAATATTAAAATACACTAGGTTGACTTGCCCAAGCTCAAGCTAATATAAGACTGTAGCTGTGCTGACTCCCAGCTCTGCTTTCAGCACACTGCCAGGGCCTGAGTCTTCCCTCTTTATTATTGTATCATTGTCCACCTTCCGTTACCAATTCCCCTCTGCACTAGAGGTGCCTTCGGTACCCATGCTAGCAGCCAGCCCTTCAGCTATTAGCCCAGCAGTGAATTTGGCCCAATGGACTTTGCTTTCAATATATCGTATCACTGTATAATCCAAATTAACATAATTGCAAAATTTGAAAACATTATCCCTAAAGGCAGCATCGGGCAGCCTGTTGTCTCTGGCCATTTCTCAGTGGGTTAATGAGTTAAAAGACCACTGCAAATGGCATGATCAGCAGATACTAGGGATGAATGAGGTAGGGAGAATGAGCTAACCTCTTGCACTCAGGATATGTCTGCACCGGAACTGGGTGTGTAATATACAGCTCAAAAAGACATGCAAGCTCTGACTTAGCTAGTGCAATAAAAATAGAGTTACTATATTTCAGGGTCCCAAAAAGAGGACACTGCAGAGAGAGGAAGTAGGAACTGAGAAGGGAGAGAGAGGAAACTCAGGGCACAAGTGAGGCTGAGTGTCATGCCTGTGTCAAGAACACTCACGGGAAGTAGTGTCTGTCTATCACAGTTGCAGGATGGCTGGCACAAGCTGAGGAAGCAACGACAGCTGCCAATCAGTGCTTCCCTGCCGGATCTCCTGCCCAAAGCTAAGAGTTGGGACCTGGATGATCAGGATCCTGCAGGAGTGGTTTGCAGGGGAAAAGACCACCAGCTGCAGATGCAGGAGAGGTCTGGGCCCCAGCTGCCCTCTCCATGCCCTGACCATGGCTGGGACAGGCTGCAAGCTGCCCACTTCTCAGCCCTGGCTGTGAGCCACCAGCTCCCTGGTGCAGCTGCAGTTCCCCAGCCCCTACTTGCTGGCTTCCCAGCAGGAGATGCCTGCTCCATGACCTGGTCATGGCTGGGACAGACCACAGCCATCCACTTCTTGGCCCCAGCCTAGGGCTGATGGCATCCCAGCTCTAGCCACAGCTTGTGGGTCACAAATCCCTGGTTGTTGCTGGCCTGGCTGTGGCTGCCCCAGCTGGGGCTCTTAGCCGCCTATCTCCCACCTGTCCCACTCCACCCAACTCCCCCACCCCATCCAGCCAGGCTCTCTGGTCCTGCAATATTCATAGTCCTTCCAGAACACAAAAGTTGATGGACAAAGAGTCCTGGATTTCAGAGTTTCAACCTGTGTTAGAAAATCTTGCCCAGATTTTCAAAGCAGAGATTCTGTCTGAGAAAACCCAGACATATGGTAACCCTAAAAAAAAGTGTAGCCACAGTGATCCCAGTAGTAGGTGGGGCTAGCTGCCCTGAGTATGTGCCATCTGAGATCATAGGCACGCACTCAAACTGGCCAGCCTCTCTTGTCTCTTGTGATGCTGCACAACACTTCTATACTTAGCATATTACCTTAATCAGACATAATATTTCTCAACTTTGCATTTACAAATTCCAGCTCCAGTGTGGACACAGTCTTGGGGATAGTCCTGCCAATGGTCAGAGGGTGAACACTACCCCTCTACTCTCCAATTTGCTCACCTTGATCACTTTTTTCTAATTTGTCCTCCTTGCTTACTGTTTTTGGTTCTCTGTGCCTTAACTATTGAGTCTGTTCGGTCTGGATATGGTCTGAAGAAGTGGGTCCGTCCCACGAAAGCTCACCTAATAAATTATTTTATTAGTCTTCAAGGTGCTACTGGACTGCTTTTTTGTTTTGATGGTAGATAGACTAATACTGCTTTCTCTCTGTTATTATTGTTGGAGCTCTTTGCTTCTGTTCCAGGTGCACAGGCTAGACCTGCTCTGTAGATGTGAGCAGTAAAAGATGTCAAGCTTCAGCACTACATGGGAAGCTCCTCCCACCTGAATTTGCATGATATCAGAAACATTCACATGCCACTTCTCATTTGTATTACTCATTTCGGCTACGGTTACGCTACAGCACTGTGTCAACAGAAGGCACTGGCACTGTCGGAAGAGATTTCCCAACAAAGCTTCTGTCACGGCCACACACAAAAGCCAATCGGGAGAGTGCTCCACTCTGTTAACAAAGCGGCTGGACTGCCCAGCTGCTCTCTCAACAAAACAGGCACCCTGAAGCACTGCAGACAGGTCTGCCCATTGCTGTGGCTGTCCTGTCTGTTGAGAGAAGTCCCCCACCCCAGAGCGTCCACACAGCTTTTTTTTCCAACAGAATTTGTAGACAGCAGGGTTATGCCACACAGCGTTGAGGCAGAACGCTGCCACCAAAAGTGCTGAGTTTTGTCGGCAAACTGTTGACAAACCACATTTTGTGTGTGGACGTTCCACCAGTTTTGTTGACAACACCAGAGTTTTGTTGGCAGAACTCACTATTTATCCTCAGCTGGTGTGAATAATTTTATTATCATTCAGGATATTTAAAAATTATTTCTCATCTAATTGTGTTAACAAATATGCAACTTTCATTGATGAGAAATGACAACATTTAAGATTCAAGAACTTGTCAGATTATTTTAAGAAAAATCCTGTATTTCCCACATTTGAGCTACGCCTACACTAGAGCACTCTTTCGAAAGGGTGCCATTCGAAAGAGAGTAGCCGAAAGACGCTCTTTCGAAGGCAAGGGTCTACACATGGGCTGGGGCTGTCTATTCATGCCATTGAAAGGGCCATATGTCCTTTCGAAAGGGGACAGCAAACCCTTTGAAAGAGAGTATGTACACGTGCCCACGCCCTCTTTCGAAAGAAGGGGCCACAGCCAGGGTTTCATGGCAGACAAACCCTTCTGAGGGCATAGCTGCCCTCCCTTTAAAGGCCGCTCCTCAACACCCCCACCCTGCACAGCATGAGGCCTGCAGAGCTTCTACCAATCCCACAGACACAGTGACCACAGGAGATAGCTTGAACCACTGGAAACCCTGCTTGCTGCCACCAGCAGAGTGCTTGGCCTGCTGCCCACAGCAGTGGTGGCTGCCCTGCAGCTCCTGCTGGGGGAGGCCCCCCAAGGGGCGTCCAGGGATGCCCCAGACCCTTGGCTCCTTCATCACCACCCCACCACTGCTGAGTGTTCCACTGGCTTTGGAGCTACCCCACCAGCTCAGACTGGTGTGACCACCTAGTCGTGGAGGAGTAGGACGATGACCAGTGGCTCCAGAATTTCTGGATGTGGTGGCAGACCTTTATAGAGCTCGGCCAGTGGCTGTCCCCTGCACTGAGACATGAGGAAACCCGTATGCAGTGCACCCTTCCCGTGGAGAAGAGGGTCTCAATTGCTGTCTGGAAGCTGGCCACTCTAGACAGCTACCATCCTGTAGGACACCAATTCGTTGTCGGCAGGGCCACAGTCAGGGCCATCGCAATGGAAGTAAGGAGGGCCAGGCCACACATCCACTGGTAGGCTGGAGGGCCCAGGGCTGGGGATCAGGGGTGGGGCTGGGGCTGGGCCTGGAACGCTCCACACACCCTCATAGGTGGGCATGTCTCCCCGCCTCCCCTGCAGGTGGTGTGTGTCCTCAATGCAATTCTCCTCCAGAGGGTGGTCTGCATTGGGGACCTGGATGCAGCTATTGCAGGCTTCGCTGCACTCAGGTTTCCAAATTGCTTTAGACCCCTCGACAGGACCCATATACCCATCTGAACCCCAGAGCACAGTGTAGGACAATACATATACAGTCTGTGGTCCTGCAGGCCATGGTGGACAGCTAGGGCCAGTTGCAGGACATCTATGTGGGCTGGCCTGGCTACACCCATGACATGCACACTTTCCACAATTTGGGCCTGTACCACTGGCTGGAGGCAGTGACCTACATCCCCCAGAGGGAGATCCCACAGGAGGACACCACAGTACCCCTCTGCCTGGTGGCTGACACGACATAACTGCTCTAACTCTGGTTCATGCTCCCCTATACAGGCCACCCCACCCCCGGCCAGGAGAAGTTTAACACCCAGCTTGACCACACCCACAATGTGGTTGAGTGAACCTTCGGCCGTCTCAAGGGCTGGTGGTGTGCCCCCTAGCTTACCTGGAGGTGGGCTTCCTCTATGCCCCGCAAGTAGTGGGTGCTTGCTGCATGCTCCTTAATATCATGAAGAGCAAGGGGGAGGCCTTTGTACAGAGGTGAGCGGCCAAGGCCAGCACGGGCTGCACGCAGCCAGTCGCTGCTTCCAGCTGCCAGACCCACCAGGATGAGTCTCTGTCCAGGAAGCTCTGTGCCAATACTTCAACCAGGTGCACTGGTGAGTGCCGCTTTGGCCACCCCTAGTGTGTCCACCACACACGACCCCCCTACCCCACACTCCCCCCACTGCCATCTCCCGCATGCAGCCCCCCCAGCACTCATTGCCCCCAACCTCCCACATACTGCCCTCCGCAACATGCACACAACAAACAATATTGCTCAAATTATGCCAAACGTTATCATACACCTATATATAGCTGGGAGGGGTGAACTATATACAGGAGGCGGTGGACATGAGGGCCCCTTTCTGCTGGGCCGGGGTGGAGGTTTTTGACCCATGCCAGCCCTGGGACTCATGCCCCACAGTCTGGAGTTTCCAAGGGGGCTCAGAGGGTGCCGGGAGGACGTGGAGGTAGGGCCGGGGGTCCACCCCAGATGGGCGATCAGACCCAGCAGGGCCCTCTCCAGGGCAGGTGGGGCTCCAGAAGGAGAGGCTGCAGGGGGTCAGCATGGGGGCTGAGGGGAAGACAGCCTCACTGGCTGCTGGCCATGCTGTGCCTGCAGCTGCTGTGGGTCTAGCTGAGGCATGCAGGGGCATCATGCACCGGGGCCACTGCCTGCACACTCTCGGCTTCCTGAAACGGCATTTCCAGGTGCATGAGGCTTTAACGGCTGCTGCACACACAGACCATAGAGCCCCACAGGCACTGGACAGCACGTCCCTGCCTATCAGCCGATCGCCATCACGGCGGA
This sequence comes from Carettochelys insculpta, assembly GCF_033958435.1. Lineage (NCBI taxonomy): Eukaryota > Metazoa > Chordata > Testudines > Carettochelyidae > Carettochelys > Carettochelys insculpta. Next base: position 176,141,065 of record NC_134139.1, on the reverse strand, counting down.
GTCCGCTCCTTCAAAAGAGCAGGTCGTGGAACATCTACACAGGTCTTCTTTCAAAATAAGCTTTCAAAAGGGGCGGCTCTTCCTATTTTGTGTTTGGAAAAGTGATTTCGCATGCTGGAGTGCATTCATTTAATTTTGTTTTTGAAAGAGTGCATGGTATGCGTTGATGCACTGCGCACCCTTTCGAAAGATGGCCCGGGCTTTCAGAAATAATACCTAGTGTCAATGTGGCTTATATGTGCAGTCCTTTGCTTTAACTTTGTCCTTAAGTGTCCATTAAACTTTTTTTCTTTCAGTAAGGGTGAAAAGCCGGTGAGTTATCTCGTACAAGGTCCCCCAATTTAAATGCGGAGAAAAATTCTGCTCTCACTGACAGCAGTGTAAATCCAGAATAACTCCACTGGATTCAGTGTGGGAACTCTAGATTTATACCAATATAACTGAGGGGGAGAAAAAGGCTTGTTAAGTTTATCTACTTCTGTTGAGCTGTTTAGAGGTAACTTCTGTTTAAAATAGAAGTTGAACTTTTCCAAGTGGCTTTCTACATAAATCAGTGTCCTAGTACATCTGGTCCCATAAAAATGCCTTATTTTCTAGGCTCTGTTAATCTTTATTTGAATGTTACTCTTTGTTTGGCTTCAAATCCTAAATAACAGCAACTTGCTAACAGCATGAGCTTAATTTAAAACTAACAATGACAGTTTAAGACCCCCTAAAAAGGGTTAGCAGTAGAACAGGCAGCACTGTATCTGTTTTAAAAAACTAAACTCTTAAATCATTTTAAGTTTAAAAGAAGTTTTCTTTGCCTCCCTCCCCTCCTTTTTTATGTGAGACCATCCTAACTGTAACAGAAAGTTTATTCAGGTGGTATGAATCAGACAGGGGCTCTCTGAGGCACACTATAGCCTCAGAAAGCACAGCAGGCTCTAACTCTCACAGGGCTGCCCCACTAAAAGAAGCATAACAAAAACCAGAGAAGAACAGGCCTGCAGTAATCTCCTTGCCCCAGCCAAAAAACACGGGTGAAGGAAAGCTGCCCTCTCATTATGGATTTGGTCTCAAGGTTAGAATTAGACCCTTAGGGTAAGCAGCTGTCAATTAGAGATAACTCCAGCCAATGCTGTCTGAAATCTTGGACTTATCTCCTAGCAACTCCCCTTCTTTCAGGGCAACAACTCTTAGCTCTGCCGTCAGCTCAAGAGTCATGTTGAAGACAGTGAAATAACCTTTTCAATTTGGGCAGATGCATAAAGAATTCAGCTTCTAGACCCTGCGTCAAGCCTATGTGACATTTGACAGAGGATGGGTTTTAATCTAGGCCAATTATATGTTTGCTTTGTTTTTAAAATTTCATCTGTTGTGAGGTTAAGATGATTTACTAAAGAGTGTTTTCAGAAAATACCTACAAATTCACTTGGATTTTGGCAAGCAGCCCTTTGCTTAAAGATATGCACCGCTATCATGTTTGTGTATCTGCTGGTGCATCTCCCATTTGCATTGCCTTTTACGCTAAGAGAAATTTGCCAACAAGGAAGAATTAAGAGTGGCCATGGTTACAGCAGGAACTCTGGGGCTCCCTTTATCTAATGTGGCAGAGTATATAGGAAGCTGACAAGCATAAATCCTATTAGGAAAAGCACAAGGTTAGGCACCATTTATATTGGGAACACCAAAGAATTTAAGGAGAAAGTGTAAAAATACCAAAAGCTACATATATTTCTGGAGTGTTCCATTTGTTAGATTTTTAGATCCATAGCGTTTATCTTTCCTAATCTCAGATTGCTTGGTGAATGAACTAAAAGACAGACGAGGTGATCATGGAAAAATAAGGGGGAAAAAGAGCTTGTCTTTGATTCAGTTGGGCACCATACTCACAAAGGGATCACTCAGAAATTTTGTACAAATTGCATGAGCAGAATGTAAGCGCAATGAGGGGCCTAATAAAGCCACTTGTCCTTTAATCAAAGATTCAGCTCAACATGAGTCCTTTGTGAGCCAACAGCATCATTCTCCACCCAGGCTAACCCCTGAATGCAGAGCAGCTTTCTGAAGTGACGCACACAGATCAAGCCTCGTCTTTCTTTATCTCATTTGGGAAAAATGATTTTCTGTTCCATTTTAACAAAAACAAAGACAACATTTTTTTTTAATATTGCCTGGGGTAAACAAGGGGATGTTTGGATGAATACTAGCAGTCCCTCTAGAAGAGATAAAAAAGCAGATGGACTGACATGATGGAATGAGTGCAGCTCCATTGTACGTTTGGCTCGAGAGTGCATAAAAATGGCTGACATTTATATGCTAGTGAATACATGTAAGCAGGTATGGGCTTGTTACTATACATAATGGCAGTTCCAGATTTCCTCAGACTTTCAGTCCTACATAAATGTACAGTAATAATTTTTACCTTACCAACATCCATTTTACATTAGAATTTCTCAACATTTTAAAGGCTTGTGATCTTTCATTTTATCATTTGTTAACAACAGACAATGTCAGGAAGGAAACAGAGGATCTGGGAGTTTGGAAAATACCTTTTTAATTGATCACTGGAGCTCATGTTATACATTATTTTAAAAATAATAACACCTTGGATTATTTAATATTGTGAGAAAAATGTTAGAATTCACTATAGCTATCTAGGGTCTAATTCCATCAATTTTATTCACACTGAGCAGTGTTTTATTTTATGAATAAGACCTACTGACTTGAAAATCTCTCCCTTAATAATTAGGAAACAATATTTGCTTCCTATTTACAGTTTTGAAACCAGAATTCCAAATGGTGAGCTTTATGCAAAAGAATACAAAGGAGAGTGAGAAAGAATGGCCAAACAGAAAGCAAACATAAAAATAAAGAGGCTAATTCAACACTTTGTTGCTCTGACATTACATAATTCATCATTTTTACAGCTGCTTAAAACTGCCGCACTATTGTGGTGAACCAGTCCACCAAATCCTTAACGGTTCAATTTAATTGTCTTCCATCTTCATTTGTTAAGTGCTCATTGCTATAGATTGTTGCTTATTACCTTGAAAAGCACAAAAGGTATTATTTTGAGATGCCACAAAGGACAGGGCTCAATCCTACATTTCTAGCCGAGTTTGGGATGTACAAGGTATCAGGCGGGATATTACTTGACACTGGATAATAACAAATGGTAACATTTTACTATACATTGAAAAGCCTAACATGGTGAAGTAGATCAGAGTGGGAAAATAAAATGCAGAATGGAAGAGGAGGGAAAGTCCACAGTTGAAAATTTATTTGGTAATTTTTAAATTACAATGTGACCAGATACTGAAAATATCAAATGGGATTTAGAATATGTTATTTGTTTTGGTTTAACTGACAGCTTATTTGTGGTATAAACCAATACGTAGCCATCAAGCAGACCTCTAAAGTATGTCTGAAATTTAATTTTTAACTAGCCTCCACACACACTGAGAAGAAATGTGTGAATATTAGTCCTCCAGTGTTATTTAGATGTGTGGCTGGTGTGTGTTTTTAATTTTGCATAATAGGTAATGGATTACCTAGAAGTGAGCTTTCTCTCTGCAATCAAGGCCTGCTCTGAATTTTTTCAGTCACAAGATCTTGCAAATCTTTACCATTCTTCTTTTCACTGTGGAATAACGACACAAAATCCTGCAGACTTTATAGGCTACTGGGTCATAATGGATTTCAATGACTTTTACTGTTTTCAGCATATGTATCAAGCATAGCATATAATTTAGACACTTAACTTTAAGCATATGCTGAAGTGTTTTGCGGAATAGATGCTCATTTAGAAAGATGCCAATATGCTTTGTGGAACTGGAACATAAATAAGGACTGATGTTTCAAATTTAATACCTCCATATAAACAATTAGAGCAGGTATTGTCCCTTAATGAAGATAATGATAATTAGAAATGGTAAAAGATGGGAGAAAATGTTTTGGATGAAAAATGTGTTTCAATTCAAATGTTTTTAAATGTGAAAAATTTCACTTTGGATTTTTTTTTTAATTGTCTGGTGGGAAATTTGTTGCCGTGTTAGATTTTTTTCTTTTTCTCTAGATTTCCCCTTCTGTATATTGGAGGACTTTGGTGAAATTGCAGAAGAACAAAAATATAAATTAACATATAATTTAAAAAAATGAGCAAAAGAAAAAATTCTGAACATATTTATTTATTTATTTAGTCAGGCAGCAAAATGGCAAGTGGGGGGAAAGTGGGAAAAAGAGGGGAAAATGAGTGATCGAATTATGAGGTTTAAGTACATTCACAGGTAGAAAAATTCAGATCCTTAGAGGACTCTTTAGTGGAGAATGTCATAACAAGAACCAACATCTTGAAGCTGAATTGCGTCAGTGCAGATCATCGCTGCAAGTAAAAATTGCCTAGCGTTTCAGGTGCATTTGTACTGCCTGCCTGTCCTGAAGTGCGTGCAGCTGTGGCTTCACTGTTTCCAAGATGGCTAGATTAAAAATGGGCTGGGGTACATCTACATGACCTGCAATCACACCCCATGACTGCAATGTAAATATACTCACTGGTGGATGTGTTTTAGCCGAGTAGAAGTTATTGAACTCATTATAGGGTGCTGGTGAAATTCTTCAGCTTATTTCATAAACAAAGTCATGCCCAATGGTCTAATGTTCCCTTCTGGCTTTATTAACAACAAAAATCCATAAATATAGGAAAAGATTTTCTGCCATTTCAAGGATTTTAAACTCTGAAATGCTGAACATTCCATTTTTGAAAAAAAATATTTCACTGAACAAAAACTTTGCTTTATTTCAAATTCTACAAAACTTTGAAACTTCTGTTTGTATTGTATTTATTTATAAAAGTCATTTTCCACTTCTTTTGGCTAGCACTAGTGAACATGTCCAGGGGACTGCTCACGTGAATTAGACCAGGGGTCTTCAACTTGGTGCTCTGGAGCCACATGTGGCTCTTTAAGCCCTTCTTTGTGGCTCCTGACATTATAATTGTGAAGTTAAAAAAAGAAGATTATTGTTGAGAAACAATAAACATCTAAAATCCCCAAAACGAACAACTCATATCTAAATAGCAAATGATAGGTGATCTCAAAATGTTGGATAACTCCCCCTAGTGTCCACCAGAGAGAGAGAAGGTTCAACAGTGAAAGTCAGGAAGACCGTGGTACAAACACACACATGTAAAGTGGGAGGAAATAAAATCTGTAAAATGTTTGTGAATGTCCTGCTGTAAATATGTACCACATTACAAATCATTGTGTGTGCTGGTCTTAAAATAGGGGTTACAAAAACATGGTTTGACATTATATATTAAGGACAATCTTGTATTCACATGCAGTGCGGCTCTTGAATTATTGAGTTTTTTACCAAATTTCTCATTTGGTTGCTGACCCCTGAGTTAGACTAAAGGACTTTCTGTGTGAGCCAGGAGTGCAGCAATGGTCACCTCACATAAATGTATTTGTTTTCCTAATTCAGTGCACAAATTCAAGCAAGAGGCAACTTGTGTAATGACTATGGGCCCAATTCAGCACAGAGTTTATTAACTAGTGCAGTGTCACCCATGTACAACAGGTATGGGGCTATGTATATAATAAACACCCATATTCCTGTATAATACATTTATATTTGTCAAATTGCACATATTAAGTCGATTGAATGACGTTAAAATTAAACTAAATGCAATTATTAATTGCAAAATGCCATATGCATGCAGCACCAATTGATTTAAACACTATATGTACTCAACACCAATCACTCAGGTTAGATAAATATCTGACAGGGATGATATAGATGGCGCTTGGTCCTGTCCTCAGGGTGGGGGACTGTACTTTATGACCTTTCAAGGTCCCTTCCAGTTCTAGTATTCTATGATTCGGCATCTGCAGGGTATATTGGCAGCTTTTACATTGCTTAAAATTGAAATTAAATTATATTAAGCAATGAGTTTTCAAACATTCTCTTAATAAGTGTGCAGAACAGAAATTGGCTGGCATCCAACATACCAAGATGCCTGTGGCCACATTCAAAAATACACTCTTAAACTCAGTCACAGATACAATCTTTCTTTAGTTAAAACTAACACTCACATGTTTTTTTCAAATGCTAGTTTCTCTGTGCTCCTATTGTTATTTCAGTGGTGGTTAGTAAATCCCTGTTTCATGGTGCTCCCTGATGTCTTGCTGTGTTTCATTTAACTTGCATAGCATCTGCAGCAATTAGTTGTTCATGCCTCTATTTGCTTTCCTGTTTTGTGCATTCCCTTTCATGTATCAGATGTTTGCAAGTTTTCCATTAGACATTTCCTGCTTCTAATAGATGATTGCAGGGCTTTTGCTTTGAGCTATGGAGGCTCCAATTTGTACTAAAATGTTTGGTTTTATGTTTGGGGTTGGGGGGTGGTTTTCTCCTCTTCCCCTTTCTTTCTAGAACACAGTGCAATCTTTTTGGAGAAAAATATTTCTTGGCAAAAAAGTGAGTATAGATCTTACATTAAAGATCATGACTTGATCACATACTTTTTCTCAGGCTATATTTCTAAAAAAAAAAGTCCTAAATCCAGTGCCAAATATGTGCACGAGATTTTAAAGGTATCTATCTATCTATCTATCTATCTATCTACCTATCTATCATCTTTGCCTAGTTTTTTGTTTGAAATAATGGCTATTTTTTCCTCATCCAGCTTTCTGTGCTGAGTTTAACAGGCAAGCAAGTATCTTTAATTTACTATCCACTCCTATAATGTTTAAAATAAATTTTAGCACTAAGAGATGCCTGTCAAAATTCATGATAAGGGACTAAGTGATCCACTGAAATTTATACATAAAAAGTGGATTTTATTTTTCAAAACTGTGTGACATGTTTATGAACTCAGATAGATACAGCACTGTTCTCTTAATCTTCTCATCCATATTACACTAGCAAAACAACATATCCTCATATACCACAAGAGCCAAAGAGAGTATCATGGTGTTAATGTAATAACATAATATCTATCATCCCTTCATTCACATGATATGAACATTACTAGGTCTGTATTTTGTTTATAGAGTAACCAAGCCAAGGACTTGGAACAATTAAAAGGAACTATCAATTCATAATATGTCATGTGTGCTTTGCATTTAGAAATGAGTTGAATATTTCTGTTTTATTTATTAAGGTCAACTCTGGATTTGAATTCAAAATGGGTGGGGGGAGGTTAAGCAGTGATGGAGGAGGGCTGCTGACTCAGGAAACCTGCTGGGACTTTGTGGCCTATGCTAGGCAACAGCCCAGCCCCAACACAGCAAACATACAACCACAAAATGAATGACCTCATCTACAAATCAGCTATTTGATATGCAGATCGGACTGCAGCCCTCTTCAAATACAGCTCTACTCCAGCAGCAGGTGCAGGATAAAAGTACATGGCCTTTCCCTATTTTAAAAGCCAGGACTGGTTTGCATTCTCTCCCTCTGGTCCACAACAATTCCTGAAGCACCATTATCTTCATTTTTTATTTAGACCTTCCATTTAAAGAAAGCATGGCTCATCCTTTATGTTCCTTTTTGTACTCCTAACCTTAGACCAAGACTCGAAGAGGTAGGATTAAGAATTTGCATTAGCAATTTTAATTCTCCCTTCAGCATCTTAATACGAAGCTAAAAAAGAAGAAAAACACTATAAAATGCATCTGGAATTTTTAGTCTTCTTTTCATTAAATAACACAGGTATCTTTGCAAATGCAAATTGAGATATCCTTTTTGCAAATGGCACTCATCTTACCATTTGCAGAGCCACCGATACATTTACAAAGAAGAAATAATATATATGTGTGGGCATTTTCTGTTTCAGCTCTATAGAAAGTGCTATTTCTATGGTGTGTTAATTGAACTCAATGCAGTTTGGGGGGTAACTTGACAAAGAATTATAGCATGTTGGGTCACAGAATAAAGCTATTTTTCAGCTGTGAGGTAAAAGAATAAAGAACTACTATCCCTTTACTATGAAACAGTTCTGGGCCTCTTAGTAGGCCTCAATGGGTAATAAAACACAAGAACACAATATAATTTGTATTGTCTGTGGTTGCAGGTTATGTCCTGAAAGTCATAAACTATTACAGCTTTAGAGCTATGCTGCTTGTGTTAACTAAATGAAAGGGTTATTTGTTCTAAATCTGTAATCTGTACGATAGCTAATGTTGAATTCATCAGGAGCCATTGATGAAAAAGCAGCTGGAAATGCTGCAGCTGTAATAGACACCAAGCTATAGTACAACACGAGAGAAAAAGTAAGCTATTTTATGGTGTATGTTCCTTCTGAGTATCTACTACACACTGTAGTTGTGGGTAATCAAACATCTGCAATGCTGCAAGAGCTGCTGGGACCCTAACAAAAGTCTAAATCTTTGGAATTTTAGAGAAAATATGTATAAAGAGATATTTACAGTTTTGTTCTGTGATTTAAATGTGCTGTAGTTAGAGGTGGTCAGAAATATGTTGTTGAAATGTTTTGGTTTCCACAAAACTTTAATCAGGGAGGTTTTGGGGTGTGTGAGACATTTTTATAGGAATCTAGTCAGGAATGGTGTAGGAGAGGGAAACGCAGGTTGAAGCCCTGCTCTGCCTGGTTTGAAGTATGCACACATGACCACCCAAACAGAACTGTCATGCTTTGGTCAGCTTTAACTGTAGTACTTCTGTTGAATCTGCATCTGAATTCAAATAGAAATGCACTCATGATAAGGTTGGTATTATCAGATTTATCCAGAATAGTAAATTATTTCCCAAATACTTCTGCAGTTAACAGCTAGTTATCTATAGCTTGTTCATAAGCAGTTTCTTGTGAGTCTTAAATATTTGAAATTTAATCTGGCTTGCTTGATTAGAAGTTGAATGGCATATGTTTGCTCATTGTCTGAATGAACATAATTTTTTTAACCAGATTTGCAATGCAAACACTTCTGATTGTGGATTCAGTTGGCTTTGAATGAATATTCTGAAATACTTGAATACTTTTGGAAAGGAAACATAATTGGAGACAAATATTAAAACAATTTAGTGTACACGCGAACAAATATTAGTGGACATTTTTGTGATACTTACCTAATTCTGGTGAATACAATGCTATCTCTAGACATAATTTTTACTAAGTAGTTTGGATTGAAGTATGGTGGGCTTATTTCTGAACTCATCTCCACATTTTCTCTGTACCCCAAGATCTTGTACTATCAGGACTGTGTTAAAACCCTGCCAAATCCTTTATTTTTCTCCTGAGCAGGACAAAGTGAGGATCCATTGACTTTGGGGATTTACTATCATTGTTTGAGTGGACATTGGAAAATGATGTGAATGAGCTGTGGCCCTTCAGTTCGAGACATAGCTCTGCCCTGTTAGTGTCGTACAGGAGGCTCTGAGTGTATCTCCATGAGAGGAATGTGTAGAAAATGGCACTTCCTCTGCCACAGTGTTTTGGCTGTCCTTGTTTGAGAGGTTTGTAATTAGACAGGCCATTATCGGGCAGCAGAGAAGGAAGATCCTTTTTCTCTTGCCAACAAGACAGGATTTAATCTTGGTAAGGGACTGCACCATTACACAAGTGCAGGTGGGCTTCTGTCAGTTTGCATGCAGTATCTCTGAGAGCATTACTGGTCACTTAGCAACCATCTAGATTGCATCTCTCCTGATCAAAAGGGACCAGTTGTTGTGAGTGCTCTTGTACAAAGGAGCTACGGCACATTTTGAGAAATCTGGCCACTGGCACTGGGAAGGATCACAGACCATAAAGTATTAGGGCCATCTCTGGGCTGAAAACAACTAGGCTGCATCTACACTCACCCCACCTTCCGGAAGAGGATCTTCTGGAAGCGAGATCTCATGGGGATATGCTAATGAGGATGAGATATTTTAATCTGCATCTTCCAATGCGCGCTCATTACTATGCCCTTTCTGGAAGGGAGTTGAAGAGGCGAGTGCAGATGCGGCCCTAGAGTGTTTCTAGAGCAAGTGAACTTCTATTTTGTAGGTTGCATTCTTTTATTGGAGTCACCTACTACATAAGTCTAAAAATAGTTTGTCTGCACCAGGCCCTCTTTGAGGTGCTCATATCCACATGTACGTTAGTACTCTTGAGGCCGTCAAAGCATTTCCTTTTAAAATTGCCTCTCGATTCCATGGCTAGTGACCTCTCTGCCTATTTTCACAGGAACCAGCTTAGCCTTAACAACTTATCCGTGATTATCTAATGGCTCTGGAATTTAGGAATCCCTATTGCTCAGTTCCATGCTTAGCTGACTAACAGCAGCACTAAATGCTGCTTCTTCTGTCAGCCATACATGCATACTTACCCTTTACCTCTTAAGTTCTTAAAAAATTTATCTGGAAGACAGAGAAGAGAAAGTCCAGCTCCTGGGGAACTTCATTCTGACCCATAAAGGGATGGAATAATCTTTTTCTTTCTTTCTTTAATAGGATTTAAATAAAGAAAATGGTGAATAGACATCTATACACATCAGAAGAGGCAATATACCCTTCTCTCCCCACCAGCATGACTCCAACTGTATGAGAGTTCTTGATATAGAAGTCGTCCTTGGTGAGGATTGTGCACTTTGACAGGGCTGGTTAAGAAGTGATTTAAAATCATTTCTCATGTAGCTCAGTGGCATCTGTTAAAACTTTTAGCCTTTCCCCTTGGGGAGATCACAATGCACAGTCTCCCAGCCTTGCCCCAGAGGTGGCGGTTGCTGCTATCCCTGAGTCTGAGGTTCAGGATGGTGCCCAGGTGCTGCTGGGACAATTTGAAAGAAGGAGACTGTTCATATCTGGCTGAAATGCAAACAGAAAAACCTCAGGAAAATCCTGATGGGAAGGATCACAGACCATACAGTTTTAAGGCCTATCTTTTGTCACCAAATTCATCCCACTACAGGAAGGAAGCATGGAGAATGAACTCTTGCAAGAATATGATCAACCACACAGCACTGCTGCAACTTTAACCCCTGTATGACTTGTTTCTAGGTAGTAATTTGGACTGTTTCTGCAATGCAATGGGCTGCAAGCTGAACCTGGAAATTCTAAGAACAATGGAGAAGTGTATTTCCTTGGTGGTGCGTTTAGAAAACATTCTGGTTGAAACAAGTGTGTCTTTGCTTTTACTCTAGTTTTTTGAAAGGAAACATTATTAAAGTAATGTGGAGATATACTTGCAGCCCTGCCATCGTGAAATAATTTTTTTCAAATCTGAGGCTAACATGTCAATTATGCTTGCTGAGCCTTTCTCACAAAGCTGTTGCGCCTCAAAAATGTGAAATATCTGGGTTTCAGAGTCCCAGACCAGAAGCAGATTCTGCTGGAGTTGTTGGGCCAGACCGTGGTATTTGACTGTTAGCCAGTGGTGGGGACAAAGCACAGTTTACTCCTGGGATAGTTCTGTCCCAAAAAAACCCAAAACCAAACAACAAATAAAACTTGTGCACAATATTTTAAAATTATGTATATTTTTCTTTGTCAAAACAAAACAATATCATTGTTCCATTTTCAACTATTTTGGCAATTTATTTCAAAATACATGTGAGTAAGTATGTCTGCAGCAATACAGACAACAAAAAAGATTCAAGAAATGTTGACAAACAGATGCCTTACTAGGTATACTAATACAGAACTTTGAGTGATAATACATTTAAACTTCAATGAAGAACCATTTTTCCTGCACCCCTCTGAAGAAGTGCAAAGGCTTGAGGGAGTCGGGGATAATGGGGGAGCTGAGGCAGAGGGAAGTCATTATTGGGCACACCTGGAGGGCTATTGGGTGTGGAACAGGGTTTTATGGGGGAAGGCAGTGAAGGAGTTCAAATGTGACCACTTTCCAAGAGGCATGTTAGAACAGAAGGAAGGGATGGCTGAGGCTGGGGTTGTTCAGTGGCTGGGTCTGGGATCAGGGCTGAATCAGCGGCCTAGCTCAGAGCAGCAAATAGCAGTCAGCTGCTGGAGCTGGAGCAGAAATCCTGAATCCCCCCTCCCTGCGTGCATGCCTCTGGGGGGGATGGTTAGTTAGAGAGTTGGGGAGCCTTCTTCCATGCAGACCCTGTCTGACCCTAGCTTCTCCCATTCTATCAGACACATCTGCGCCACCTCTGTGTCCCTGCACCCTCCCTCCTCTTGGCTCTCTATGTCCTTCACCCCCACTCAGCTACCTCTTGCCTCCTAACCCCATGTGGCCCTGTACTTCCAATCCCATTCAGCCCCTGGCTGTCATCCCAAGCCCCTGTGGGCGCGCCCCCGCCCCCGTACCCCTCAGTAGTCTTTCTGAACACCAGTCTATGTGACCTTCTAGTAGCCCCACGCGTTCTGCTCTGTCCATCACCCTCATATCCTGTGCCTCCTCACCTGATCCCGTGGGCATAGAGCTGTGAGGAAGGTACCCACAGCCCATCCCTCTCTGAGGCTAGCTGCTTCAGTCTGAAGCCAACTGCCCTCTCTTCTGGCAACACAGCACCCCCAATGGGTGAAAATAACCATGGTATCTCCTCAGCAAAATACATTTTCTGTGGTGAGAAAAGAAAATCTCCTAGGGACATGAATTGTTCATGTGCAGTTGGACAGAATTTCTGCAGGGGTAACTGGTGTTCCATCCAGGGGAATTACAATCAACCTTACCAGTGTTCTGGGAGAGCAAGCAGCTACATCATACTTTGATGCAGTCCACTCCCATACCAACACAACTCCCCATCTCCTTTTCATCTCTCCTACCCCCGGGGCCCATGACAAAAACAGTGCTTGCGCAGTCCATCAGTGGCTATTAACCAGCTTATTCAGGAACAAAACCCCATGCTCCAAGTGTCACTACACCTCCATCTGTTAGTAGTTGGGACTGGATGACAGGGAATAGATCACTCAATAGCCCTGTTCTCTCCATTCCCTCTGAAGCAGCTGGCACCAGCCACAGTCAGAAACCAGCTACTGGACTAGATGCACCACTGGTCTGACCCGTATGGCCATTCTGATTCTCCTGGATGCTGGCGCTGTCATTGTCCACAGTCCTGGAGTTTGCCTCCTCCTCTTCCTGTGCTCTTTCAGATGGAAAACGCTGGCTCCTTGTAACAGAGAGGAAGCCGTGCTAGTCTATACACTATCAAAACAAAAAGCAGTCAAGTAGCACTTTAAAGACTAGCAAAACAGTTTATTAGGTGAGCTTTCGTGGGACAGACCCACTTCTTCAGACCATAACCAGACCAGAACAGACTCAATATTTAAGGCACAGAGAACCAAAAACAGTAAGCATGATTTGCTTACTGTTTTTGGTTCTCTGTGCCTTAAATATTGAGTCTGTTCTGGTCTAGCTGTGGTCTGAAGAAGTGGGTCTGTCCCACGAAAGCTCACCTAATAAATTATTTGGCTAGTCTTTAAAGTGCTACTTGACTGTTTTTTGTTCTGCTGGCTCCTTGTGTGAGAAAAGGAGAAAGCATATCCTCGTTTATAACTCTAAACAAGAAAGTTCTCTCTAAGGCCTTGTCTACAGTAGAAAGTGCTTTCTGGCTTAGCTGAATTAGAAACCCTTTTACTGGAGATGTAGATGGAGCTCTGGCATTGTTTATACTAGTTCACAAAACAAAATAAGCTATTCTGGCAAAAGGACTTTTTGATTTTAGAACTCATTTACACTAGAGCATTTTCTGGCACAGCTATGTTGTGTGTTGGGGGGAGGGAGGATTTCCACTCTCTTAACCAACATAGCACTTTCTGTGCCTGCAAATGTTTGAAGTGTAAATTATTCCTGGGAAATTTACCATGCTTCTGCAAAACTGCATTAGAAGACAGTAAAGCATTTTGCTCTTCCAGGCCCAAAAGGATCTGTACTTTTAGTTACTGGTTGCTCTACCACCAGTGTGAATTGCATTGCAGTTATTTTTCTAAAGCACTTGAGAAAAAGATGAAGTGTAACCCAGAGTAAACATAAAACAAAAGAAACTCCATGCCCCCCTGCCACCCCAGCCCATTTTCTTTTATTCTTTCTGGCTCCATATTTAAATAATTATTTTAAAAAGTCAAGATGCATTTCCACCAGCTGCACCTCCTCTGAAACCCTCAAGGGGTATGCAAAACAATAATAATTGCAAAATAGTAAATCCAGAGACCTCTATAGCTCCTCAAAGATTAGCTGTCATGCTGTTGCACTTCTATATCCACACACTCTCATGCAGATTAGCAGGAAGATAATATGCATAAAAATTGTCCCTGCCATGCGAGTTCTGAATGGGATGGGTTTGGCTCTCTGAGATTGCAGGTTTTCTCAAAGCATAAAGAAAACACCATACAAATCAGAAGAGAATATGCTGTTCTCTGTTACCCTGGAGTAACTCAGATGAACTCAATGGAGGTATATAGCTTAAACCCGCGCGAGTACAGAACAAGGTTTAGAGACCATTCTAAATAGCCTGTGTCCTGGCAGTCATTAAAATGTCAAACATCTCTCCGCAGAACACAAATCACAACCCAGATGGTTTTTTTTCTTACATTTAATTGTAGGTTTATCATCTTGTAGCTGCACACATGACGTTATCATGTCGATTGCAAGGCAGTTTTCTGGTGCAAAGTGTTGTCAACTTATGTGGATTAGCACTATAATCAAAGGAACACATCTCACCAAAATTGCCTGCATGTTAAGCAGCAGATGGGGATCGGCAGAATAAATGATTAACAATTCTTCCATACCTAGCTCACCCCTCCCCCTTTCCCAGCTGGCTGCTAAAAAGTGGTGGAGGTGGGGGGAAGCCATATACCCATTAGTACAGAGAGAAATGATCCTCATACTGTGAGGCTTTCCTTGATTCTGCATTGGCCTTAAATACTTTTCCAACTTTTTCACTTAGCTTGCTGTGACTTTAGTTTTACGTATAATGATTATGCTTAGAAGAACATTTGACAATATGTTTGAGCAAAAGTACTCTCCTAATACCATCAATTATGAGTAAAAGTCTGTAGTTCCTGTTTAGTATACATATACACCCCTGAAATAAGGTAGTTGAATCAGTTCATTGTTTTGGTCACTGATCTCTATGCCTATCACAGCATACATTGCCTGCAATTATTCATAAAATAGAATGAAGCATAGATGGGCACATTGGACATCATTGCAACCTGGCTACTGACCATATGCAGTCATTAAACTCAATATGAGATGATTAAGCATGTGCTTAAGCAAATATAGGTTGGCAGAACTCAAGCTCTTGTGAGTCATTTCCCAGCCCCAGTGTAAGGACCATAGTAAATAATGTAGCAATGGTGTGGTTAATGTCCGATATCAACAGTGCACATCGCAACAGCATCATCGGAAGGGTTTGCAAATAGCATGATTACAGCTGGAATTTAGAATGTGGCTTTGAAGAAACATTCTTTTTTTTCATTTAGCTTCTGCATTCACAGATGAAAGAGCAGTATGTTCACACTGGTAGCAGTACATGGGCTCCAGTATGTGTTTCACAGTGAATAGCAGATATGGAGAAACATGGAAAAGGCATTTCTTCAGAGGCAATAAAAAGACTTATCATTTAAAGTAGAATCTAATGGAAGTAAAGTATATCTGAAACTGCACTGACACGTCTTTGGAATTTACTCTGGCAAAGCGTTCAAGGACATAGAGACAATGCCATTACTTTTAAGTCACTTTTAAGCATTTAGAACTCTTTTTGTTACAATAAACAACTTCTCCGGTGTAATTTGTTGTTGTTTGTATAAAAAGTGTGCTATCTTGCCTAGAATTTAAAAAAGTGTATTTAAGTTGTACAGAAGACATCAGCTTCTGTAATAAGAAATACCCCCACCCCCACCAAACCAAACCAATCCTAACACATTTTTTTAATTTGAAATTTTTCTTTGGAGAGTCACACTTTTCAGAGGCAAGTGGAAGATGAGGAGACTTTGAGCTAACTCCTGTCCTGATTGAAACTCTATGCAGTGGTGTAAATGCAGGTAGGAACATAGGAATCAACATAATGAGCCAAACCAGTGGTCCATTGAGTCTAGTTTGCTGTCTGTGACAAGTAACTAGTATAGTCTGTTTCAGGGACAGCTGCAAGGAACTCCATAGTGGTTGTTTATGGAACAATCTTGCCATACAAGAGTGTGAAGGCTATAGCTATTGTATATTAAATGTGTTTAGTAATATCCCAAATTGAAATGAGTAAAAATTATGAATAAAGCATTTAATCTATCAGCAGTCTTTTGTTTCATACATCACTTAATCACTTATTTTATTCAAACCATTAAATGACTCGTACCTTTTATGGCCTTTCCCCTGTAATCAAATGTGCACAGAGTGTCACCCAGGTTAATGGACTGCTCCCGCAGAGACCATTTTAGGAGCAGGACCTGTAGCGGCATGGCTGCTCCACGCTGGTAAGGAAGGAGTTAAAAGCACACCAGAGGGAGTCTGTGCAAACTCTTCCAAACAGACAGAGACTCATAGGGAGCCAATCAAAGGGTTGCTTGCTGGGGCAGCCTTGATATAAGGAGCAACTCTTCAGAGCAGGCGGCTGTTGGGTCCAGCAAGGGTGAAGGACTGGTTCCCAAGGAGAAGTACTTTTGGCAGAGCAATGCTGGGCAGGCAGAGGGGAGCAGAGAAAGAGAGACTCCAGTCTGATACCTACCAGGCTGTGGCTTTGACATAAGGACTGAGAAGGTTCAAAGTGTCCCAGGGAACACTGAGGGCAGTTAAAAGAAGTGGAGAAAGGCAGGGCAAGACTGTGACCCAGAATAGTGAGCTAACCTATCTATCACCCTTTCACCCCACCTTGCCACCACGGAGTGTGCCCTTTACAGACTGCAGCTTGCCTTTGAGACAAGGGGCTAGACTTTGGGACTGCCTCTGGCAGAGGTATTCATGGAGGACTGCTGATACATAGTCATATATCATCTATAGTCGTGGCAACTTCTCTCTGACTGGTTTTTGCTTGTGCACAGTTCAAATGGAAGTCAGTGTAGTTTCAGATTAGTGACGTTTCGGCCCATAGAGAAAGAGTTAGGCTTCGTCTAAACTAGCCAGCTACTTCAAAGTAGCCAGCACAACTTTGAAGTAGTGTGCATCGTGTCTGCACACTCCACGTGCTACTTTGATGCTGAAATTGACTTTAGGCAGTGAGATGTCGAAATTGCTGTTCCTATCAGAAGATGGGAATAGCGCCGACTTTGAAGTTAAACTTTGAAGTAGGGCATGTGTAGACGATCTGCATCCTGATACCTGCTGGAGCTCTGGGGTGAGGAAGAGGTGCATCCTGAAGAGGTGAGGAGTGTGGCATCCTGATTAAGGATACATTGTAGGTCTTTAATAATTCATTGCAGTGGTTTGAGTTGGGGGCTGTAGGTAATGACCAGTGGTGTTCTGTTCTTGGCTTTTTTGGGCCTATCTTGGAGTAGCTGGTGTCTGGGTATTCATCTGGCCCTGTCGATTTGTTCTTTTATTTCTCCTGGGCTATGTCTACACTAGCCCAAAACTTCAAAATGGCCCTGTGCGTGGCCATTTCAAAATTTACTAATGAAGCACTGAAATATGTATTCAGTGCCTCATTAGAATGCCGGCAGCCCTTGCACTTCGAAATTGATGTGGCTCGCCACCGCGCGGCTCGTCCAGACAGGTCTCCTTTTCGAAAGGATCCCAGCAACTTCAAAATCCCCTTATTCCTATCTTCTGTCCAGGAAATTTATCTCTTGTGTGGAGTAGTCGAGGCATAAGTTGGTGGTGGGGTGCAGATTATTAAATTCTCTGTGGAATTCTTCTAGAGTCTCTATACCATGGGTCCAAATCATAAAGATGTCTTCAATGTATCGTAAGTAGAGGAGGAGTAATAGGGGATGAGAGAAGAGGAATCTGTGTTATGATTAGTGAGATTTCCAAAGTCAACTTAACCACACAAATTGTAATCACATTAATGACAGCTGTATGGCTTGAGAAATTTTCTTCAAAAGCCTCCTAAGATTTTTTAGTGAGACAAGGTGGGTGAGGAAGTACCTTTCATGGGACCAATTTCTGTGAGTTGTCTGTAATTTTATGGGTAAATCAGCACTGCTGCAATTGATGCAGCCATGTTTAGTGGGTCTGGTGAAGATAAGCTAAGTCAATGGCAGAGCACTGTCCCATCAAAGTCTGTACTCCACCTCCTTGAGAGACAGAAGGTAAATGAGTAGTATAGGATATCTCATTCACACAGTGAAGTATGACCTTGCTGTTTGTCTGCCTAACTTACATTGACTTCTGTTACTTCTGTTACATAACTTGTCATTCATGTTGTCTAACTGAGGTTAACTTACAGCTTTAGCATAGACCAGACATGTGGGTGAAAAAGATAAGCTTTTGAAACACACAGAACTATCTTCCTTTTTTTTTTTTAAGTTCTACCTGAAACCACCTAGTCAGCTTTGAAAAATCTCAACCCCCATGTTCTTATCTACAGGGGGTATTTAACATTGTGCTAAATTAAGTTTTCAAGATAATGTAGTTTTTCACTGTCAACAAAACCAAGGAGGGCACTGCAGTACAAGGTGACAAGCTTCCAGACCCACAAAACAGGTGCAAATTAGCCGAAATGTCTTTTGTAAACAGGTTTTTGCAAAGACCAGGGCTGTTAATTATTATTGTGATGCACAAATGGTTTAATTGAGGTAATCATCAGAAAATGTTTATCTCTGTTTACCGAGATAAAACGTCAAAAGCTTGTTGACAACAGTTGGAATTACAGTAGGCCACGTTGACAATAGAAGTCAAGATATCACAATATATTGCTGTTTGGATGTGCTTATGGTCAGATAAAACAATATCGGTTATCTCCTAAGTATCCATTTTAACTTGGAGAAAGAATATCCCAAAGTACTTAAACAGTTTGTTTTTCCTGATTCCCACTGGCTGTAGAGAGAGGTTGAACACAGGTCAAATGCAGATTAATTTTCCTTCTGCATGGAAGGCCTATTAGCAGGGGCCTAATGCTTCGTAACAAAGAACTATATGCAGATCTTTTCCTTGCATATTCCCCATAGAATGCCTGCATATGTACTGGTTCTGAGAGGGCAAGCAGGCTAGTTAATTTAGCACTAGATACTCTATAAGCTGTGAAAAGATAATATAGATAAAACTGAGTAGGTAAGCGATTTTTTCGGTTTGGTGAGTGACCTGAAAAATCCAAAATAAATTCTGTTCACCTTGACCCAAAACTTTCATTTCTACCACCAGAATGGGGAAAAAAAAAAAAAAAGAAAGGAAAGACCAAAAGGAAAGATCAGATGAAATGAAATATTTGGAGTGTCAAGGTCAATCAACATTCTACTCTGCAAATGTTGATTCAAAACTAAATATTAAAATGATTCACCACAAAAATGTTGAAAAAAGTCAATCTTCTTTTTAAAAATCACTTTGTTCAAAGTTCTCCAGATTTGACCTCAATTCAATAAAGGTGTCAGCGCACCCATTCTTTTTCCTCCAAAAGTACTGCTCTTTTTTAAAAAAATGTTGCACTCTGGTACACTGGATCTCCTGACACCTTTTCAATTCTAGTTACCCCTTGCCTTCTGTTGCCTGTTCAACAGGAAAATTATGTGTGCTCAGATTCAAAAAGGAGCATGTGTTCAAAGACCATATCAGAGATATTTTGTATCCTTATAAAAGACTCTTGATAAGACAGTCAGAAATAATAGTAATTAACAGTTGTGGTGGATTCTCCACTGACAAATTTTAAATCAAAACTGCATTTTTTTCTGATAGATAAACTCTATACATTATTTTGGAGACATTCTATGAACAGATGGCTCAGGTGAGATGATTGCTATGGTCTCCTCTGATTTTGTAATCTATGATGATGGGCGTATGAACTGTGTAATCATGTGAACAAAATCTTTCTTAGGACCCTCAGATCAGATTCACCCATGACCTGTACACTTAGAATTATGTCCTCAAGGTGAGCACAGAATTATTTCAACCATGGAGTAGCCATTTTACTGGATTTTAAGAGGTCCTGGAGCCCTGTAATTACAAATTTGAAACCTGTTCATGATAGACATCCATTAATTAGCTTTGTCATGGGTTCTCCAGGGGGGTGAAGTTGGTAGCCTGTTGAATCTAAATTTGCAGCCTTTGTAATTTACACCTAATGCCTTCCACATTACTATCAGTGTGTGTGTGTGTGTGCGTGTGCAAACAAGTAGAAGGGTGGGTTATTGTTAGCTATATTCAGCAGATTTATTGTGTAGAAAAATATTGCATACAGAATAAGAATACCAAATAAAATCCATTGCATATGTGACAACTTGGATATTACTTTTATTTACTATGTATCTTTACAAAAACATTGTACTGGGGGCTTTAGCTATTTCTAAGGCCCTCAAATGTTATGGTAATGGATGGTAGTTTTAAAATCTTTGAAAAATACTTAAGCAAATAATATGCAGGCAAAATATCTGAGTTGGTATTAGATATGCATCTTGTTAGCTGTAATTTTCCCCTCACCCTTCCTACCTTCTTCTCCAGCTACCACTGTTAGGGACAGAATTTAATGCACTTTACAAAGATTATTGGGATCCCAATCCTGCAAAACCAACTGGAAATACTGGCCCCATTGAAGTCGGAGACAAAGCGCTAATTAATTTAAATGGAGCCATTATTTCTTCTACAGTGTGTAAAGTTAAATAACTGTATAAATCTTCGTAGCCTTAATCATGCTTCACAAGACCCATATACAGAGCACAGATGTAAGCAGGATCTGAATGTGTTTTCTTGTGACACCTAGTGATAAATTGATGGTGGGGTGGGGGAAGAGGAGGAGAAGACTTCAGGAACAGGCAGTATTTGCATAAACACCCTTACTCTGCCTTGGTATTCTGCAGATGGAGCTGCTTTGCCAAAGAGATCCTTTCCAGCTGGTGTTGGATTAGAGATACGCTTAGGAACCTAAGTGCTGATTTCAGGCACCTCTGTAATTCATAACTTCCCCCTCCCCAAAACCACCACCATTTGGTTTCACCTGACCCTGCAGATGCCTAAAATCATTTGGTGCCCCCGCCCTGAAACCACCATGGACAGAAGCTGCTCCAGTGGCGTTGGAACACCCCACACCTGCAGCAACACTGCAGGCAGGAATGTTCCAGCCAGGCAGTGCAAGTGGGGGCATGCCAGTCCAACTGGAGCAGACCCTTTCTGCAGCAGGGTGAGATTGCTCCAGCCAGTGGGGCATGAATGGTCTTCCCAGCAGGCCCCTTCCCACCCTGCTACCCCAGCCCATTTAATGGGTTAACCAATTAAACATATCATTTAACCTGTTAACTCATTAAACGGGATTGTACAACCCAAATTCAAACTCACATAGCAAAACCGTGTCAAAACAAAGATTGGCACTTAGCCCTCCAGAGGATTAGGTCTATATCTAAACTCCTGCACCACTGTGTTTCACAGGCCTGTTGGGCAAGCTGTTTGTTTCATTTTCTCCATGTAAAAAATGGAGGTACTGATACTCCTCTAATTACCCTACAAGGGTATCCCTGCCATGCCCTTATGCTAACCAGCCCACGTAACTATGCCCATTGCAGATAACAACCATCCTAGGAGGTATGTCTTACTGAAAAGAAACAGAGAGAGATTGGATTGTATTTGTCCAAATTCATTGACCATTGTAAAAGTCTATTCCATAGCAAAGTTTGCAAGAGGCAGGTCCCAAAATTTGGAATAAATTTCATTTATACAACTATACTTTTGAAACAGTAAAACTGTAGTGCAGCCCACCCCATATAATAATTCTTATTCATTACAGCAGTTATCTTTGAAGAAGGATGTACAACAGCTAATTGTAAAAGCCTAATTAGTGTTTATATAACCTGTTACATGTTTAAAATGCTGTACAAATCGTATTAGAGTTTAATCTAGCACACTGCAACAAGTAAAGTAACAACTCCTAAAAAGTATTTACAGTACCTAAGTTTAGACGTGGAGTGCATGAGATTTAACAAAGAAACAGGGCTTTGGTGCGTCAGCCAATTGTCTGAAGGGGTCAGGAAAGAATTATTTTCCCCGATGCACAATTGGCTAGATGTGTTTTGTATTTTCTTTTCTGCCTCTCACTGAAGCACCATGGATTGGGCACAGCTGGAAGCAGGACAAAGCTTGGGAGGCCCAGTGCTCTGAAGTTGTCAAAAGAATCATAGAGTGGACTAGATTCAGGATGTTGAATAGTAACAGAGTGGTGGCCGTGGTATTCTGTATTCTAACAAAACAAACCAGCAGTCATGTAGCACTTTAAAGACTAACAAAATGATTGATTAGGTGATGGGCTTTTGTGGGGTCTATAGATCTATAGATCTGAAGACATGGGTCTGCCCCATGAAAACTCACCACCTGATCAATCATTTTGTTAGTCTTTAAAATGCCGCATGACTGCAAGTTTGTTTTGCTAGATTCCTCATAGACGGTTAGTCTGCAGCAGATTAGTAAAGATTAAATTCACAGTCCCACCTTGCTGCAAACTAACTGTTCAGATAGATGAGGCCTTACACTCAGTGAAACATTAATACTGAAGGGAGGACTTTAAAACTTAGACATCTGGATTGCCCAATAAATCTCTGAAGAAATTCAGAAACATGATTAGTCAAGGAGATGAAAAAGTGAGATCATTTATGTTTACTCTATTTTAACTCCTTAAAAATGTTAGGCTGTAAAACTCACTTTTGGTTTTCTGCAAAATACAAATGAAGCTAATTTCACTGCATTCTTGAGTCTCTTCATCCATCAGATATGAACATAATTCCCACTGAGGGGAGTGAGAGTTGCACAAGAGGAGGATGTGCTCCTTTAGTTCAAATACAGACACTCTCACGGAGAATAGTTGTATTCTGTGAACACATCTCTCTGTTCTTTTGCCATCATCAGTGATTTCATTTGTAATCAGCTGAGACATAATCAATGGGTTGTGTGAAAAAAGCAGCTTTGAAATACATTAAAATGACCAAAATGGTTCCAAGTCCTTTTTGTGAAAACCCCATTTCTCAGACGGTATAACTGCTAGAAATCAAGGATGAAATCCTGGCCTCACTGAAGTCTGTGTTAGTTTTGCCATTGAATTCACTAAGGCTAGTATTTCATGCCAGAGCTGCTGGAGGGTGGGCGGGTGGAGGGAGAGATGATCTGCTAAAATCCTCAGTTATTCCCTTTGAAAGATTTGTTGTATTTACTTGAATTTACTCTGTTTTAAGTATTCCTGTAGAAAAGAAAGCATTGCACTAACTGAAATCACTGGGATTACTCCTATGCTTACAGTTAAGCATGTGTTGATTAGTGCCAAAGTCCCCTAAAAATCTCAGAGGGGTAACCATGTTTGTCTGTATCTTCACAAAACAGAGCTAGCTGTCCTGTAGCATCTTACATACTAACAAATATACTTATTAGGTAATGAGCGTGTTTGGGTAAATACACAAATAGTTCACATGCAAACCTTTGCCATGTTGTCTGACTTTGAAAAAACAGCTAAATCATTTTTTAAAAAACTTGCAAAAACTGGCTCCATCACATTGCCCTGAACGTTAATATTACTTTGGTCTGGATTACACTGAAGGGATCTTTTCTCTCTTTTGAAGTAATAGGGGTCAAGCAGGAGACGAAGCTTAGACTAAAGAGCAGCAGAAGTTATAGGAAATTACCAACATGGTTAAACATGGGGGGAAACTTAGACGAAAGAGCAGCAGAACTTATAGGAAACTACCAACATGGTCAAATTTAAGCACGGTTTCTAAATTCAGCTCATCAGAATATCTGAAGAATATTTGATTTAGTTACAAAGTGTTTCAGAAATTTTTTCAGCTATAATGTCATAATGAAAGTTCTTGAGTAAAAACAAATAGTTGTCTACAGCTGTATTGCCTCCAGGTGTGTGGCGTATCCCCGCTATTATATGAGGTGGCACATTAACACCAGTTGGATTGTTACGTTTTTTAAAAATTGTAAATCTTCTGTACTAGTAAATGCTTGGAATGGGGCCGTCTGTTTTGTCCAGAGACTGAATATTCTCAGTGGTACAAAAACTGCTGGAATGAAATCATGTCAGAGAGTGTTTTCCAAGGCAGAAGATGATAAAGAAAAGTACAGGCACTTTTGCTTAAACACTGTGCTTTCCTTTCCCCACACAGGGACTAGTCTGGAATTGACATGCCTGTTGAGGGCGTACCAGTACACTGGGATGCTACATTTAGTGTCCAGTTTTTTTTTTTTTGGTGTGATTTTCTTTCAGTATTGTTGACTATAAATGTGTCATGTGAGATATAAGCAACAGGTTTCTCCAACCAACAAAAAGGCCAGGTTAATTATAAATCAAATTGAAGCTCTTAGGCGAGATTCTCAGCACCTTTAAGTTAAACTTCAGTGTAAGGCACCAGATGAGGATTTCCCTTTTGGTGGGGATTCTTGACAAGCAGAGCGTTTGCACATGTGGTTCCTGGATGGGCTGGGGAACAGGGAAGGAGCCAGAATGGTGAGTGAAGTGGGGAGAGTTGGGATCAGCACACAATGTGTTCCTACAATTTCCGGCAGTGATGTGCCTCTTTGGAAGCAGCTGTCTGCCAGTGTGAGGTAAATTAACCCTGACACTGCTGTAAGGATAATTATCGTGGCAAGAGCATGTACTGTTTGCTACATGCCTCCTAAGCAATACAACACCAACGAGTATTGAGTACTGATTTGAAACTTCCCTCCTGCAACATTCCCCAAGTCTGAGGTAGAGACGGAGCCGGTCCACCTTTTTCCAAGTGTTCCGCCATCTTGACCTACTGATCAAATCTGGGAGTGCTGAGGAGGATAATTCTTAACACATGCTGAATTAGT
The DNA here is from genome assembly GCF_033958435.1 of Carettochelys insculpta. Taxonomy (NCBI): domain Eukaryota; kingdom Metazoa; phylum Chordata; order Testudines; family Carettochelyidae; genus Carettochelys; species Carettochelys insculpta. Next base: position 176,116,260 of record NC_134139.1, on the reverse strand, counting down.
TGGATCAGAGCAAGTCCTGTTGTATGTACACAGACTGAAGATTCTTTCTCCTATGCAAAAAGGAGATTTTTCAGCAAGAGAAGATTATATTCACCCACTAAATGCAAAGGCTTAAAAAGTATGGGCCTATGAAGCCAGCAGTAGTAAATCAACTCAAAGGTCAATATGGCATGAAGCCACAGTAACTTTTGTGTGCTGACATAACATTTTGCAACCTCTCTTTCAGAAATTTTGGGGAATGAGGTGCTGGGAAGGCCTGGCAGTACAGCTCCAATGGAGACAGTCATTGCCAGAATGTCTGGAGATACCGAGTCTTCAGGAGATCTCTCAAGACAGGCAGATCACTTTGTGGTCAAATCTCTTTCTTCTCTGAGGTCCCACCTCCCGCTGGAAGAAGTTCTATATGGGGCACTTTACTGAGATTTTCTTCTCTACACACAGGGCTTTTTTGTGGCTCTCCCTAAAGGTTTATCTTCCCCTTATTTATGGTATGGATTATTTTAAAAATATGTTGCAATCATTTTTCCATATTGGAACAACAACATGAACCAGGATCATGAACTATTCATATAGAGAATGTCTAAAATCCATCCTTTATTAAGGGAGTTCTGTAGGAATGACATGAAAATTGGATAGACCTCCTGTAAATCCAATTTCTGGAGAGAAATACCATATTTTCTTTATTAGCACTCTTGAATTTTTGAGGTACAATCTAGGAACCCAGTCATGAAGCAGGCCACACTATTAGGTACTGTAAAAAGTGCTTATAATGTCACTGTTAAGCAAATCTTCCTATCTTTTAAAGTTAGATAGCTGGTTTTATTTTTAAAAGCCTCTATGGCAACATTTTCAATATGATTGAACTAGGAGGTTCTTTGTAATGAGCTATAATTTTCTCCTAGGACAATTCAATTTCTTAAGAAATGTTGTTCCTTAAGAAACTTTGGATACTGAACAGTTAATAATCCTAGAACTGTTTGTTAACTAGAAAAGTTCTGTTACCCAATTTGTAGATGCAAGTCAAATTCTTTTTGAGGTGATATTTTTGCTGACTGAATTGTATTCTGCCCGGAATTTATTTTCCCTCTTGTTAAATTATTAATACAATGGTTTATTGCACCAGGGAAAAACAAACAAACAATGTATTTTATGTTTAATGTACATCATGCAATACTGTTTTGCTGACATTTGGTTCATAAGATCATAGAAGTAGAGCAGTCACAGAAGACCATTCAGTGAGTCCCGGCTAGCAGGGGAAGTGCAAGGGCAAAAGAAAATCCAGAATCAATTAATACTAACAAAAGGAGTTAAGGGAAGTAGGAACAGCTTTTGACAATATAAGGCAATAGGACCAATAGCACTTGTAGGGCCTAATTAGATATTAGCAGAGTTCTTAGTTCATTAAAAAAAATCTTTGCATAAGGCTTTCTTGATTTTTTTTTAATTAAACATAGAATCATAGAATCATAGAACACTAGGACTGGAAGGGACCTCGAGAGGCCATCGAGTCCAGCCCCCTGCCCCAATGGCAGGACCAAGTACTATCTAAACCATCCCTGATAGACATCTATCTAACCTGTTCTTAAATATCTCCAGTGATGGAGATTCCACAACCTCCCTTGGCAATTTATTCCACTGTTTGAACGCCCTGACAGTTAGAAACTTTTTCCTAATGTCCAACCTAAACCTCCCTTGCTGCAGTTTAAGCCCATTGCCTCTTGTTCTATCCTCAGAGGCAAAGAAGAACAAGTTTTCTCCTTCCTCCTTATGACTCCCTTTTAGATACCTGAAGACCGCTATCATGTCTCCCCTCAATCTTCTCTTTTCCAAACTAAACAAGCCCAATTCTTTCAACCTTTCTTCATAGGTCACATTCTCTAGACCTTTAATCATTCTTGTCGCTCTTCTCTGGACCCTCTCTAGTTTCTCCAAATCTTTTTGAAGTGTGGTGCCCAGAACTGGACACAATACTCCAGCTGAGGCCTAACCAGCGCAGAGTAGAGTGGAAGAATGACTTCTCATGTCTTGTTCACATCTAAATAAGAAGCAAGCACATGGTATTTAACAAAATAAAATCTAAGATATATCTATGGACAATGCAGTATACGTAAGTAAAACAATATTTTGTGTGTCTCTGTGTGTGCATGTGTAAAAACTCACTGTATCCTTAATAGGACAGAACTAAGAATAGTTGGTTGTATGAGAGCAGAAATTTCTGGGGTTTCCATCATGTATATTTAAGTTCAGAAAAGTGAAGGGAAGAGAAGAATCTCATGAAGGATGAAGTTTAATAAGGACAAATGCAAAGTGCTCCACTTGGGAAGAACAATCTGTTTCCCACATACAGAATGGGGAGAGACTGTCTAGGAATGACTACAGCAGAAAGGGATCTAGGGCTTATAGTGGACCACAAGCTAAATAGGAGTCAACAGTGTGATGCTGTTGCAAAAAAAACAAACATGATTCTGGTATGCATTAACATGTGTTGTGAACAAGACATGAGAAGTCATTCTTCCGCTTTACTCTGCGCTGGTTAGGCCTCAGCTGAAGTATTGTGTCCAGTTCTGGGCACCGCAGTTCAAGAAAGATGTAGAGAAATTAGAGAGGGTCCAGAAAAGAGTGACAAGAATGATTAAAGGTCTAGAGAATGTGACCTATGAAGAAAGGCTGAAAGAATTGGGCTTGTTTAGTTTGGAAAAGAGAAGATTGAGGGGAGACATGATAGTGGTTTTCAGGTATCTAAAAGGGTGTCATAAAGAGGAGGGAGAAAACTTGTTCTTTGTGGCCTCTGAGGATAGAAGAAGAGGCAATGGACTTAAACTGCAGCAAGGGAGGTTTAGGTTGGATATTAGGAAAAAGTTCCTAACTGTCAGAGTGGTCAAACAGTGGAATAAATTGCCAAAGGAGGTTGTGGAATCTCCATTGCTGGAGATATTTAAGAACAGGTTAGATAGATGTCTATCAGGGATGGTTTAGACAGTACTTGGTCCTGCCATGGAGGCAGGGGGCTGGACTCGATAGCCTCTCGAGGTCCCTTTCAGTCCTAATATTCTATGATTCTATGAAGGGTGTCTGGTAGATTCCTCAGGTGCAAATACTTCATATTTTACACTTCCAACTCTGCATTTGAAACCAGATGAGAAAGGAAAAAGTAAAAATCTCCTTTATTTTCACTTTGATCGTCTTCATCCTTGCCACTTTACAGATCCCGTGTTTTACTCTTTCAAGGACATAATTTGTATTTTCTCTGCAGTTGCAGTATAATGATTGAGGATTGCTGAATTCCCTACAAATGACTGAAACCAAATAAACTGCTGGGTGAATCATAGATACCTATATTTAATCCCTTGACTCCATGAACTCTCATAACTCATTTAAACTATTTTGCTTAGGATACTCGGTCAAAAGTATACAATATTTTGTATACTTAACTGCAGTGGTGGAATATGAGCATCCACAAACAATTATGGTTGAAACTGTGATATCACTTACACCTATAAATAACGGAAATAATTGCTATGGATTCAAAGGAAATTATTCAAAACAAAAAAATTCAAAACAATTATTCTGGATTTACACCTGTGTAACTGAGAACATAATTCACTATAGTATCTTTATTTCTATTTAAATATACAACCAGATTTACTTTTTATTGTTTTCAGTGATTGATTATACTGCTTACTCATCTGTGATGATTCTCATGCCCACAAAACATTAGGTGAATGAGGTCCCTTGTGATTTTCTAATGCAGTAGTCCAGATAATGTACTGGAACCTACATTTTCAAATTTGTCCATTGATTTTTGGTGCCTCTTTATTTGGTCATTTAATAAGATATGCTTCAGTTATATGGATGTAACTAAGACATATACACATTTCAGTTTGCACAAATACTGAGGCATAGAAAATTAGCACCTTTGAAAAAATGTAGACCATGATATCTAATGCAGCAGCTGGCCTCACTTTGAGGAAAATAAGATCACCTCGACATGTTTTCATATTAAATCAGCACAAGAAATCCCATGCTTTACCTGCACAAGGATGGTTGACAGGCTTTTACACACTGGCATCAAAATATTTACAACACCAATGCCAAATCAGAATAGATCCATAAAAAAATCAAAATTATTGAAAGATTAAGCAACCATAATTGTCTGAATAAAGATGCTTGACTTGGTGATATTCCTAGCTTTGTCTTCTTCCTTTCACCAAAAAGATAGAATAATATTTCTCCTGTTAGTTTGTACACTGGTTTAAAATTTCCACTTTCAGCACTGTTTTCTGAAGTGTTCAAATGCTGAAAATAAAATTGCCAATTAAAGTGACATTTTTAGCCATTACTTTGCAAATAATATATTCAATTATTAATAGCGTATCATCCTAGTTGAATACCCGCAAACTGAATTAATTTTGAATGAAAAATAGCAAAACTGGTGAAATAGGACCTTAACAGTATTCAGCTCATTCTTTCAGCCCATTTCTATTCTTTCCCATTTTTTTTTGTGTGTGTGCAACACCACATTTCAGCAAAGGAGAGGCTTGAAAACACCCCCATCATTTGGCAAATATACTGTTATTTTGTGTTTTATGGTTAGTTGTGCTATAGGTTATCAAATCTAAGAGCAATAGTAAGCACCTTAAGAAATTATCAACCAGGCCAGTAACCTCAGGGTAAACTTGATTTTGCTTTGAAAGAAAAATTGTGATAACAGCACAGATCTGACTATTAAAATACAGTCAGGTTCACAGCAGAGGTGACTGGCTGTTCGAAAAGAGCTGTGGCATGCAGCTTATGACATCCTTTATTTTAACACTGCTCAGTATATCCTGTAAAATGCTTTAATGTGCTTAAGCCAGTTTATTCCTTTGTTAATGGCTTGTGATTGCAATCAGGCATGCCTCACAGACAGCTTCATCCTTCCGTGTGAGGTATTATTTGATAAAAACCTTAATCGATAAATCTAATTTCTTCTCTTGCCAGATACAGTTACATAATGTGTTTCCAATTTAGGTATGGATCAATTTTCCTGGTACGTCAAATAACCTGTAAGAATCTGAAAGCTTTATACCAAGCTTGCATTCAAAATCCATATGAACATGCTTTAAACCTAGCATTATAAAAAAGAAGCCAGTGAATTCATGTGAATGATGAGTCAACATGGGCTGCAGAATTCAGTAAGTGAAAATACATAATACATAGTGCAGCCTCCAGAACCTCTCTCTAGAATCCCATTTTTAAAATATCACACATTATTCAATTGCTGCAATAATTTACCAATTAAATCATATATCACTGGTTTAAGAATGAACAAATCATGTTGTGTAGACAGTCAGGAGACATGCTATGACAAAAATAGAGGTTTTTGCAAAAAGCTTTGCTTAAAAGAAACACTCTCATAAATCTTGTGAGTCATTTGTGCTGTAGGTAAATGTTAACATTGGTTCAGATAAGTGCTCCCCATAAGCTAAGCACTTGGACTCCCACCAGGAGAGGTTCAGGTGGCACCAGCCAATTAGCAGAGCATCCATATCACCCCTCAGGGGACAGCATGTGTTTCTATAGGTGCTGCATATCTGCATATGCCCTAGTGCATGTAACAAAATTTATTTTGCTCCCGGATGGAAAAAAATAGGGGGAACACTGGTCTAAATCTCCCTAGAGCACAGTAGAAATTAATGATCGCTGAAATTTCCATCCCAGAGAAAATTTTGATGTTTCACTTTTGTTTTTGTCCCCAGTCAGGATGAAAAGCAAAAATACAGAAATTTTTCACAAAACAGAGAATTCTGAAACATTTTGGTTCAAAAATGTTCAATTTGTCTGGTTGGATTTGTTCAATTGAGTTGAAACTTTTTGGTTCAGCTTGGTGGCACAGTAATCTGTATGCCTCTGAATTGCCATGGTGTCTCAAAGGAGTTGTCGTTCCTCATGCTGTCATTCTCCTCTAGGGCTTGGCTCTCCGAATGTGGATGCTCCGCTAATTAGCTGGTGTTCAGCTGGCAGAAAGTCCACAGTGCAACATGGGCCCACCATCACCATGGCAAAGGGGTTGCAATTGCCCTCTGGAAGCTCACCACCCCTGACAGGACCAGTCAGTGGGCAAACCATTTGGTGTGGGGAAGTTCACTGTTGGGGCCCTTCTTATGGAGGTAACGTGCTCACAGGCTGCAGTCCCTGCATGGGGGGGGTGGGAGAAGGAAGGCACTCACACTAAAGGGGGACCTGCAGAAAGCAGGGTTTGGGGATGTGAGGGGTGGAATGGAGGTCGGAGGAAGCTCCGTTCCCAGGGGATCATGCAATCCCATCCTCACATAGCCCTAGTGAAGCGGGTAGGGGATAGCCTCACAGGAGAGGTTCTGTGGGGAGGGAATGGGAAGGGGACAGGCACCTCTCAAAGGCCCAGGCCCTCCCTCCCTCATTCCCTGTCATATGTATTCATTCACCTCCATCTGCAGGTTGTGAGGGACATCAAGTTGATCCTGTTGTGGAGGATCATCCATCTGGGAGACCTTGACCAGGTGGTGGCTGGATTCGCTGTCCTGGGTTCCCAAACTGTGCTGGAGCCATTGATGGGACCCACATCTTGATCTATGCCCTGGAGCCCCATTTATCAACATGAAGGGCTGCTTCTCCACAGTGTTGCAAGCCCTAGTTGACCACCATGGACGATTTACGGATGTTTGTGCCGGGTGCTTGGGCAGAGTGTGTGATGCCCATGGGTTCCACAATTCCAGCCTGTGCTGGAAGGTGGGGTTAGGCACATTCATCCCCCTCCATTAGCTGGTGGTTGGGAATGTGCACATGTTGGTCTGCATCGTGGAGGATGCAACCTACTCCCTCATGCCATGGCTGATGAAGCTGTATACCGGACCCCTGAAGGGAACAATTCAGTGAGTGCCTGAGCCACTCCAGCATGCAGGCTGAATGCACATTAATTTCCTAAGTGTAAACTGAAAATTAATTCATTTTGGAAAATTTTAACTTTTGCAGAAATTGAGTTTTCCATTAAAAAAAAACATTTTTACAAAGAATTCTAGCCAGCTCCAGCAGATGCTGGGGTCCCTGTTGTTATAACAAGGAAAGTCAGAGGATGTGCTTATATCTTGTCATTAGACCTAGCTATCACATAGTTTAAAGCAGTGGCAACTGCTGGAGATGGAAACAAGGGGACACTGGCTTTGTGACCATCCCTTTTCATGTGATTCCTCCCCACACTGCCCTAGCCTGGTGGAGGGTCCTGCCTCTTTGCATCCCCATCCTGCCCCAAATCCACCTTTCCCCCAAGCACCTGCCCCTACTTTGCCTCCTCCTCACACCTGTCTCCCCATCCCTGCCTCTTCTCACCCCTGCTGCACCCTTTCCCGCAAACTCACTCTCCCAAGTGACGTCGCCTGGGAGTGAATAGCAGGGAACAGCAGGGGTCCCTCCCCTTTCCACTCACCATTGGTGGCAGGGGGTAACAGAGTGACCTGGCCCAAGCCTGCTCTGCTCTCCCAGCTCCCAGCTATGTCTCTCTCTTTCCCCACACTGGTGCATGTGGGAATGGGCCAGATCTCTGCCACCAGCTTCAGGCCCCCTATTAAACTCCCTGGATGCACTGTTGTGGGGGCATGGTTAGAAGAATGGGGATCCACCCCCTGCCGTCACTGGTAGAGTGAAGTGAAGCAACATGGCTGGGAGCCAGTGGAGCAGAGTGGGTGGGATCCAGGTCACTCCATTTCCCGTCCAGACTGCCAGCACCAGTTCCCCCACTAGTCCTCTGGGTCCCATGGAGCCCCCAAAGTGCAGAGCCCAGGGCAGCTGAAGGAGCCACCTATAGTACAGGACAGCTCTGCCTGCTGGCCCCTTGTGCTGCCCTGCATAGCATTTGGAGGGGCATGTGGTCCTTTGTTGCCCCCATGCATTGCCCCGGCTTAAAATTATGACACAGATGGGATCTAGCCCTCATATTCTGAGGATTTCTATGATACCCCTCACTGCAGTATCTGAGCGCTCCCTAAACATTAATGTCTAGAGTCCCTCAAATTGTCTTGTGAAGGAGCATCAATATTGTTACCATATCTTATCTGGAAACACAGGCACACAGAGATACATGAGCTAATCAAAAATCTATTGATACCAATGGGGAGTGGCTCTAAATTCATGCAGATTAGTGAGGAACTATAGTAAACATTTACATACATACACACTGCGTTCCATTGTAACTCTTCATTTCCAGGTGCATAGGACACTTGATTTTCCTCTCTTTTCACTAGTGTTCAGTACGCATCATCCACATATATAGCACACAGGAAAGGACTGAAAAGGATTGCTACTATTGTTAAAAACACATGTGGTCAAATGTGGAAATTAAATATTGGAATAAATAAAAGACAAAAATTATTACTGTGGTGCACAAATATAGCTGGACATTGTTTACTACAGGTTGAACATCTCCAGTACAGAACTCTGTCACTTGGCAGCATCCGTAACCCGGAATGATTTTGGTTAGCCAGATGACCACTTATCATCAGTGTCACCAAGTTTCCTGTGGTCCCAGAAAGTTTGTTTACAGCCACCAGTCCTGGCTGTCTGTGTTCTGTGCTGTTATTTAGCTCTAATTTAAAGTTTTGGTGATGCTGGTAGATAATATTGACCTCCTGTGGTTTGGAAAATTCTCTCGTCTGGCACTGGTCAGGTCCTAAAGGTTTTGGATGAGAGAGGTTGAGGCTGTATAACGTTGACCTGCATTTTCTTTTTCTAGATGCATCATACATTTTCAAATAATGTTGAAGAACAAATAATTACAAGGAAAATAATGATAAAAATAAAATAAATAAAATAAAATTTCAGGGGAAACCACGCTCCAGCTGCAGGTATAGGGCATGTTGGAATAACTCTAATGGGCAAAACAGACATCAAAATATGCCTGATCCACAAACCAGTTAGTCTACATTTTAATGGAGTGGGCCATTCTGTTAATGACCTAAGAGTCTGCATTTTATTGAAGAGGAATTTCCAGTCTGATCTGGTCCAATCAAAGTGAACAGCAAAACTCCCATTGACTTTAATGAGGTCACAATTTCACCTCATAAGCAAGTGTTTAGATGTATTTATAATTATTTACATAACACCAAAATTATGGTGTTCATTCTACTTCACAAATAAGGTAAGATAACAAATCCCTATCCCAGTGAGCTCATTGTGCTTCATTTCTTTCCTTCCCATTTTGTATTAGACAGTGTAAAGCAGTTTAGCAGAAGCCACTGTCCCCAAGACCCTTCAGATGGATCACCTTGTTGTGGTTGGGGGGGCTTGTATATGAGGCTGGCAAGACAGCACAAATAGCAGCAGAAATGCGACAATACAAGCTGGCAGTTTTGGGGCTGTGCGAAACAAGATGGATACAATTAGGACAACTGTGTCTAGCAACAGCTTAAACCCTTATGTATTCAGGGCATGAGGAGGATGATGCGCCACACACGGAAGGAGTAGGTATGCTGTTGTCCAAGGATGCAATTGGATCCCTAATTGAATGGACAGCAGTGTCAGCACGGATCATTACAGCCAGGTTTTACACCAAGATAAACAAGATTCTGATTATACAGTGCTATGCCCCACAAATGATGATGATGAAAATATTAAAACAGGGTTCTATGAGACTCTCCAAAGTATTATTAACAAGAAAGGTAAGAAAGATATATTGATTTTGATGGGTGACTTCAATGCCACAATCGGAAGTGACAACACAGGAAAGGAGCAGTACTTGGGTACAGAAGGGTTAGAAAAAGCCAATGAGAACGGCAACCTCTTCAGTGACTTCTGCATATTTAATGGATTGGTGATTGGTGGGAGTATCTTTCCACACAAAAGAATCCATAAAGCAACATGGGTTTCACCAGACCACCAGACGGAAAATCAAATTGACCATATCTGTACCAGCAGCACCTTCAGACATTCTATGCAAGATGTACGCACAAGAGGGGCTGATGTGGGATACGACCACCACCTTGTCTTAGCAAAGTTCAGGCTGAAACTGAAAAAGCACCACATGCAAGTAAACAGGCCAGGGCCAAGATATAACACAGAACTCCTGAGAGATCAGATAACAAAATCACAATTCCAGTTAGAACTGTTAAACAGATATACAGTCCTTAGAGATCTAAGATCAGAAGGTGTAGTGGTACAGCAAGTACGGGAAAGCTCTAAATCAGCATGGAAAGAAGCTTGTGAGAAAATCTTGGGCAAAAGAACAAGACAACACAAAGAATGGATATCACCAGAGACTGTAAGGAAGATAAAGTATAGAAAAGACAAGAAGGAAGTTGTCAACAGCAGCAAGACCAGTGCTATCAAGGCAGAAGCACAGCAGTTGTATGCAGAAGCTAACAAGGAAGTGAAGAAAAGTATAAAGAGGGATAAAAAGAACTTTGTGGAAGCACTAGCACAACAAGCCAAGCAAGCCGTAGGCCAGAAGAATCTAAAAGAACTGTATAATATTACAAGGAAGTTAGCAGGTGCAAGACAGACAGTAGATCGTCCCGTGAAAGACAAGGATGGGAGAGTCTTGTCAAATCTATCCTAACATCTTACTTGATGGAAAGAACATTCTGAGGATCTCTTAAACCGCCCAGCACCAATAGATTCACCAGACTTACCCTCAGCTCCAATACCACTACCAATAAATACAGACAGACCAACCAAGAAGATGAGGAAGGCCATTTCTCTGCTGAAAAGTGGAAATGCTCCAGGGCCAGACTGCATTCCCTCAGAAGCAGTGAAGGTGGACCTTGAAACCTCCACAGACATGCTATACGAACTCTTTGGCAGAATATGGGACACCAAGGAAATACCATGAGACTGAAAACATGGACATATAATTAAAATACCGAAGAAAGGAAGTTTGAATGAATGCAGAAACTGGAGAGGTATCACTCTGCTGTCTATTCCTGGGAAAGCCTTTAACAGGATCCTGTTGGAGAGAAAGAAAGCAGAGATTGACAGGCTGTTGAGGGATGAACAAGCTGGTTTTCGGAGTGAGAGATCATGTGTAGACCAGATAACGACCTTAAAGATCATCATAGAACAGTCACTGGAATGGAACTCCCCACTGTGTAAAACTTTCATAGACCTTGAACAGGCCTTTGATAGTGTAGACAGAAAGACACTATGGAGACAGTTGCAGTATCATGGCATTCCCCAGAAGATCATTAATCTCATTCGAGCCAATTACGAACCCTCCACTTCCCAGGTTGTACATGATGGCACTCTGACGGAATCGTTCACTGTTCAAACAGATGTGAGACAGGGATGTGTACTCTCACCATTCCTTTTCCTTATAGTTATGGATTGGAGTATGCTAAAAACAACAAGTGGATACCAGAGAGGTATTCAATGGACCTTCTCTCGTCAATTAGAGGATAGCGATTTTGCTGATGACATTGCTCTTCTGGCACATCGGCATGAGCATATGGACAGCAAAGTTGCGGCACTGGATAGCTCTGCCTCAAAGGCAGGCCTGAAAATCAGTAGATGTAAAACTAGAACTATGAGGGTCAACCACACTAAACAAGACAACATCACTTTAGCGAGAGAGACCCTCGAAGACGTTGAACAATTTACTTATCTCGGTAGTGTTGTGAATAAAGATGGTGGTACTAACCTAGACATCAAATCCAGGATTGGCAAAGCCACAGCAGCATTTCAAACTCTGTGGCCAGTATGGAGATCACACAACATCTCTGTCGAAACAAAGCTGAGAATCTTCAGTTCAAATGTAAAGTCCGTCCTGCTGTATGCCTGTGAATCATGGCGCACCAGAAAGTCCTTAACACACAAAAAAGCAGACATCTTTGAATAGATGCCTGAGGTACATATTACAAATAAGATGGCAAGACAAAGTCACGAATGAACATCTGTGGACACGAACACGCCAAGAGCCCGTGGGGATCCAAATAAAAAGGAGAAAATGGGGATGGCTGGGACATACTTTGAGGAAACCCCCATCCAGTGTTGTTCGATGTGCCCTAAAATGGAATCCTCAGGGGAAACGCAGCTGAGGAAGACCCCAAATAACATGGAGGAGATCTACAGTCACGGAAGCACAAGAACTGGAATATTCATGGGGCCAGATTGAAGCCATTGCCCAAGATAGAACCAGGTGGAGGAGCCTTGTGGATGACCTATGCCCCACTTGGCGTTCACAGGTTTAACTTAACTAACTGTCCCCAAGAAACTCATGTGCATGACTCTATATCCAGCAGTTGTGGCATTGAGACTAATGTATAAAATGATACAGAATAAAAGCATTTACTTAGTGCATAAGACATCTTCTTTAATTGAATCTATTTCATACTTTGGATTGTTTACTAACAACACAGTTTTTACAAGTAAGATTCACTTTATCCACCATCCCTTTTGGATAAGTCCTATAAAACTTGTTAGACAAAATGTATCCATAGTATTTGTAACAATCATGTATTATTTAAAAGGAAATGAGCTCTTTGCTATAGAATTTGATGGGTGATGCAATCAAATAAAGTAAAAGAACAACAAAGAAACAAAAACTTGAGAAAGTTCATACCTTCAATTTCATTTTCTATTAAGTTCTATGGGGTTTTAGAATAATTTATTTAAAACTCCTTTTTTTTCTCTATTAATGTCTATAGGATTTACCTAAAAGGGGCAGGTGTGCTTTCTAAGACATCAGATCTGCAAAAAGCTACAGCATCAGAGTTAGATTAATTTTAGTTTTTTAGAAAGGGGGTAGATGATCAACATGTATAAACTGGCATAACTCTATGGGCAGCAGCAGGAACAGCTACACTCATTTACACAAGTGAAGATCTGGCCCATAGTTTCTACGCCTATGTAAGTTACTTGATTTCTTATGAATGAGCAATGGGGTTTTGTCATATTCAAGGTTGGCAGAAAAAATGAGCAAACAAATCAGGTTTTTTGATGAGTATGTATTCTGGAAGAAAGCTATATAGGACAGAGAATCAATTTCAGAATTTCCAAAGAGAATACTGAACATAAATGGAATGATGAAAACCACCTCTTGTATCAGATCACACAAATTTACAGATAATCATCATCATGTTCAACCTTGTCTGTTAACCTGGTTTCTTGGTCAATGCTCTTTAGAGGCTAGTCTTAGATGTGATCCTCTGGGATTCTGGCCGTGGGTTTCTTACAAAGAAATCATTAGCATACCTGAGAAATATTTTTGTTGCATTTTACAGTCTACACAATACACTAGGGTTCCTTTTAAGTTGCATGACACTTACAGTAATGTGAAACAATCAGCATCCATCTAGCAGCAGGATTTCAACAGCAGGACTTCAAAGACAAACCACTGCTTCCCCTCCTTAGCTCCACCCCCTGCTCAGCACCTCCAGGAAGCAGCTGGGCTGCTTTGAATTCAGTTTTACTTGAGAGCTGTCTTAAGGCTTCAAAATGCAGCATGTAAATTAACACGTCAATGTAGTGCATTTAAAGGAGCTGGCTAGGGAGAGGCCTTAAAGGAGGAGGAAAGAAGGAAATGGGATAATGACAGAGCTGAAGAAAGGAGAAGGAACAATACAGGTTTAGTTGGCTGTTGCATGTAATGACTGGTATAAATCAGCCTAGCTCCCCTGAAGCCAATAGAATTTGCTTATTTAAATATGCTGACATTTTAGATCAGTGAATATTGGGGGAGATAACATTTTCCTCCATTAACTTCCTCCCACTCTGACCCATTGAGGGTTGCAAAGTTTTCCTCTTTAGTTAGTGAAGCCCCAGCAAAGGATTGCTTAGTGTATAGCTGTGATAGTGACCAAAAAAAAAAAATCCTATCTGACCAGTCACAGTATGACTGTGGACAATTCATGTCTCTGATTATACCCCAGTATTGAATGAACCATCCCCTTCTATGAGAATGTCATCAAGGCATAGCTGTATTTATTTATGTGATAGTATATCTGTCTGGACATCACAGTTAATTTCAAACAGAACAGAAAGTGGGAATTAATGCATAGATCTCTGAATGAAATAGATCTTGCTGTTATCCGATTGCAGCCCTGTTTGAAATTTGTTTTTATAGGAACCATAAATGCTATTGCCATGTAATAATACAATCAGGATGTTGAGCTAAAACAGTGCATGACCATAGTGCATGCTAAAGAAAAAAAGATTTTTTTTTAAAAAAAAGAGGTCTTTTAAGTATCAGAAGTATGAGAAAAACAAGCCAAGTACCTCTCTGTATGCCAGCTGAAATGAAACTAGATTCCCTTAGAGATTTCAACAGGAGAAAATAAACTTCAAACAGCCTTCACACAATAGTCCCTGGTGATGCAGGCTTTGCAAAGTGGAATGAAAAAATTAGCAACAACAAAAATTGATGATGCTTATAAATAAACTTTATAAAATCTTCCAACAAAAATTTAGACTCCTGAGCCAGGCAATTAAGTCTCACCAAATAAAACACTCTGTTTCAGAAAATGATTGTCAAACAGAGGGACCCAAGATGTAATGAGACTCAAGCAATGAAGACAGATCCGCTCACTCAAAGTTTTAAAAACCAAGTTCTGGAGGAGTGCCAACTGAATACAAACCTGAATAAATGATAAGGAGGATAACAGTAAAATATAGAGTGCAGAAAATCAAGCAAACCACTATCTATTTATGCCTTCACTACACATATTGTACCAGTATCACTATGTTATTAGGTGGTGTGATTTTTTTTTTTACCAAAAGTTTACAAATACAGCACCTAGCATAGATGCAGTTATATCAGTATATATGTGATTATTCCACTTCAGGAAAAAGCTATACCACGACAAACACATTTACACTGGTATAACTGTATCCACACTAGGTGAGTTGTGCCGCCTCTACTACACCCATATAGTTTTTTGTAAGTAGACAAGGACTTAGCTGAGTAAATGAAAACTAATTAAACAGACAAATGATGAAAAGCAATATCTATCATTGTTACAGAGATTATCTAAACCTACGGATGTACAGGGAAAGAGTCCCAGCAGGTATAGGTTCTTAGTTTGACCCAAGTGGAGCAACATAAATTTACACAAGCTGAGGATCTGTCCCATAGTGCAAATAAACTGCTTTATAAGCCTGGATCCAGAAGAACATAGCCTATCTTGACCTTCTAGGTTATGCAACCCATAGAAGACCACAAATATTGGAGATGCCCCAAGCTGACCTATCCATGTGAAAAGTTACTCTGTTTTAGAAGGCCAAAAACATAAAAAAGTAAAAAAAGTTCCACAGTGGGAGGTGCCCTTTGGCAAGTCATGTAATTTAAATAAACTCACCTCACATGATGCTAAGTAGTTTACATGTATACAGCTGGTTGCTGTGGTCAAAAATAGATCCCCAACTTCAGGCAAAGCTATGCCCTCACTATTCCCTACTCACTGAGCTGAAGATGGTAGTTTTTCCTGGTGTTTTAGTATTGTGCATTCATCTTAATGAAGTAAATTTGACTGTTAAACACAAGTAGAAAAATAATCTACTTTTCATGTACTCCCTGGTTGGGATTGCTGCATCTTGTCCCATTTCCAATGGGGATATAACTCCCAGTAATTAGAAAGAGGGTATTTCATTGCAAAAGTGGCATCAACCTTTATACCTACAAATCCTGGAAATTCAGAGTGAGTTTGTGGAACAGAAGTTGCAGAGGCAATTTTTACAATGCACTTATCCCTCAATTTATGAGCATAATTTTGTTTTGTGAAAGAGGAAAATGTTTGTAAGGTGAAAATACATAAAGCAAAATTCATAAATCAAAAATGAAATTCCCATTAATTTCAATATAAAAGATTCTGACTCATTCCCAACTCCCAAAAAAAAATCCAATATTTTCCCCACATCTGTTAGAATACTATACAATCATAAAAATAAGAACAGTGCTACTTCATCGTTTTTTTTATGACACTTATTACCACTAGTCAGTTCTTAGATAGTGGTGAAGAAGGTGGTATTGATGCGAGTTCCCTGGGATCATCTGTGTCATCATCAGAAACACGTCCGTAATGTCTCCTTCCAAATTTGTACCAAGAACTAATGTCAGTCAATCCTTCGAGGCCTTGATACCTGTTGCTTGTGTTTTATCCCTTGAAATAAATGTTAACAAAGCCATTCTTTCCCAGAAAAGCCTCATTTAGTTAATATTAAACATTTGTTTTGGAGAATATCCACCTTTATCAATTATTCATTGCAATGCGTCTGGGAAAATGATAGCTGCCAGAATATCAGCAAACATTGATTCACCTGTAACACGCAGGCTATGATAATATGAATGCACTTTAAAGCACTCAAACCAACCATAGCTTGCTTTGAACATTACTTCAGTAGCCTCAACTTGCTTCTCTCCCTGAATTTTCTTCTTCAGGTCCTCAAACAAAGACAGGGTTTTCTCTCTTATGATGAGGAAGCTCAAAGGCATGTTGCATTCATTATGCCTGTCAATCCAATGTATTAAAAATCTTTCAAATTTACCCATTATTGCATCCCTGGCTTTTGTTATTTGGTGCAACTTTTAGCTCCACCAAGTTATGTTTCTGCCATTTCTTTTATCTTTTCTTTCTGCACGCAGATTGTATGCACTGTTGATGCCGCCAAGTTTATTGCCAAAAATATGTCTTTCAATTGCTGGCCCTTTTCAGTTGTTTTAGTAACTTCAAGTTTGGTAACCACAGATATTGATTTCCTTGCTTTGTTGGCCTTAGTGACAGCTCCTGCACAAACTTTTTCATGTCTGGGACCTATGATGATCACAAATAACGAAGCTATTTGAAGATTAATATTGCTCACAGTCAAGAGCCGCGTCTACACATGCACGCTACTTCGAAGTAGTGGCACCAACTTCAAAATAGCGCCCGTCACGGCTACACGTGTTGGGCGCTATTTCGAAGTTAACTTTGATGTTAGGCTGCGAGACGTTGAAGTCACTAACCCCATGAGGGGATGAGAATAGTGCCCTACTTCGACGTTCAACGTCCAAGTAGGGACCGTGTAGACGATCCGCATCCCGCAACATCGAAATAGTGGGGTCCTCCATGGTGGCCATCAGCTGAGGGGTTGAGAGATGCTCTCTCTCCAGCCCCTGCGGGGCTCTATGGTCACCGTGTGCAGCAGCCCTTAGCCCAGGGCTTCTGGCTGCTGCTGCTGCAGCTGGGGATCCATGCTGCATGCACAGGGTCTGCAACTAGTTGTTGGCTCTGTGGATCTTGTGCTGTTTAGTGCAAGTGTGTCTGGGAGGGGCCCTTTAAGGGAGCGGCTTGCTGTTGAGTCCGCCCTGTGACCCTGTCTGCAGCTGTTCCTGGCACCCTTATTTCGATGTGTGCTACTTTGCATGTAGACGTTCCCTCGCAGTGCCTATTTCGATGTGGTGCTGCCCAACGTCCACGCTGAATGTCGACGTTGCCAGCCCTGGAGGACGTGTAGACGCTATTCATCGAAATAGCTTATTTCGATGTTGCTACATCGAAATAAGCTATTTCAATGTAGCGTGCATGTGTAGACATAGCCAAGATGACATGAACAAAACAAAGCACACAAACCAACTGGGAAGAGCTGGACAGCTGAGGAAAATGAGCCAGCCTCACACTGTTCTCTGCTGTATTCCTCCACATTTGTTACTAACAAAGCGGATGCTTGGATGCAGGTTGGTTCTTCTTTACAGCGAAAATATGTTTATAAATTGCAAAATAGGTGTAAAATAGATATAAATTTACATTACTTGTTGCAGAAACAAATCATAAATCAAAAGTTTGTAAATCAAGGGATAGATGTATAGGACCCATTATTATTAATATTTTATACCTGGAAACATGTGAGACTGGTTTTCTGTTAGGCTGACATCATCATTTTAATGGTCTATTTGCTTAATTCTCACAAGACTAGGTGTCAGAAGAGTTGGCTTCTCTATCCTTGGTTTGACCACAGACTTCTTCTGTGACCTGGATTCTCTGTGTACCTCAAGTATATTACCTGTGAATCAGAGGTAAGAATACTTCAAAGTGATGTTTTGAGAAGTAATTCATTCGGTTTTATTAAGTGCTTTGAAGTCCATGTGTAGAAGTAAAACATATTATTTTTACTGTATAAGAAACAGTCCCAGAGGATTGCCTTTTCCTTCAGACAAATTAAGGAGCATGTTCATTAGCCATGTTAGTCTGTCTCTTCTCAAAACAAAAACACAGTCCTGTAGCACTGTAAGGACTGACAACGTAATTTATTAGGTGATGCGGTTTCATGGGACAGACCCACTTCTTCAGATCTGAAGAATCCTAATTGAGACCAAGAGAATTTTAAAAAAAGATAGAAAAAATGAAATAAAAATTGATGAATCAGAAAGATAGGACAAAAGGAAGATGGGGAAAAGGGGGAAGCAAAAACATTCTGTAAGTGTCGTTAAGTTAAGTGGTCTGCCTGGGATTACTGCAAATAGCAAAGGTGGGAGAATTGTCTTTGTAATGCAGAAGGTAATTGATACTTTGATGAGTCTGAAGTGATAAGTATCAAACTTGAGAATAAATTTCAGTTCGGGTCTTTCCCTATGTAATCTGGTGTAAGACTGATACACCTGGGTGATTGGTAGGAGGAACAAACCTGTGACCATAGGGGGCTAAAGCCATGTGCTCTACCACATGAGCTAAAAACCAGCTGGCTCTTAGTGGTCTCTGGGTCTCAGTGTCTCTGTATGACATGATGTTAAAGTCTCTTTGTTTTACAACGCACACAATTAGGTCTTGGATACTATGACCTGCTAAAACGAAATGCTCACTTACAAGTTTATGTTTATTCAGATTCATAATGTCTGATTTGTGTCAATTCATTCTTTAGTGAACTTATTGTCCAGTTTGTCCAATATACATAGTAGAGAGGCACTGCAGACACTTGATGACATATATAATATTAGTGGAAGTGCAGGAACATAAGCCACTGATCTTGTAACTGACATGGTTGGGTCCAGTGATGGTGTTTCTATTGTAAATATATGGACAGAGTTGGCAATGGGGTTTGTTTCAAGAAAAAAGTTTCAGGATCAGTATTTCTGTGGTATAGTGTGTAGTTGCTAGTGAGAATGTTCCTGAGGTTGGGTAGGAAACAACAGGTCTGTCACCCAACGCCTGTGAGAGTGCAGCTTCATGTTCCAGTATAGATTGTAGACTGTCAATAATGTGCTGGAGGTGTTTGAGCTGTGCACTATAGGTGAAGACAAGTGGTCTTTTGTTATTCTTCTTCCTAGGCCTATCTAGAAGTAGCTGGTTTCTGGGGATTCATCTGACTCTGTCTCAGTTTTGCCATCTCCGCCTGAGGGAATACTTGGAACACACTAATGAACATCAAGCTGACCTGCTAGACGCCCCCTACCAACACTAAAAAAAAAGAAGAATCTATGTGGACTCCCCTGATGGTCATCATGACAATCTGGACTTCTATATTCAATGCTTCCACAACCGTGCACAGGCTGATATTGTGCACAAACAACACCAAAGCTGCGTCTACACGTGCACGCTACTTCGAAGTAGCGGCACCAACTTCGAAATAGCGCCCGTCGCGTCTACACGCGTCGGGCGCTATTTCGAAGTTAAGTTCGACGCTAGGCGGCGAGACGTCGAAGTCGCTAACCTCATGAGGAGATAGGAATAGCGCCCTACTTCGACGTTCAACGTCGAAGTAGGGACCGTGTAGACGATCCGCGTCCCTCAACGTCGAAATTGCTGGGTCCTCCATGGCGGCCATCAGCTGGGGGGTTGAGAGATGCTCTCTCTCCAGCCCCTGCGGGGCTCTATGGTCACCTTGGGCAGCAGCCCTTAGCCCAGGGCTTCTGGCTGCTTCTGCGGCAGCTGGGGATCTATGCTGCAGGCACAGGGTCTGCAACCAGTTGTCAGCTCTGTGTATCTTGTGTTGTTTAGTGCAACTGTGTCTGGGAGGGGCCCTTTAAGGGAGCGGCTTGCTGTTGAGTCCGCCCTGTGACCCTGTCTGCAGCTGTGCCTGGCATCCCTATTTCGATGTGTGCTACTTTGACGTGTAGACGTTCCCTCGCTGCGCCTATTTCGATGTTGGGCTGAGCAACGTCGAAGTTGAACATCGACGTTGCCGGCCCTGGAGGACGTGTAGACGTTATTCATCGAAATAGACTATTTCGATGTCGCAACATCGAAATAAGCTATTTCGATGTTGGCTGCACGTGTAGACGTAGCCCAAGTGACCTATAAGCTCAACCATTTTGAACGCAATGCTCTCCCGAGTCTCAAAAATAACTCTGGTATTATAATCAAATTGTCTGACAAAGGGGGTGATGTAGTCATCATGAATAAGTCAGACCACGAACAGTAGGCAGCTAGACTAGGTATCAATTACCTTATACATTCCCCATCTTTGATATTCACAGTAAGCCCAGGCAGACCACTTAATAGATACTTAGAGAATTTTTCCCCTTCCATCCTTCTGTTCTATCTTTTTGATTCATCAGTTTTTATATATTTTTTCTATCTTTCTTTTAAATTCTCTTCATCTCAATTATCAATTTTTAGGACTTTCCAGATCTGAAGAAGTAGGTCTGCCCCATGACAGCTCATCACCTCATAAATTATATTATTAGTCTTTCAGGTGCTACCAGACTGCTTTTTTGTTCTTTTTTAGTATTATACTACCTCCATCAGTGTGGGGAATGAACATCGTCACCCAGCAGCACGTCAAAGAAGTGAGAGAAGTCTTGTGAGGGGGGACTTGGAGGGTGTGGAGCGGGGCGCAATAATGCAAAAAAGTGTAATTATCTCCAGCTGTATAATAAGAAATGAAAACATGGTAGGCAACCAGCTTGGCTTAACAGGGAAATCCTTAGTCAGCTTAAACTCAAAAAGGAAGCATACAAGAAATGGAAACATGGACAGTTGACTAAAGAGGAGTATAAACATATGGCTGGAGAATGCCGGGGAGTAATCAGGAAAGCAAAAGCACAATTGAAACTGCAGCTAGCAAGGGAGGTCAAGGGTAACAAGAAGGGTTTCTACAGGCATTATTAATGATAAACGGGTTATCAGAGAAGGTGTGGGGCCGTTACTGGATGAGAGAGGTAACCTAGTGGCAGATGATGTAAGAAAACCTGAAGTACTCAATGCTTTTTGTGCCTCAGTCTTCAAGAACAAATTCAGCTCCCACACTATGGTCCTACACAATGCAGTATCAGAAGGTGAAGGGTAGCCATCTGTGGGGAAGGAACAAGTTCTGAGCTACCTAGAAAAACTAGATGTACACAAATCCATGGGTCTGGATTTAATGTACCCAAGGGTACTGAGGGAATTGACAGGTATCATGGCCGAGCCTTTGGCCATTATCTTTGAAGACTCCTGGAGATTGGGAGAGATCCCAGATGACTGGAAAAAGGCAAATGTGGTGCCCATCTTTCAAAAAGGAAAGAAGGACAATCCAGGGAACTATAGACAGGTCAGCCTTACTTCAATCACTGGGAAAATAGTGGAGGAGATCCTCAAGGAATCCCTTTTGGAGCATGTGGAAGAGGGGAAAGTGATCAAAAGTAGCCAACATGGATTCACCAAGGGGAAGTCCTACCTGACCAATCTGATTAGCTTCTATGATGAGGTAACAGACTCTGGGGACATGGGGAAGTCAGTGGATGTGATATACCTTGACTTCAGCAAAGCTTTTGATACAGTCTCCCACAACATTCTTGCCCATAAGTTAAGAAAATATGGACTGGATCCTTGGACTATAACATGGATAGAAAGCTGGCTTGATGGTCGGGCCCAATGAGGAAGTGATCAATGGCTCAATATCTGGATGGCAGTTGGTTTCAAGCGAAGTTCCACAAGGCTCAGTTCTGGGGCTGGTGTTGTTCAACATCTTTATTAATGACCTGGATGAGGGACTGGATTGCACCATCAGCAAGTCTGCAGATGACAGAGAGCTACGTGGAGAGGTAGGTACATCGGAGGGTAGAGATAGAATCCAGAGTAACCTGGATAAATTGGAGGATTGGGCCAAAAGAAATCTGATGCGGTTCAACAATGAGAAGTGTACAGTCCTGCACCTGAGGTGGAAGAATCCCAAGCATTGTTATAGGCTGGGGACTGACTGGCTAAGCAGCAGTACAGCAGAAAGCGACCGAGGGGTTATGATGGATGAAAGACTGGATATGAGTAAACAGTGTGCCCTTATAGCCAAAAAGGCTAACGGCATACTAGGGTGCATTAGGAGGAGCATTTTGAGCAGATCTAGAGAAGTAGTTGTTCCCCTCTATTCAGCACTGCTGAGGCCACATCTGGAATATTGTGTCTAGTTTTGAGCCCCCCCCCAGTATAAAAAAGATGTGGATGTGCTGGAGCAGGTTCAGCAGAGGGCAATAAAAATTAATAAGGGGCTGGAGCACAAGACGTATGAGGATAGGCTGAGGGATTTGGGTTTGTTTAGTTTACAGAAGAGAAGACTATGAGATAAATTCAAATTCAAGGCAGGTAGCTTGATTATACCATGTGACTGTCTTCACTGTAAATACCATTAACTTGATTTAGGGAGCACTAATACCAATAGCATAATATTATTGGAACCGGCTGGGTGTAGCGTCAAGTTCAAATTGAACAGTTCAAATAAAAGCTAGTGTGGAAGCACCATGTCTTTGAATTGAATTCATTAGCCTCAGAGATTGACTGACACTGTTGCACCTGGCTCCCGCTCCTGCCACTCACGGGAGCTGGGAAACTGAGCCGTGCAGCATCCCTGGTCAGTTCCTTAGCTTCTGCAAGTGGCAGGGAGCTGGGAAACTCACAGTGCTGCTGAACCCAGATCCCGTTTCCCTGCCAGGCCCAGGAGCCTGGAAACTGACCAGCACAACAGCCCTGTTCGGTTTCCTGGCTCCTGTAAGTGGTGCCGAGCTGGAAAACTCATGGTGCTGCTGCACCTGGCTCCCAGCTCCCGCAAGCCAGGCACAGTAGTGCTGGTCAGTTTCCTGGCTCCCCCACGCCCAGGAACCAGGCAGCAGGGTGAACACTGTCAGTGGTGGGAGTGCAGCAGGGTCGAGGGTGCTGGGGAACAAAATGCAGGGCTGAGGGAACTGTAGGATTAAGTTCCCACAATGCACTGCTGCAAGTTGATGTTTGGCCACTCTAGCATGGCAGTATTAAGTGGACTTTGATGGAAGTGAGGATGCTCAAAATTGAATTTATAAAACCCAGAGTTACAAAATTGAATTTAGTAAAATCAAATTTATTTGGTAGTATAGACATAGCCTCAGTTGCTACAGGCTAGCTGTGGGTTTTTAATTGCTGTGTAGAAATGCATACTGTATGCGGGGGACATGCTTTGTGTGGACCTTCTGCATGCAGGGAACAGAAAAGCAGAAAACTACTGCCTAAGATTCATAGACTCTGACAAACAAGACCTTCAGTGCCCTTACTGAAATTGATCCAGGTGGCTTACAGTGCATCATGCAGAGAGAAAGATAGCTCAATGGTTTGAGCTTTGGCCTGCTAAACCCAGGGTTGCAAGCTCAGCCCTTGAGGGGTCACTTAGGGGTCTGGGACAAAACAGACTTAAAAAAAAATGGGGTGCAGAATTGTGCTTGGCCCTGTATCTATTAAGCTTGGGTTAAATGCCAGTCCATGTAAAGAAAACACTTCCATAGGGAAGGTCAATATGCATATCCTCAGGATATAACATTAGCATACTTTCCCCCCAACCACTGGAATAATCAGCTGATGTTGAGGGAGTTGCTTAACCCCAAGACATTTCAGTGATTGGCCTCTGCTGATATCTTTGAATTTGTATTTTTGTCATACAGAAGGTTATCCCTTGGGAACTAGAAAGGCCCATAATAGCTCATTTCATATTATCCAAAATAATACCAATAGACAGTAACTGCCAAACTGTTATAAAATTATTTCTAACCTGACTTGCAGATCAAAGGGATCAGATAATAATCTGAAATTTTGGATGATTCTCTAATCCAACCATTATGTTGATTCCTAAAGTTACCCTGGCAGATCTAATGGAATGATTGAAACCATGTGTTGTGTAGCTATCCTGTTGAAAACATTCCCATGTTAATGATACTGATCTACCCCTAGTTTTAGATACCTGTTGCCTCTTGTCATTTGCTAATGTTGTGCTGAATTTTCTGAGACTGCTGCTTTACCACTTGTTTGTACAGAGTTTAGCACAACGGGCTTCCCAACCCTGATTGGAGACTGTGGGACCTACCAATCGTATTTATTTAGATCTTCTCAAATGATTCACTGATTAAAATTATCAGCTTCAGGAGCACACTGATTGGCCTGAAAAAGCATCTGTATGGTTTCAGTTATATTGTATTGGCTCAGGTCAGACTGTGCTCTTTAAAAATTAGGATAGATTCTGAGTGAGCAGTCTTTACTTTGATTGCTCTGAAGTCCAGGAAAATGTGTGGGAATCCTACCATCACATTACTTGAACCTCCAAGATTTTGAGATTAACCCATTAGATAGCCTGCATACACCTACAATTTTTAAAGGAACTGTATAGTATGCCTATCCAGTCCCCCAAGGTGACCATGTCTACACTACCCCAACACTTCAAAATGGCCATGCAACTGGCCATTTCGAAGATTACTAATGAAGTGCTGAAATACGTATTCAGTGTCTCATTAGCATGCATATTCAGCACCTCATTAGCATGTATTTCAGCACTTCATTAGTAATATTTGAAATGGCCATTTGCATGTCCATTTCAAAGTTTTGGGCTAGTATAGATGTAGCCAGTGTGTCTTAAGCTTTCTTCATTTTTGCTTCTGCCTACTTCACACCAATATAAAACAGCAGTCATGTAGCACTTTAAAGATGAATAAAATGATTTATTTGGTGTTGAGTTTTCGTGGGACAGACCCATTTCTTCATCTGAAGATCTGAAGAAATGGGTCTGTCCCACGAAAGATCATCACCCAATAAATCTTTTTGTTAGTCTTTAAAGTGCTATATGACTGCTGTTTTGTTTTGTTAGCCTATAGACTAACACAGCTATCTCTCTGTTACTATTCATACCAGTATGTACAATAATGTGCAGATCTGTGATTTAGTTTTCTTATTTCCTCTTTGGCACCTCCACTCCAAGTGACTTTTCACTCTGCCAGTTTAATGAGAGAGAAATCTAAGACAACACTTCCAGCTAGTAAGGTGGTTAAAGCCCAGTACACAGAAGGCTATAAAGTAAATAAAACAAACCCCAGCAAAGAAATAACATACTAAAACAAAACAGTATCGCCAGGTGGGGGGGGCTTCACTGGAAACAGGAAAAAAGGAGTGGAGGAAGGAAGAGGTTAGGTTTAGCTAATAAACATTTGTGAAGAAGCCAATTCTCCATTTCCTAACATTTGCAAACTCAGCCAAACCATACCTCCTACCCTGGCACCTTCCTGAGGTGGATGGCATTGTTGAGGTTGAGCGTCCTGAGACTGAGAATTGTTTCCCCATGGTGTTGGCCTGATTAAATGACAGTCATTTCATCTCTGAGAGGGCAAGGGCCCTCTGCTGACTCTCAGCAGGGTCACAAGTGTCCCTGGTCTGGAATCCTTCTGGAATCATGCCCGGTTCCCAGTAGCCTGTGCAGATTGGATCTCTCCTCCTAGCTGCTGGTCACTGCCAGATTCCTACAGCTGTAGAGTCTCAATGCAGAAACCACCTCCAGGATGAGGGAGGAGGGAGTTAAGTTCAGCAAAAATTTCTTAAGCTGGACTGTCTCTCTCTCCCAGCTTCCAAAGTCAACCCCTCTCTCTCTCTCACCTCTCATAGGCTACATAATTTTCTCTTTGTTGTCAGGAAAGCACTGCTACCAGAATGCAGCGTTCACACTGGCACTCATCACAGCAAAACTTGTGACATTTGGAGCGGCTGGGGGCTAAGCACCTGTGTTGACAAAGCCTTAGAGCAGGCAGTGTCACCCTTCCACAAATAAATTGCTGAGGCTTTTGTCCTGATCTGCCATTGGCCCGGTACATTGCTTGTCCAGATCTCTCAGTGCAAAAGACGTGTTATTAGCTCCAGCAGAAACTTCTAGTTTCTTCTGTCACTACCCATGATTGTAAGCAAGTTGGGAATGAGATCAGAGGGCTCTGGTGCCATCTTAGTTGCAATTGTTTAGGTGGAGCCCCAGCATCTGGGAAACATGAAGGAAGTTTCATATAATTGATTAGAGTACCTGGGCATAGAGGTATACCCCTGAGATGGAGAATATCTGTATCAGTATCTACCAACTCATGTTGTATTGATATATTATACAGTAAAACCCCAATTATCCAACATAAACAGGACTGCCAGATGGGATGGTCAGATAACATGATATATCAGATAATGTGGGCTGGGTGGTTGCCTTCTGCTGTGGATCCAGCTGCTGCAGGGCTGGCACCCTGAGGCTGGCTGCCTGCTGCCTTCTTTTTTGTATGGTAACCTTAGCACTATATGGTGAACAGGATTTGTTCCTCTAGAAGCTACAACACATAGTATGAGTGAATCCAGTCTACTCTAGCATCATATCCTATCACTGAATCAAGCACAGACATTTATGACAAATGGACACAGGGAAAAAATGTAAATCAGCGCTGGTAAGCCCCATCCTGGGTCCATGCCTCAAGTCATATAGCATCTAGCTCTGCCAAAGTTACGAGACATCTGTCCTCACACTTCAGCAATTATACATCTTTCCCTGGCAATAGGTGTATTGCAAGAATTGGAAACTGAACTGTAGTGTTATCCATAGGAACAAAGATGCAAGATAAAGCAATCGGGTCTGCTCCAGAATCTGAAGAAGTGGAGCTTTTCCATGAAAACTCATTACTTAAGAAAAAAAATTGTTAAAGTACTACAGGACTGCTCGCTTTGTTTTGCAAAGATACAGACTACCATGGCTAGCCTTCTGAGACTATTGAAGATGCAAGAATGGGTTTTAGCTGAATAACATACGCTGAAATAGTGGTATATTTTTGACACTGTGTGGTTATTAGAGTAATTGTATAATTATTTATTTTAGGTAGTCATCAGGCATCTTTTGACATATAGGTAGAGCCCTGCATGGATGTAAAATTGGTATCCATATCTGCATCTGCAAAAATGATCTACAGATATTGGATGCAGATACTCACAGATATAAAGCACATATCTGTAAATTTGCAGGGTTCTACATACAAAATCTGTATCCGAACCTTTATACACAAAAATAAGCTGCAGATATCCACATCTGCAGAAGTGAATACCTGCAGACATAAAACAGCTCTCTGAGGATTTAAACTGGCTATCCACAGATTTACAGGTCTCTACACCCAGGCATTACCATCTAGTGATGGCAGATATTGTTCTGTGATGTAATCAACGTTATGGTAGCAGTTTTTTAATTAGTGTCTTTACTGTTTCTCATGGTAGTCAGTGGGAGTCCTTCCATAAACTTGACTGGGCTTTGAATAAGGCTGAGAGACTTTGTCTACACTGACAGTTGAATGACAAAACTTTTTCTTAACCTTCCTTCCCTCCCTCCCTGAAAGACAGAAGTTTTGCTGTGGAAGGTAGCAGTGCAAAGAATGCCGGCAGGAGCACTTGCCTGTTGACATGGTGGCAGGTAATGTCAGAAAGGAAAGGCAGACAGGAAAGCAAGGGCCTTGCCACAGCTGCCCTGTTGACAGGTGCTCTAGCTGGCTGAGAAGGCTGGAGCCATGACACCTGCTGGGTATGGAGCAACTAAGGGGTGTGGTGGTATTCAAGGGCTGGAGGCAGTAACCCAGGTTAATGGCTGGCCGCTGCAGTGGGGGCTGGGCTTGGCTCCACAGGGGGCAAGGTGGTGTGTGGGAATGGCAGGGCTGGGACTTGCCTTTCCCAGCTGGGCATTCACTCACTACCCATGCGTGCCAACAGTGAAAACCCAGCATGTAGGGGGTGGAAGCATTTTGTCAACTAAAGTGCTGAAACTTTTAGGCTAGGTCCACACTAGTACAAATGGCCATTTTGAAGATTACTAATGAGGCACTGAAATGCAGCAGATAGGAATTAGGGGATTTAGAAGTTGGCGGGGTCCTTCCAAAAAGGACCCCCATCTGGAAGAGCCACGCAGCAGCGAAACGCTGCAATTTTGAAAAGCTGCGTCTGGCAGCATGCTAATGAGGTGCTAAATATTCATTTCAGCACCTCATTAGTAATCTTCAAAATGGCCATTTGCATGGCCATTTCAAAGATTTGTGCTAGTGTAGACATGGCCATAGAGACAAAGCCATGTCAACACAGACAGACAGACAGACAGACAGACAGACAAAGCAAACATGAGAGAGAGTCCAATATGCTTCACAGAATAACATAATTTGCAAATAATGAATTTAAAGGAACAGGACACAATCTGTTTGGACACTAGGGCCATGTCTACATGAGCCCCAAACTTTGAAATGGCCACGCAAATGGCCCTTTCGAAGTTTACTAATGAAGTGCTGAAATGCGTATTCAGTGCTTCATTAGCACGCGGGCGGCCGCGGCACTTCGAAATTGACGTGCCTCGCTGCCATGCGGCTCGTCCCCATGAGAATAAGGGGACTTCAAAGTAGGTGGGGTCCTTTCGAAAAGGAGCCCTGTCGGGATGAGCCACGTGGCGACGAGGCGCGTTAATTTCGAAGTGCCGCGGCCGCCCACATGCTAATGAAGCGCTGAATACGCATTTCAGTGCTTCATTAGTAAATTTCGAAATGGCCATTTGCGTGGCCATTTTGAAGTTTGGGCTCGTGTAGACGTAGCCTAGGTCTGCTGAGACCCCTTTTAACATAGCTGTCCTATAAAATCTGTGCAGTGTTTTCCCAGACACAGTCTATATTTGAAAAGTTGTCCTGGTGTACTCACTTACTTCACAGGCATCAGAGTATTCACATTTGCAGCACTTGCATGGCACATGAAAGCAGTGCCTTGACAACAGCTATCCCACCATGCAGCTCTCTCCATTTTCATTATGGATCTGGTGGATAGGGACAGGACATGATTGCAGTGCATCCTGAGACCCTGCTAGACCTCTTTGTTCCAACACTGATCAACTCCAATAGCTCGGCATTTGTACAAGCAGGGGATCATTTACTCCATAAAGCAATGTTTGTCACCTGGCTAGATGATAAGTGAGCACTTGCCAAGAAAACAGGAAGGGGAGTTTCAAAGTTCCCAGAGTTTTGCAGGAGGAGGGATGGATGTGTATTTAGCTGAAGTCCGAGCAGTAGAGTTCCTAGCTAAAGTGGTCCTCTACGTGCTGTTGGACATCCTTCAGAGGGCAAAATCTCTAAGGGAGCAAGCACATGTCTTCACTTGTACAGCACTGCAAAAGTATCTCTGGTGAGAGTTGCATGCCTCTTGTGGAGGTAGTTTTCTTTTTGATGGGAAACTTCTGTGTGTCACTGCACAAAGTAGCTGGGTCTACTCTACACTACAGAGTTCTGTTGACAGAAGAGGCCTTCTGTCGACAAAACTAGGGAGAGTCCACACCACAAATGCGTTCAGTTGAGAATCTGTTGACAGAATGCCGCAGTTTTCCCAGCAGAGTTCTGTCTTGACTGTACAAACTATAGCGCCTCTGTCAACAGATTCTGTTGACAAAAAAATAATGTAGATGCTCCTGGGGGCCCTCTGTTGACAGAGAGGGCTTCTGGTTCACTGAGCTCCCGTTTGCAGAGCTTCCAGTTGGCTGTTCTGTCGACAGAGGGATGGGAGGTCTGGCAACTCTATATTGACAGAGGGCATTGATAAGGGAACCTGTATTAGGTGTGGACGTGTTCTGTAGACAGAGGTTCTGTCAGGAAATATCTGTTGACAGTGGCTTCTGTCAACAGAACTCTGTGGACTAGACACAGCTAGTGATTGATTAGTGTAGAGGCTCCCACACTTGTGGCTCAAGAAGGGACTTTTTCTACTTTAAATGGGAAGTGGAGACATCCCCTTAATGTTGATGTAATTTATACCAGCAAAAGATTGCTTTTGCCGGTCAAGCTTGTATCACTTCCCTCTAACAAAATAAGCTATATGAGCAAATGCATGTTTTTCCTCGTATCTGCACCTGTACTAGGACTGTTACCAATATAAAAATGTCATAAAAATCACAGGCCCAATCTATGTTACCATACCAACAAAAGTTTTGAATGGAGACCTCCTGCCAGTCTGCTACAGAAGTACATGGATGGCTAGCAACCTAATTTAAATAGAGAGCTTCTGTCCTTGTCAAAAATACACTTTTTCATATCTGTAGGGAGGAGTGGGGGAGGGACTTCACACCAGACAGAGGATCTGATAGATAGTCTAAGGTGCTATTTTATGCATGACTTAAAGCAGCCCTTCTTTATTGTCCCTACAGCCTAAAAAGAGGTGTTTTTACCACAGAACCACAAATGTGCTTCCTCATGGTAAAAATCCTGGTGGAGACAAGAGCCTGTGGTTTTAGCACAAGATAAACTAAAAGCATGTCTATACTTTCTGGAAGATTGACCCAGGTCAGCGTCAATCTTCCAGGCTTCAATAGTGTGCACCTAGTGGGGATGTGCTATATTGAACCATCAGGGCTTGACCGTCAACCCTGGTGCATGTCATTGGCATGAGGAATAAGGGAGGTTGATAGGAGGGTTTCTCCCCTTGACACCTCTCTGTGAGGACGGCCTGAGAAGTCAATCTTAGAAATGTTGATTCCAGGTATGAATTGTTGTAGCTGGAACTGCCTATCTAGGATTAACTTTGAGGTCTAGTGTAGACCTACCCTTATAAGCAAGGTCAGCCACAGGCAGAGGGTATAGTGCAGATTTGTCAAAATACCTTATGATAAAAACAGCAGAGCTATGTCTAGACTTGAGGGAATTGTTGGCAGAAATTTTTGTAGGAAGACATCTTCCAACAAAACTTCTGTCAACAGATCACCACCAGATCGCAGGGCAGACCGAAAGAGGGATCCACTCTGTCGACAGAAAGCAGCTGGACTGCCTGGATGCTCTGTCGGAAAACAACAAGCCAGAAGCACAGCAGATATTTTTGCCTAGTGTCCCCAAAGCCCTTTCTGTCTTCAGAAGGCCCCCCCAGAAAGTCCAGACCGTCTTTTTGTCAACAGACCTCTGTTGATAGAGGCTTTCGTCCTTAGGGCGAGCAGAGTACAGCTGTCAACAAAAGTCTGTGTTCTGTCAACATGCTGTCAACAAAACGCCTTTGGGAATCTGGATACTCTGCTGGTTTTGTTGATAAAATGGCCATTTTGACAACAAAACCTTCTAATCTAGACATAGCTCAGGTGCCTGCAGGGTTTTACAGTATCATGCATTTGTTACCTCTCTGGGAAAAAAAATTAAAAAATACATCTCACCTACCTAGGTGCCTTTCAAAATGTTTGTGTGGCTCAAAATGAGGCATGGGTATGACAGAGATGGGCTTTCACTGAGTTCTGGTACTTTACTCTTTATTACATTCCATTTTGTTACCTTTTTGGGATTCTCTTTTACCCATTTTACCCATTCTTTTGGTAAATGGAATGAAACCAACTGGACTGAAGCACTGCTCGACACAAGTAAAAGTTTCACTGCTGAGTCTGTTATGTTATCTGTACAATATACTTAAAAATAATCTTCTTGCATAAGTTACAGCCATTGTGAAAAACATTAATATCAGGTCATTGTTGCCTGCTGGTGATTTGGTGCCAAGAGTTTTAGCTTGCTTTGGTACTGGGTGCATGCAGCTTCTCAAGAGTGTGAATGTGCACTGAAGTATTAGAGCACCTAGCTGCATAGAGCACAAAGAAAGCACATCCTGTCATATTACATGTGCACCCAAATGTCTGTATTTATACTTATAATCTGAAGAAAGACCAGTTCTTTCTCTTTCTCTTAATAGTCCTTTAACTTCCTACAAGCAATGGGACTAATTGTCATTTTGGTCAATAAGAATAAGGGTGGAAGAATGAGACTATTTATGCATAGCGTGATATTAGACAGATCCACAACCACCGTAAATGGGAGCAGTATCACTGACCTCAATGGAGTTGCATCCATTTATGCCCACTAAGAATCTAGCTCTAAGGACACAGATTTTTTCCAGATTTTTCTGTTTTATCTGCCAAAGGAAAAGAGTTTTCACTGATCCTTTATTATCATAAAAAGGGGAAAAGTGGCTGACCTTTGTATCCCATCACAGCAAGCAAGGATTCTGTCCTTACATGTGTGCAGGGAAAAATATTTGTTTCCAGAAAAAGTACTGCTGTGGAGAATGTTTCTTTGAGAACAGGGAAGGTATGCAGCACAAACACGTCACATTGAAAATACCTATATTATCCAGGCTCTGTAGTCCCACTGTGACCTGCATGTGGGTTTAAGATAAGCTTGCTAATCGGAACAAAAGTCAAATATACTCATAGATCAAGGCTAATTTATTACCCATAAAAAATCAGGCCATGGGGGCCCAAATTAGTATGGGCTGTCCATAGAATCTTCGTCTTTATTAATCTCCATTTTGCTGTATTCTCAGAGCAGCAAGGAAATGGTGGCACACGGGGGGAACTGAGTGGCTGTATAATGTAGTGTGCGTTCGGTAGTGTCTTGTAATCCCTGCCCTACCCTTCACCAGATGTATTGTACACCGTTTGCTTCTTTTCAAAGGAGTAAAAAAATAAAGAAGGGAATGAAAAATGTGCTCAAGAGAAACAAATGCTTTTAAAATCGTGTAATGTTTGTGAAAGTATATTTTAATAAGATACTTGGGATCTCAGCTATAAAATATGTCCCAAATGCCAATGTGGTTTGGATTATTCCCCCCCAACCCAAGCCTCTCAAAATACACAGCACTCCTGACGAATCAGTATAAATGTCCAGAGTACATGAGCCCTGCTTCCAGGCAGGCTAAGCTTGTATGGGGTTGAGGGATCCGATTTGTTTTTTAATGGGTGGTTCACCCTTTGTGTATTTGAATAGCTCCCTCTCTCCTCTCCCTGCCCCCTTCTCTCTCATTCCCCTTTATTTAAGCTTGTGTATCCTTCAAGGCTCAATTCTCTAAGCCTATATGCTCCTTCACACCCACCCCCTGCCAGCTCACCCAAAGAATGCAGCGCATAACTTCCATCGACTTCCATGGGAATAATTAGCTTCCTGTGTAAGCATGTGAGTGCAGTGGGAGTTATTCATATCCTCTGTGTGTGTGTGTGCCTGCAATGCATATCCTCTGTGTTTGTTTGTAAGTCTATAGGATTTCAGTGGGGGTTGCACCTACACACACAGATTACGCATAAGTTACTCGTATCCTGTGAGGGAAGAACCAGCACTCAGGCATAACAAACAAAGTTCTACTGAATTTTAGAAGGATGTGATATGGAACAAAATAAAATGCTAAATCACGTTAAAGAAATAAACCCTGGTTTGGACTTTGTTTAGTGAATTAGAGAGACAAATGCTCAGTGATTAACCTCCAAAGACAATGCAGGCTCTTGCAGTATATTATTTGAAAAATGTTGTGGGTGTTTTTTTGTTTGTTTGTTTGTTTTAATTCTATCTACCTGCAAAGCCCACTGGTGTACAACTCCCAGGAAAACAAAAAAGCAGTCATGTAGCACTTTAAAGACTAACAAAGTAATTTGTTAGGTGAGGAGCTTCCGTGGGACAGACCCAGCAATTACCTGACCCATTATAAGGACTTTTTTACATACTTTGATGTTTTATCTAACTCTTAACTTCACCCTCCCAAACACACTCCCCACTATCCCTCTGCTCTTCTGATTTGCCAACCTTGACAGTAATTTTTCTGATTTGTCAACCTTGAAAACAATTTTTGGACCTCTGTGTTTTATATATTGAGTCTGTTCTGGTATGGCTATGATCTGAAGAAAGGGGTCTGTCCCATGAAAGCTCATCACCTAATAAATTATTTTGTTTATCTTTAAAGTGCTACATAACTGTTTTTTTTGTTTTGATAGAATACAGACTAACACGGCTATCTCTCTGTCACAGCTCCCAGCAAGTGGCATTTGCTACCCTATGTAGGGTAACTTCACATTAAAATTGATTCATTTACCTTACGCAGCACCTAGCCGGGTACTGACAGCAGTAAAAATGACACGAACTTTTGGGTATACAGTGTGGTTACATCTATACTACAGTGATCTCTTGAAAGAAGTTCTTCCAGAAGATCTCATCCAAAAACACTCCTTTTGAAAGAGCATGTCCATACACAAAAAAACAGATGAAAAATTGATCTTCTCTTTTGACAGAGAGCATCCACACAGCCCCCACTCTGTTGAAAGAAAGGGCCCGGGATCAAAAAATCTGGTTCCATGAAGACTGCTTTTTTTTAAAAAGGACCCCTGGGACATCTGTACACTTTTTTTTTAAAATAATCTTTCAGAGAAAGGTGCTCTTCCTTATCTGGGAGTGGAAGAGGGCTTCTGGAAGAGCAACATTCTTTTGATTTCAGATCAAAAGAGCATGTTTTCTGCATAGACACTCCATGGGTTCTTTCGGAAAAGGCCTGCTTTTTTTTTTCTAAGAACTTACGGCTGTTTCTACACATGCCACTTTCTCTAATCCCAACCAGAACTGACTTGTGAGGGTTGAG
Source organism: Carettochelys insculpta (assembly GCF_033958435.1). Taxonomy (NCBI): domain Eukaryota; kingdom Metazoa; phylum Chordata; order Testudines; family Carettochelyidae; genus Carettochelys; species Carettochelys insculpta. Next base: position 176,081,704 of record NC_134139.1, on the reverse strand, counting down.
TGTAAGGGTTTGCTGAGGGGAACCTAAAAAAATTAGCATTAGCACACACAGAAGGGAAACTTACAAAATACACAAGGGGTGCATCTACCCTAGTAGGCTGTTTCTACATGTGCCACTTTCTCTAATAAACACCCCGAAATATGCTAATGAAGCATGTATGTAAATTCTGGGCACCTCATTAGCATAAGGTCACATGATTTGGAGTCCAGAAGATGGTCTGGAAGATGGCCTTCCAGGATTCCAAAATGGCGTGTAGAAGCACAGCCCCCGGGGGGGCCTTCTGGTCTTCTTCTGGGAAGAAGGGGCCTCTGGAAGGAGAACTTCCTTCCGGAAGAGCCCCCGGGGGCCGTGCTTCTACACGCCATTTTGGAATCCTGGAAGACCATCTTCCAGACTCCAAATCATGTGACCTTATGCTAATGAGGCACCGGGAAGTTACATGCATTCCTCATTAGAGTAGTTTAGGTTGTTTATTAGCATGCTAATTGTTTTGGGTTCCCTTCAGCAAAACCCCTACCCTCAACCCTCACAAGTCAGTTTTGGTTGGGATTAGATAACCTGTAGCTACAGCCGCGGTATCTATTTAAGCCAACTAAATACCAGATGGATCATATTCAGCCTGAATATGGGATCTGCCTTTCCCCTAAAACTCTTTTGCAGGACCACTATCTAAGGGCATTAGTGAGAAAGAGGGTTTGAAAAAGAAGGAGAAAGACAAAGGAAATAAATATAGGAATCATGGAAATTATGAGACCTATCTTGCAGTCAGATGCCTCTGTGCTAAATGATTTGAGCATATAGCATTCAGATACCATAGGACTGAAAAAATGCCCAAGGCTATGTCTACTTTATGAGATAAATTCAAATTTAAGGCAGTTAGCTTTATATTAAAACACCAATGTCTTCACTGTACGTACCATTAGGTCAAATTAGGGAGCACTACTATCGATATCAGAATATCGTCAGCTGGGTGTAGCATCAAGTTTGAATTTAAATTTTCAAATAAAAGCCAATGTGGAAGCTCCACATCTTAAAATTGAACTTACTAGCCTCCAGAATTGTCCCATAGGGATTCCACAAAGCTATGTGGTTACCTGCGAGGTAAGGCGGCTTCCTTCTCCGCTGCTCTCCAGTTGTGCTGGAAGGAAGTAAAAGGAAGCCTGCAAATATGAATGTGAATTCATAAGCACCCAGGCGGTGGGGGGTGCACACCAGGGTGGTGGTGGAAGATATGTGTGTGTGCAGGAGGTGGGGTGTGGGTGGGGGTGTCATCATTCCTCCCGGGTGAAGGCCTTATTCAGGGCCTCCCACACCCACACCCTGTCCTGCCGGGCCTGGTAGCACAGGGAAGTGGCTGGCTGCTCATAGCTGCACCTGGCTTCAGTGGCCCAACCCCACATGAAGGGCTCATGTTTCACCTCCATGAGGCTGTTCAGGGTGCAGCATGCCCCGACCACTGCTGGGATGTTGGGGAAGCCCACCTCCAGCTACTTTACGAGGCAGCAGAAACACCCCTTGAGGCAGCTGAATGCTCGCGTGACCCTATTCTGGGCCTGGTTGAGCCACTTGTTAAAAACGTCCTGGCTAGGCTGCATATGTCCCATATAGCCAGGGCTGCAGGGAGTAGGCTGCATTGGACACAAAGCAGAGCAGCATTGTGGTGTCTCTGACGGGGAGCTCCCACCGGTTGGATTTAGGTCCCCTCGCACAGCTGGTAGCCGAGCCATGAGTTCTGGAATGCTGAGGCATAATGGGCATGGCCAGCCCAGCCCCTGCATATGTCCCTGAACCACCCCTTGGTGTCGACAAGTGCCTGCAGCACCACGGAGTGGTAGCCCTTGAGATTTACATAGGCCCTGCTGCTGTGCTCCGGGGCTCAGATGGTGATGTGGGTGCCATCCATAACCCCTAAGCAGTTGGGGAAGCCCAACTCCTTGAACCCCATGAGGGCAACAAGTGGAGACACCCTGTTGCTGGGGCTGGTTTTGTCCAGTCACCTTCTCTCACCTGCGGGGGGGGCTGTCCAGGACAATGGAGAATGTGAGGCTCTTCTGGCTCTCAGATGGCTCAGCTGCAGAAGGACGGAAGAGGCAGGGTGGCTCTGGAGGCCCAGGGTGGCTATGGGGATCCCTATCCCCTTGAGGGTGCCCCCTTGTGCCATCGGGCCTCCCAACCCCTCCCCCTCCCCCTGGGGGTGGGGCACGGCACCATCCATGGGAGTGGGTTCTGAAGGGCACTGGCAGCTGTGCCACCATCCCGAGAGCTGCAGCCTGTTGTGCCATGGCTGGCTGGGATCTACTGGGGGTGGGGAGCCCTCAGGCAGGTATGAAGCCCCCTGCCCTGTGATTCAGGGTGTGTGCCCTGTCGGGTGCTTACCTAAGAGTCCACCGCTGGAGTTGGGGGATGCCTGGCTGGCTGAGGCCCAGCTGGAGGTTGGGCCCCTTTCCCCCCTCACTTGACCACTCCCTTGCTGCTGCTGGCTCTGGCTCCAGCCTTGGTGTCATGGGGTTGGCTGATGGTCCCAACTCCTCGACATTCCCAGTCTGGGACTCCTCAGCTGCAGATGTCCCCAGGGCCTAGGAGGTTCTGGAGCTCCCAGTAGTACAGGCATGATGCAGGGGCAGCCCCCGACCAGCTGGTCAAATCCTGAGCACAGGCATAACCCTGCCACAGATCCTCGACTTTGCTTCTCACTTGGTCAGAAGTACGGGCAGTGTGACCTTGGGCGCTCGGGCGCTCAGGCGCTCAACCAGCCAGACAAAAGTGCTGCATTCCTCTGCTTCATATCCATCACCTGGAGCACCTCCTCCTCCTGCCAGAGGCTCAGCAGGTCATTGAGCTCATGCTCCATCCCCACCCCCTATCCCCCCTGAGCTGGACCCCTGCCAGGCCTAGCCATGCTTTGAGGTGGGGCTGGGGCTCCTGACTTGCCTGGGTCCTGGCCATTGCAAGCAGCTGGCTGATTTGGGTCACACTGAGGCATGCAAGGTCAGCATGTGTAGAGCTCAGCTTCCTGCAAAGGGGTTTCTGGATCTGTGCGGCTTTAAGAGCTGCAGCATAAGAACATAAGAACATAAGAACGACCATACTGGGTCAGCCCAAAGGTCCATCCAGCCCAGTATCCTGTCTGCCGACAGTGGCCAGTGCCAGGTGCCCCAGAGAAGGTGAACTGAAGACAATGATCAAGCAATTGTCTCCTGCCATCTGTCTCTAACCTTTGACTAAAGGCTAGGGGCACCATACTTTACCCTTGGCTAATAGCCATTTATGGACCTAACCTCCAAAAATTTATCAAGCTATTTTTTAAACTCTGTTAGAGTGCTGGCCTTCACAGCCTCCTCTGGCAAGGAGTTCCGCAGGTTGACTGCGTGCTGTGCGAAGAAAAATTTTCTTTTATTAGTTTTGAACCTGCTACCCATTAATTTCATTTGGTGTCCTCTAGTTCTTATATTATGGGAACAAGTAAATAACTTTTCAAAATTTACTTTCTCCACACCATTCATGATTTTATATACCTCTATCATATCGCCCCTCAATCTCCTCTTTTCTAGACTGAAAAGTCCCAGTCTCTCTAGCCTCTCCTCATATGGAACCCTTTCCAAACCCTTAATCATTTTAGTTGCCCTTTTCTGAACTTTTTCCAATACCAGTATATCTTTTTTGAGGTGAGGAGACCACATCTGCATGCAGTACTCAAGATGTGGGCGTACCATAGTTTTATATAGGGGAAGTATGATATTCTTCGTCTTATTCTCTATCCCTTTTTTAATAATTCCTAACATCCTATTTGCTTTACTGACTGCTGCTGCACACTGCGTGGATGTTTTCAGAGAACTATCCACTATAATTCCAAGATCCCTTTCCCGATCTGTTATATCTAAATTTGCCCTCATCACATTGTACGTATAATTGGGGTTATTTTTCCCAAAGTGCCTTACCTTACACTTACCCACCTTAAATTTCATTTGCCATTTTCATTTGCCAGCATGTACAGACCATAGAGCCCCACAGGCGCTGGTCAGCACATCTCCACCGAACAGCTGATCACTGCCATGGCGGACCCTGCTCTTTCAAAAGAGCAGGGCGTGGAGAGTCTGAACATGTCCTCTTTAGAAAAAGGCTCTCAAATAGCCTCTTCCTATTTCATGTTTTGATTCCGGTGGTGCCCACCATCAAATTCGTTTTTGAAAGAGCATGTGGCACGTGTAGAAGCGCTCTTTTGAAAGAGGGCCTGGGTTTTTGAAAAAAATTGGCTAGTGTAGACACAACTTCCATGAGGAACAGCGGCTATTTTGAAATAGGTATTTCGAAAGAGGTGCTGTTAAGACAGGGAATGGAGCCTATTTCATGATAAACCATAGTGCGTCCAATGGTTCTGTTTTGTATTATGCGTAGACTGTTTTGAAATTACTAAGTGTTATTTTGAAATGTGTTTTGTGTGTAGCAGCGTTATTTCAAAATAAGCTATTCAGAATATTTCTTCTGGAATAGCTTATTTAGATTAACGCTGAAGAAGTGGGTCTGTTCCAGGAAAGCTCATCACCAAATAAATCATTTTGTTAGTCTTTAAAGTGCTACACTTCTCCTGCCTTGTTTTGTTGGAGTACAGACTGACACAGCTACCTCTCTGTTGCTACTGTGTAGACACAGCCAGTGAGACTACTACCTACGTTTTTACGAATACTACTAGGCTATGTCTACACGAGCAGTATCTGTTAACAAAAGTAACTGTGGGAAGGGATTTCCCGACAAAACTTCTGTTCACAGATCACATCTACACATAAAAGCAGATCGAAAGTGTAATCCGCCCAGTTGACAGAGAGCAGCCAGTCTACCTGACCCTCTGTCGACAGAACGGCTGACCAGAATCTCTGCAAACAGGGCTGCCCGGTGAACCAGAAGCCCCGTCTGTTGACAAAAGGGCCCCAGAATATCTATACAGCTATTTTGTCAACAGAAAACTGTCAAGAGAGGAGTTGTACCTGAACAGGGAGAGGTATAGCACTGCCGGCAGATGTGCCAGGTTTTGGCAACAAACTACCAAGAAAACACAGGTTTTTCTGACAAAAGCCCACTTTTACCAGAAAATCTGTCTCACATAGACATAGCGTGTGTGTGTGTGTGTGTGTGCGCACACAAGTGCATGCATGCATGTGCAGTAACTCAGACAAGTACCATTTTTGACTATAAATGGATGAAACTACCTTTGGCAACTCTTTGGCGCCCCCGAAAGATTTCCAACTCCTATGTTTTCCACTGAACTCGCTGGTGCATTCTTTTTGGAGAGAAAACTGGTATTGACTGATTACTGTATCTCAATATAAGAGTCAAGTCAAACTGAAAGGCAAGGTGCACATCTAGGGCTGATAGAAAGGATGTCAACTGCTGAAGATAGGCCCACCGAGTCAGGCCTAGGAAGGTGTAAATTATAGGAGGCCCCAGGTCCCAAGGGGATAAACACTGGTGAGGTTATCCTCCTTCATGCCTCCAGCCCATGAAAGCCAGCTTTACTTGCCACAGTCTCTGTCTGGGAAGTTCTGTGGCTGCTGTTCCAGGAGTATCTGAGCAGCTCACAAGCATCAGGGGATTTATAGCCTCCCTGTAAGAAGGGAAGCATTATCTCCACTTTATAGTGGGGAACTGATGCAAACAGTAGATTAAGTGAATTGCTTCAAGTCAAACAGGAAGTCGGAGACGGAGCTGAGAATTACCCCCTGGTCTCTTGAGTCTCAATCTAGCACCCAGTCTTGTAGACCATCCCTCCTCCCCTGCTAATGGGGACTACACAGGAGATTTGCCGAATTAGCACATCCCTCAAACATCTTGGCCACATCCCCTCTCCGTCACCACTGCCTGCTTCTGGGTCCGGTTTGCTCCCTCTCCCATTTCCAGAGTTAAAGAGGGAGCACCTGTATGGGATCTGCCACACCATCTTCCTCCTTTGGTGGCCCTTCCATTGCTGAAGACCTCCACTGAGATCCACGCTGGTAGTATTTTATGTAGACGTTATGGTGAATTTAACTGAGTATCTGAGAAGGGTGTGGAATTATTGCAGTTCTAACTAAAGAAGTTACTTATTCGAATTAGAATACTACAAGTGGGTAACAGCAACGAAGGGTCCTGTGGCACCTTATAGACTAACAGAAAAGACTAATTTTTAAAAAACTTTTCTGTTAATCTATAAGGTGCCACAGGACCCTTCGTTGCTGTTACAGATCCAGACTAACACGGCTACCCCTCCGATACAAGTGGGTAAGCTTTTAAAACGAAATAACCTGCGGATGAGACACAGATATGGACACCAGACTATGTGTGTATCTCAGAACATTTCACACATATAAGTTATTTGAAAAAGTAGTCCAGACACATGGAGATAGGATTTCTATAACAGCCAATTTAGTAATAATTAATTATGGTTAGAATTACATAGGATTATATTCTTCAACCTTAACTCATGCTCAGCATCTTATTTTACTGTTCTAATGATTTCAGTGGGATTACGTGAGGAGTAAGGTATTTCTCAGCATAAGTAAGTGTGGCAGAATTTGGCTCATAATTTATATGCTCAACACGCTCTAAAAACATTAAGCCAAATTCCTGGCCTTACACATAGAAAACTCCCTTTGACTTCAGTGGGGGGTTTTCAGACATAAAAAAAAAAAGCTGGAGTTGGCTCCTGAACTAATTTATTTTGGAGAAAGTTGGCTGTTTAAATGGTTAAGTTAAGACACAATTAGAGTTACACTGGTCTCTTCTCCTTAATTCAGAGTTCCCAGGGGTACATTTATGAACCCCAGGAGGGGATATTTTGTTGCCCAGTTAGCCATAATTGCATTTTGTTTAACTAGATTATTTAAAATCAAGTCCATTCCTAACATGGCCTGTTTATGGATCTTGAGTGTTTGTGAGGCTACACTATTCTTGCTCTAACTTGGTTCTTTATATATGTGAACTGTTTTTGATCAGCTATATTTTAACCTCCAAATACAAAATATGAACTCTCACTGTGGGGAAAATAACCCAAATGATCAATTCAACAAGAGTAGGAAAAATTTTAAAGATACTGAAACAGAGTCGAAGTACAAGTAAACATTTGTATCACTTTCATTTCATAATGCAGCATATGTACGGCTCATAAATTGAAGTAATAAAGAGCAGGATAACATCTGTTCTATAGCATGTGAATAAGAGAGAATTTGGACATTTGAGAAGTTGTTATACAGATATTACATTCTACATGGGAACATATGAAGAGTGTCTATAGTGAACAGAATTTCTGATGTCTAGTTCTACTTTATATACATATCTATCTATCTATCTATCTATCTATCTAAACATCTGCTTTAAATTTCTGGTACACAAATACTGTAACTTTTGCTACAATTTAATTTTAAAATCTGAATTAAAATAAACAGGTTTATGTTTCTAACTGAAGAATCAAAGTGTGCGTTTTTGTCAAATAGCTTTCTATAACCTATTTAACAAAATATATTCAATATAGCCACACTGTACTCTGGCAGATTAAGAAAAAACATAAACAAAAATAAAAAAAAGTTTCTGCTATTTAATTGAAGTAAAATGTGTAAGAAATATGTCTTGACCTGGCACTGCATTTTAAGGCTTCCCAACTCTAGCTAATCATTCCTACTAATAAAAATCCCATGGTAGGCTGATTGCTTAATGCTAGATCAAAGCTAAGACTTTTACAAATTCACATCTTGAAAGATGAAGGATATAAGTGAATTCGTGTAAGGAGTGTTAGGTAACTTGAATATTTACTCCATACTTAAAACTGTTTCCTGTGCTGGTGTGGTAGCTCTTTTATCCAGTGGTCTGAAGTTCAAACAGTAACACTACTGAAAGAGAGCTATAAAGAGGTATAGATTGTGAATTCCTGCATCCTGATTACCCAAGATAAGAGGCACTTTGGGGTGGAAGCAAAGGTGGTGAGAGCTAAATTAGCTGTCTTCCTGAAGATAAACAGTTTGTTTCCGCAAGAGAAAAGCCTGGCTAAGCAACTGCCTGTCCCTTTCAAAGTTGTATGTTCACTGCTAAGCCATAAAGCACCCAGAAATGCATGCGGTATTCTAAACAAAGTATTGACCACTCAAAACAATGAAAATAAATTACCCAATACATGAATACATGTCTTAATGTAAATCTGAACTTGTGAATGGTTTCATTATTGATCAGCAGAAACAAGGACCTGCAGTCAGACTAATAACTCATATCCCGCATAAGTGCCTGCTTTACAGATATATGTGTGCATCTTTGGTTCTTTGCCTGTACAGTTGACAAATCTGAGTTCAAAACAGGGGCAATTATGCATGTAATTCTCTGCCCACATCATAAAAAATGGGAATGACTATTGGAACCTATTTGAATATCTTAAGTCTTTTAAGAGGATGAGGGTTCGTCTTTTTGTAATATTTGGCATGACACTGTAAGTTGATTTCCTTGATGAATAAAGGCAAATGGTTGATGAATAATTCAATTAGCTATAGTCTCATTGTCTTCCCTAAGCCTACCTAACAAGTCCTTCACACCAGGATGTGTCTTCTGTACTTTACCAGAAAGCAGGCTAACAGACTAGCCGTCATATCCGCCATCTAAGAACCACCCCCACCATCATCCCTCCTTCCCATTGTAGTGAACCACCTTAAGCAAAACAAAGCACACTAATCATAAAAATGGTGATACCAGAAAAGATGTAGTTCGAGCCCAGAGAATGGTGATAAATCATACTGCCATCATTCTGTAGAATCTAAGTTTTCATTATTTAAAACCATATTTAGTTGTCAGTGTTGCATTGGAAACCTCAAATGAAACCAAGTATAAAATGTTGAAGAAATGTCTGTTAGAGGCTGCAGAGTAACTGGAACAATAGCTTTGAGATATGTGAATTGCTTTATTCATATCAGTCAGGTGTGAACTCTGATGTCTAGTAATGATGATTTTAATGCCAACGTTGTTATCTATTCTCTTGTGTAAGCAAGAGGACCACACCTCTTCACAATTGCTTTGAGTGACGTATTTTAGTGACAACAGTGGGTGATGTGTGGGAGATGTCCCCACTGCCCCACTCTCCCTCAAAAATCTAGCACAGGTTACAAGCACATTCAAGACCCAGGAAGGTGAAACTAAGATCAAACTGCTCTGTGGAGCATATTTTTAACTTTGGCACAATCTGGTGTCTGCTGCATATCATTCTGACAGCCGAAATGGGCAAAGCTTAAATGAGGATCACCACTATCTTCCCCCCATCCCTTCCCCAGCTTGACACTTAGATGTAAGATGGTACAAGGAGATGACAGTGGATAGACTGCAAGTAATGAACTGCTCTCCAATCAAATGCATCAAAGACTTGTCTTGTTTCCTGGCAAGAAAGTAAGCATAGTTTTGTAGTTAGGGCATTGGATTAAGAGTAACCAGATCCAGTTCCTTGCTGTACCTTGGATTTCTGGAGTGTCTTTGGGCAAGTTACTTAGTTACCGCACTTAGCTGTCCATTTGTAATAGAGGGATGACAGTATTTCCTTTTCTAATAGTGGTTTTGAAATACATTACTCTTGATAGGCCATTAGGATACTAGAGTGTTGGAAACTGGAGAGATAGAGAGTAGAGAAACCCAGGTTGATGTATGGAATTTTTAATATGAAGGGAAATGTAGCTATTATTATTCAGCAATATGATTCTTTCAGTATTAAACAAGAGAGATATATTTTTATAAAAACCAAATGCAATGTATACAGGAAGCAGTACGTACACAATGGTTAGTGTTTTCTTTCAAATTAACCCAAATAGAGGCAACTTTTCAAGCATCAGTGTTCATCAGGCCATGGGAAAGCAGGTAACTGCAATTTCACTAATCATTGCTCTGCTGCCCATGGACTGAAGAGGAGGAGCATCATTTAGCCTGAAGGAGAAAAAAGGCTTTTGTTAGTCCAATAAATCATCATTAAGTACCTTGGCATTTTTCTTGGGGCTGGTCATCTTATTTTTTGCATTGCAACGCACTGAGACAATTACCATTTGTTCAGCCTTTATTTTCCAAAATATATAGCAACTTTTCTGTCTCCCAGGGGTAAAATAATAGATGATAATCCATAACAAGTTTACTCTAAGGTTATGTCTACACTATAGTGTTCTGTCCACAGAAGTTGCTGACAGAAGAGAACTTCTGACAAAACTTCTGTTCACAGATCACATCCACTTACAAAAGTGACTCAAAAAAGCAATCCGCTCTGTCAACAAAGAGCAGCCACACAGCTCGGCCGCTCTCTCGACTGAACAGACCCCAGAACCTCGTCAGACAGGGTTGCATGGATGGCAAGCCCTTCTGGGAGTCCTGGCCAGGTGCATCCTTTAAGGGACCCCCCCCATCCGGGTACCCTGCACATGCTGAGGCTTCCCTACCTCATTGAGGGACAGCAAAGCTACCACAGGGATCACACACTTTCTGTGGGACTCTGACCTTTCCAGTTAGCCATGGTGCCAGAGCAGCCCCCAGGCTTGCGGTGGACCCACTATGAGTTGTGCAAGCTGTGATCATGGCCATCCTCCACCTCCTCTGGTGGGATGCACCTGTCACTGGAATCGAGGAGCAAGCTCCTCAGTGCCCCAGGTGCCCATTCGTGTCCTTCCCCCCAATCTGGGGGTACACGACTAGTTCACACTGGTGGGGCCAACTTGTCATGGGGTAGTGGGATGACCAGCAGTGGCTCCAGAACTTCCACATGAGGAAGATCACCTTCCCGGAGTTCTGCAACTGGCTTGCTGCCATCCTCCAGAGGGAGAACACCCAGATGTAGCCCACCATCCCCCTGTAGAAGTGGGTTGCCATGACCCTATGGAAGCTTGCCACCCCGGACAGCTACCAGTCTGTCAGGACACAGTTTGGTGTGGGGAAGTCCACTGTTGGGGCCGCCCTCATGAAGGTTAGGCACTCTTGGGCTGGATGCCCTGTGCGTGGGGGGCCCACCCAAGGGGGACCCTCAGGGAGTGGTGTTGTGGGTGCCAGATGGCCCCCCCACATCCCAGACTGAGCCCTCCTACACCAACCCCCCCCCAAGTTCAGATGCCCCTCATCCCCTGTCCCCAGCCCCTCTATGTATATAGTTACCCATAATTTCACAATGTAAATAGTTATTTGTACAGCTTTTATGTTTCACAATTTTTTTCCATTTTAAAGTAAATAGTTTATTTGTTCACCACCCCTATGTCCCTCATCATTGGGAAAGGCTAAGGGATGGGCAAGTGGGCAAAGGGAGGTATTGTGGTGGAGATGGGGTAGGGCTGTGAGCCCAAGGACCCCACAGGGGTGCCCAGGGAAGGTCATTGGGGGCCATGGGAGACGCTCTCTCATAGGGCTTCCCAGATCTTCAGCCCATCCCTGTGGGCTTGGCAGATGTGAACTGCACCCAGCTCTTCATAGCTGTGGCTGGCATTGGCCCCTGACCCTGGGAGGTAGGCCTCTCCTTTACCATGCAGGGCACAACAAGTAGCTACAACCTGGGAGACATTGTGCCCCCCCATGTCCAGCCAGGTCAGGAGGTACTTCAACCATGTCTTCAGACAGCCAAGGCACATGCTGCCTGGTTCCATGCCTGGTTGAGACAGGTGTTGAAGAGGTCCTGGGTGGGGTCCAGGTGGCCAGTGTCAGCCATGGCCTGGAAAGATGCTCCACAGTGACTAAGAGGGCATATGGCATGAGCACCATTTGGCCCTGCTGCTTGCACGCTCTCAGCTTCCTGTCATGGGGTTACTGGGGCTTCCTGCACCTTTAGGAATGGCCAGAGACAGACAGCATAGAGCTGTGATTGCTGTGTACAGGGTGTCCCCCTGCCAGCTGGCTGGCACCACGAAGGACTGTTCTGTCAACAAAAAGCTCCGTCCCATCCCCCCAGAGCATCCACACTTGTTTTTTGTTGACAGAATGGCATTCTGCCTCATGGCAGAGAGGAAGAAGGTTGTCAACAAAAGTGCCTTGTTCAGTTGAGATACTGTTGACAGAACACATTTTTAGTGTGGATGCTCCCTGGGTTTTGTTGACAAAATGATGATTTTGTTGACAAAACTCTCTAGTGTAGACATAGTTTAGGTGCCTAGCTTGCCGTGTGCGTGTGAAAATGATAGTCATACTCCTTAAAGATTTATACTATGTTGTTCAGTTTCATGTGTGTAAGACTTTCACATATACCCTACAACTTGGCTTCTAGGAGATGTATTTTCCATGAACATATTTGGCATATTCATTTTTTTCCTTGGGCAGAAAGCGGAACATAGGAACATATTGCCAGATTAGATCAGACCAAGGTCCATATAAACCAATATCCTCTCTCTGATTATGGTCAGCAGCTGAAACTTTGGTGGAAGAAGCAAGAAACTTCACAGAAGTCTGATGTGTTATAGCCTAACTTCCAATAGTTAGAGAATACCTTAAACCTGATGCATGTGCTGCTGGGCCTGCTGTTGTTGTCATTCAGGACGTTGAAAAACTTCCAATTGACTTCAATGTGAATTTCATCATGGTTCTAAGTGCTCCATACAGAGGCTAATTCAGTAAGTGCAGATACAATGATTCACCTTATATTTAAAGAGGAACTGACGTTTCTGTGACAAAAGAAGGGCCCAAGGCAGAGCCCCTTATCCAAGCCTTCCCGCCACCCAGCTCAGACTGCACATTTTGATAAATGACAGTTGGATCCAAACCACCTTTCATTTACAAAACCAAACCTCGACAAATGTGGCTTTGCAAAACCACCCTGCTCTTGTTTGTCTTGTGAAATTGCTATGAGAGACCATAATTATGAAGCAACTTCCTATGACTATCCTCAGAGAACCCCTTCAGTGGACACAGCACAGTTCTGCTCCTCTGCCTGTTAGACTAGCAGGTCACCCTCTACCTCCCACTGAATAAATCATTTTACTGATCCCTTATCAGGTTTCCTAACGCTAGTGACAGTGTCACTGTAAATGAACAGGCCCAAACTGGATAATTTCCTCAGAACCTACTCAAACTCCAGCAGTTTGGACACTCTGCAACAAAATCAATGAAACCTTTCATTGGGGCTTGGTTTAATAAAAGCAAAATGCATTTGATGCAGCTTTGCAAAACCATCACCAGTTTTGCACTGTAATTGGTAGTTTTGAATCCTTTGGCTTTGATTCAAAGAAGGACTTAAGAACTTGCTTTACTTAGCATTCACTGGGATGAGATGATCTATTCAAAGTTAAGTGCTTAGATGTATAAAGATACTATGGAGAAACAAGGCCTACATGGCCCACAAAGTTATTATATGGTATATGTAGAAGAAAACCTACACTTGTTTTTGTATATTTGATAAAGAATAAATCTTAGCGTAGGCTAAAGGCTCAGTTTTTAAACCTCCCATTTTAGTTTTAATGGGGTAGTCCCAACTCCAATTTAAATTGCTGACTATTTTGCTTAAATAAGGATTACAAGATCGGGCCCATCGTGTTGTAGAATGTTATACTTTTATGATCAACTAATTAAGCAAACTGGTTCATTACAAGCAACACTAAGGTGCTAATTCAATTCCCACCTGCGGATTTTTTTTCCAAGCTTGTTTACCTGTGAAGCCATGTGTAACTAAAGAAAATCCCTGCAGCAAGTGGTGGGAGATAGAGGGGGAAGAGGCCTTACTACTACATTTATTTAGGCTTTAGTCCAAAATCTCCAAGCCCCCAAGGTTTAATTATTGTGTGCAGTGTAGTGTTGAATAGGAAAAGGGGACTGTAGCATGATTTTCACACTGATATACCCACAATGGAACTGTGCTGGGGAGGTGGAGAGGGAGGGCCTGAAGGTTCTAAATTCATTTGAAGTGAAGGAGCAGGGAGGAAAAAAAAAAACCAAACCTTTCGTCTCATGGCCTTGTGGGTGGAATTATAAATATTAAATATTTTCTTCCTCTCTCCTGTGTGAGATGCATCTATGGATTTATGGCAGCAGAGTAAACAAGATAGAACCTCAGAAGTTTCCCTCCCCATCCCCACACCTTTGTACTTCTCTCATTTCAAGTTATGTTACTGGCTAGCAGAACTAAAAGGTGAAAAAGGCCCCATGCTATTATTCACTTTACCACATGTGTGACCTGAAGAGGATTAAAGGTTTGTTCAGCCTCTATTCATAACATTCTTAAAGGCTTCTTTCAAAGAGCTCTTTAAACAAAGGTTGCCAAACTAAGCACTTCTTTTGTTGCTGCTTAGCTGAGGTCTATTGTCAATTAGTAAGCAACCCTTTCAATTCAATGTAATTGGGGCTTTCAGTTCTAATTCCATTATATAGCCTACAGAGAAATATGCCTAAAATATAATAAAATAATAATATAACTATAAAATATCCATGGATGGAACATTTAATATAACATACTGTTGTAACAGGTGGCATGTTCTACCACACACTTGGCTGCAATTCTGCAGTACCTTGAGTCTGTAGATCTATAAAAAGCTTTGATGCTTGCAACTATAATATATAAATAATAATTACAGCCAGAACTGGAGGGAGTGCTGTGGGTAAGGTTGTTTCTGCCACTGATATGTTTTTGAAACTTTCATTTTTTATGCTGAGATTTTTTCTGAGGTTTCTCTCTGTTTGAAGGTGAATGTTTTGGGAAAGTTTGAGCAAAAGCAGTTCTACCATTTCTGAGTACTGGATGACTTGAAAAAATATATACCGTATACATTCTTGCAATCTTTTTTTTTTTTTTGATAGGAAGAAAAGATCCCGTGCTAGAACGAAATTTCCAGCACTCTGCTGAAAATTCATTTTGATATAAGAAAGCTGTAGGTGCTAGAAAAACCTTGTGTTGTGCACAGTATATTTTTGCCTTTCTTGCTAAGTTTGCAAAACTTGGGGGGAAGGAATGATTTCCAAATTGTGCAATTTGCACCACCCTGATGGGTCAGGTGCAGAGCCCTAACAAACCTATGGATACACATTTTTTTTTAAATTGGAATATCTTCAGTAGTGGGGTTCCTTTACTTTCTAGCTGCACAGGTTGGGAGACCATTGCTGGCTGGTGCTTGTAGCAAAACTGGGGTCTGCAGTAGCTCAAAGAGCAAACACAATGTAGCAAAAGGGCAGAAGAGAATTGACCTGCAATATGTAGCTGCCCTATAGAAATCATGGGCTCTCTTAGAGCAGATGCTTAAGGACTGTGGCACCTAAATGCTTTGCAGCCCAGGGATTTTCCTCAGTTCCAGCTGACATCCACAAGTGCATGCTCCCCCTACCAGAGAACCAGCAGCAACACAGGTCAGAGCTCCTCTGCCTCAGAACTTGCAAACCAAGGCTCCTGCCTCTGTGGGTCTTTGAAATATTGATGAACATTCTAAAGCTATGTCTGCATTACCAGGTTTTGTCATGGACACTAATCTTGATATGCAGAAGCTTCTAAATAAAGAGTCACCAAAGTGTAATTACCCTTGTTCCCTCTATCAATAGATTGCGTCCACATTTTTAGTTCCCCTGTCAACAGCAGGAGGAATGCACCTTGGATATGTATCTCACAGTGCCTGGCGATGCCATCTGTCACTAGGACTGTGGAGACACTACCCTTCCCTTTCAGAAGGGGCATGTTAATGAGGTAGTTTGGAAGATGCTAATGAGGCGCTGATATGAATATGCAGTGCCTCGTTAGCATAACGGTGGCTGCGCGCAATTTGGAAGTGACACTTTCGAAATGCACACCGCTCGTGTAGATGGAGGCATTTCGAAAGGACCCCCTAACTTTGAAAGCCCCTTCTTCCTAAAACCAAATAGGAAGAGAGGGCTTTCAGAGTTGGGGGGTCCTCTCAAAAGGACCCCATCTACACGGGCAGCGTGCATTCCGAAAGTGCCACTTTTGAATTGTGCGTGGCCGCCATTATGCTAACGAGGCGCTGCATATTCCTGTCAGTGCCTCATTAGCATGCCCCTTCTGAAAGGGAGGGGTAGTGTGGCCACAGCCTAGGTGTTGTGGGACCATGGAACAGAGTGGAGAGTCTTGGGACCACGCACAACATCCTGTCAGACACTGCTTTGTTCAGGTGTTTGAGACTCCCTTTTGTGACTTTTCCCAGTTACCATTCTCCACCATGCGCTCTGGCATCTGCAGCAGCAAAGAATGGATTCTGCACTTCTTTCTCTCATGATCGATTAACCATGATGAAGCCCTTACACATGGGAGTGGAGATAATCGTGTAGTTACTGACAGAGGAAGAGGACTTGGAGGAGCCTCACCGTGTACACGACATGGCCAATGGCAACCACTGGTCTTCTGGATCTCAAGAGATTTCTACTGCATGTTTGTCGACAACACAAGGGCCACGTCTACACTAGCCAAAAACTTCGAAATGGCCATGCAAATGGCCATTTCAAAGTTTACTAATGAAGCGCTGAAATACATATTCAGCATCTCATTAGCATGTGGGCGGCTGTGGCACTTCGAAATTGACCTGGCTCGCAGCCGCGTGGCTCGTCCAGACGGGGCTCCTTTTCAAAAGGACCCCAGCTACTTCGAAGTCCCTTATTCCTATCTGCTCATGGGAATAAGGGGACTTCGAAGTAGCCAGGGTCCTTTCAAAAAGGAGCCCCGTCTGGACGAGCCGCTCGGCGGCGAGCCTTGTCAATTTCAAAGTGCTGCGGCTGCCCGCATGCTCATGAGGCGCTGAATTTGTATTTCGGCGCTTCATTAGTAAACTTCAAAATGGCCATTTGCATAGCCTTTTCCAAGTTTTTGGCTAGTGTAGACACAGCGAAGGAGGGGGAAAGAGATGGAAGTGTTTTGTTGACAAAAATGAAAGTCTACCACTGGATCTTTTAATAACTGCAGGCAGCAGGAAGCAGCAAAAGGAGCATGCTGCAAAACTTTAAATAGTTACAGAATCCAAATACTTGCAAGTAGGCAAACCTATGATTATGCAGATAACCTCCATTTTGCCTCTATAATGACATCCAAAGAATAAAAAACAACTCTGAAACAACATTCTCCATACACAGAAAAACAGTTGATCTTACAAGTTAGCACAAAACTAAAATCCTTTACACTGAATCATGGTTGAGCTTAGAGTGACTATTCTAAATGTAAAGTATCTGCAGTGTCAGGATTTATTTTAAGCTGCGTCTACACGTGCACGCTACTTCGAAGTAGCGGCACTAACTTCGAAATAGCGCCCGTCACGTCTACACGCATCGGGCGCTATTTCGAAGTTGAAATCGACGTCAGGCGGCGAGACGTCGAAGTCGCTAACCCCATGAGGGGATGAGAATAGCGCCCTACTTCGACGTTCAACATCGAAGTAGGGACGTGTAGACGATCCGCGTCCCGCAACATCGAAATAGCGGGGTCCTCCATGGCGGCCATCAGCTGGGGGGTTGAGAGATACTCTCTCTCCAGCCCTTGCGGGGCTCTGGGGTCACCGTGGGCAGCAGCCCTTAGCCCAGGGCTTCTGGCTGCTGCTGCTGCAGCTGGGGGTCCGTGCTGCATATACAGGGTCTGCAACTAGTTGTTGGCTCTGTGTATCTTGCACTGTTTAATGAAAGTGTGTCTGGGAGGGGCCCTTTAAGGGAGCGACTTGCTGTTGAGTCCGCCCCGTGACCCTGTCTGCAGCTGTGCCTGGCTCCCTTATTTCGATGTGTGCTACTTTGGCGTGTAGACGTTCCCTTGCTGTGCCTATTTCGATGTTGGGCTGAGCAACGTCGAAGTTGAACATCGACGTTGCCAGCCCTGGAGGACGTGTAGACGTTATTCATCGAAATAGCCTATTTCGATGTCGCAACATCGAAATAAGCTATTTCGAAGTTGGGTGCACGTGTAGACGTAGCCTTAAGGTCCTTATGAAATAAAGATGACAATTGGAGAATAGCTAGGGTTAAAACTATATCAGCTCAACATATATTTTTGAATTGCTGTCATCTCCTAGGGACTTCTTAAAACTTTTAAAAGGTGCTATATCCAGAAATAAGGTATCTTTGCATGAGGAAGTTGTACTGGTTATACTGGCTTAGTTAAACCAATCTAGTTATACTGGCACAATCCCCATGTGGACACTCCTTTTCTGGAATAACAGTGACTTTTTTCAGATTAGCTTAATTTCCTTTCAAAATGATGTAAACTAAACCAAACATAAGTCATATTTGTGTTATAGAAGCAGAGAGTCCATAAGCAGAGTTATACAGGTCTAAGGCTGCATCTACACAAACAAGTTCTTTCTAAGAGTTTTTCAAAAGAAGAGGGCTTTTCAAAAGATCTCACAGAGCATCTACACACAAAAAGTATTCTTTCAAAAGTAAACCAAAAGAATGTGGCTCTCCTTTAGAGCTCGCTCTTCCTTTCCCATTTCAGGAAGAGTGCCCCCTTTTGAAAGCTTCTTTCAAAAGAAAATGTGTAGATGCTCTTCAGGCCCTTTTTCTTTTTGAAAGAGCAGTCCTCAGTGGGCCTGATTTTTTGATACCTGGCCCGTTCTTTTGAAAGAGTGCAGGCTGTGTGGACACTTTCTTTTGAAAGAGCAGATTGCTCTTTTGATCCGCCTTTTTGTGTGTGGACGCATTCTTTCAAAAGAAGTTCTTCTGGAGGGGATCTTCCAGAAGGGCTTCTTTTGAAAGATATCTGTAGTGTAGATGTAGCCTAAATATAGTGGTTTAAATTCATACCTAAGACTATAGCAGTATGGAACTTTCCTTCGTAGATAATGGCATTGGGACTCATCATTGTACTGCTTTGCTTTTATGATTACTGATTGTGTAAAATGTTTGAGTTGGATTTATGTAACAACCATGCTTCCAATTAGCTTATTTCTCCTTAGGAGATATATTCTCACCTTTGGCAATGTGCATTCTCAGTCTGACTTCCTTTGGTTTAACACTTTTTTGCCCCCTAGAAATTACATTAAAAAAAAAAGGTGGGGAGGAATTAGCTATGCTGTTGCTAGTGACGCCCAAGCCAACTTAGCTGTTACTCTTGTCATTGGTACATTTTATAAGTATAACTTACAAGCTCTTCCTATTTCATGAGATTTACTTGAATAGTGGAAAGCTTTAAAAAAGGAGGACCACGATAAAGGCGATGGCTGTTGCTTGGCACTGCTTTCAGTCCTTTGTTTAAAAATAAATTCCTAGCAATGTACAGCTTGTCGGCACAGAATCAAGGTGTGTTTTCCAATCTGCCCTCCCGATATGCATTGGTCCACAGTGACGACTCACACACTTCTCAAACATTATTCTGTGGGCTATAGAACACTTATACCTTTGAGTTACTGCCAATTTTTCTGCAGCAAACTCTGTCAATCAAAAATGAATGTTACACATTGAAAGCTTGAGGTGTAGATACCTGCTAAACGGCAGCATTTGTTCATTACAGCTGAGCTCCTAAGTAACTATTTCAAAAGGGAAGAGAATGGTAACCATGCTGGCAATGAGATTCCAGTGGGTGGAGGTGAAGCAGCTGCCTTTCCATGAGATGCTTCCCAGTGTTCTCATGTACTGTCCTTTGTTGTTGCAGAAGCCTCTTAAGTACATAATAATAGCTACAGCTTCAATCAGTTGTGACCTCCTGCTTGAGCTGGTGATTGGACAAATTGTTTACTTACTGCAGCTGCAGCAGGGATTTTCTGAGAGAATAGGCAGCGTCCATACACTTTACATGTTGCTTCTCACAGATTTTCAATATTCAGTTCACAATTTAAAAGGCACTAAGCTTTGCCCCCATGTTTAAAATCACCACTGTACTTGGTTTCTCAGTTGCAGCATCTAGCCAAACAATTACTGGAGCTATTATACGAACATGCTAACCTGTGAGCAGTCACAGCAGTAAATCAATCAAATGATGCTGTTTTTGCAAGAAAACTAATTTACATATAATTTTCACAGAGATGTACAGAAACAGTAATGTGCAATGTAGGAATAATATAATGCTGCCAATTGGCCAGCATCCCTGGAAAATGTTGACTATGGGTACATAGCAATTAGACATCCATGGCTGGCCTTTGCCTGACTAGGGGCTAATGCACTCAGGTTAAGAGGCTTTTTAATTACAGTGTAGATATTCGGGCTAGGGCTTCAGCCCAAGCACTGGGACCCTCCCACATTTCTGAGTCCTAGTCTCCGGGCTCCAAACTAAGCCTGAATGTCAACACCGCAGTTAAACAAGCCCTTAACCAGAGTCAGCTGGCATGGACTAGCTGCAGATTTTAAACTGCTTCTCTCTTTGGATAGATACCCCTGCCACATCATGAATTTTTCTGTGGCAAACTCCAGTTGATTTTTCTAAGACCAAGAGTTGGACGTTAGTGCTCCAGTTAGTGCTGATAAAGTGTGAAGACCAAGGAATGAAGTAAGAGGAAAATGTACGGGATAATAGTCTCTCCACAAATCCTCTACCTCTTTCTGGCACAATGAGTAATCTGTTCATGGTCACATCATGCTATTTACTTTTTCACTATTTTAGTGAGATCACTTGTTTCCAAAGCTACTCCTTTTCCAATCATTTCTCTATGAGTGCCCTGCAGTGTAGTGAGGTGCAGTGGCCTCCCCTGACTCAGAGGCTGAGGAGGCCTCTCAGAAACTTTGGTGGGTAGACCCAGAACACCTGTGCCCTGCCCACCCCAGAGAGCAGCACCTGGGGCCTGAAGTACCAGGGCCGGGGCTCAAGGTTCATTAAAAGGATGGCCTCTGAGCAGACTTCTGGGAGTTGGAGCTGGAGCCGGGGGACCGGGGCCAGACTGAGAAGAGCTACTGGTCAGCTGCCCTGACCAACCTAAAAGGCCACAGCCAAGCCTGCCATTAGCCAGGTACCTGGACTTTCCTGATCTACCAGGGCTCTCGGTCCTGCAGCAAACCCCATGCTCTGAGGCCCGGCTGGAGCCAAAGAGCCTGCCCGTGAACCCAGATAAGCATGATCCTGGAGTCCTGCCCACCGCCCACAATGCCAAGGCCTTGGATCTGCCAGAGCCCCCAGTTCTGTCCCTTGCATACTACCCAAACAAAATGGAGATGACCAACTGGCTAGACTCACCTGGAAGAGACCCACCTTCCTGAGCTAGCTGAACACTCAGAGTGAGACCAAACACCAATGGAGGTAGAGGAAGGAAGTGGCCTGGGGAGTGCTCCACCTGAGCCCATGGTAATCAGCCCACTACCTAACTCATGGTGATACCTGTCACTAGGGCTCCAGGCTGGGACGCAGTGCAGTGGAAGGGCCTGCATCCCCCTACCCCACCCCTGGAGAGGCAGACCCTCACCGCTCACGAGCCACACCACTTTGGTGGCCGACTGTTTGCCTGCCGCCCTGCCCTGAACCAGGGCCTAGGCACATACCCTGCTGGCCAGCAGCCCCACAAAAGGGGACAAGACTCCGGGGAGATGTCCATTGGCCCCAGTGTTGGTTGTACGCAGACTGGGGCAAGGTGAAGAGGCCTGCAGCGCTCAGTGGGGTACCCTCCGCTGGCTGAGACAGTTAACCATAGCATCACTGAAAAAAATTCTGCAACAAAAGGACATATTTGCATTTGCAAAAGGAGGTATTTGCAGCATGTTTACGGGTGTATATATATGAACGTAATTACTTACGAGGTATGGTAACTATAAGACTTGTGGAGAGGTAACAGTAGTGAAAGTGTCACTAATTAGATAGACTAATTACTTTGTTACCTTTACTTTGGAAAGAAAAATAATATAAAAAGACATTGTTAAATAATTAATTTATGCCTTGAAGTTTTTAGGTGAGCGTTCAGTTAATAGAAACCTTGCCTGGTGATGTGTATGCATAGTGCTTTTTTTGTGCTGGTACTTACTGGTACTGAGTGCTGGCACCTTGGCAGCCCCACCCACGGGACTGGCTGGGGAGGGGGTGGCGAACTGCGTGAGTATCAGCTCCCCCCTCCCACTACCCCTCTTTTTTGTGTATGCATCAACCAAATATTGACTATCTGTAGCACCCCCGCTAGCTCTGAACAGATCATCATTTTCAGGCATGTGCTGTTATGTTTGCTTCTATTATGCATCCTCCTGTGCTGAATTAGTACCAAAGTCACCTGTCTGATCCTGCACTTTCTTTATCACATTTTTGATTAGTGTGAAGGATTACATGGCTGGCAACCTGAAAACAGAAAGCCAGTGAAATTACCTGGTGATGGCCATAGGAGTTTTGGTCTGAGTCACACTGTATATGCTGCAGGGGTGAAAGCACTATATAGAAAAAGTACATTAATTGTGTCAAAGATTTCATTTTACTATACTGCAACTTCTCTCAAAATAACCTCATCAATATAATTTATTTAAAACTGAGGTGGGGCCACACGCTGTAATAGTTTTCATGCCTTTTTGTAATATATTCTGAGTTTCTTCATCTGTCAGGTATAACCATCTCCTACTTTTCCCTCCAACCCAGAGGAGCAGCCAGCCACCTGTGGGTGGAAGCTCTCTGTGGCTAGAGGATGGTATGACAGAGAGAAGGGAAACCTTATGGGAATTGCTGAGACTCGGTCAGGGAGAGGGAGAGGCAGCCATCTCTTGGATGAGACTGAAAGAAGGTAACTGCTTTTCCTTCAGTTCCTTCTCCCAGCACTAATCCTGGGACCTAAGGCCACCATTTCAGTCCCTCTATGACCCATTCCTGCCTCCATCTCCACTCCAGGGCAGATGAAGATACCAGTCTCCTCTCCCTGCAGTTCCACTTCTCCTGGATACTCGCATGTGTGTGCCTCATTTTGGGGCATTAGGGAATCCTCAACAATGAGCACTATGCCCAGTGTTCCCTGTAAGCTGAGTGCTTGGGCAGGCAGACAGGAGACATTCAAATGCCGCCCAGCTGATTAGCACAGGATCCATAGTACTTACAGCCAGCAGTATATTATCTATTACTGGGGCACATCGGCACGTGGCTCAGGGCATGTAATTTACTTCACACACATATGGAAACAAATAGAATATTGATTGTGTCATTTGATTTTTCTTCATCCTCCAGCAGCCTTCCTGAGCTGTGGGGCAGCACTCCTCCCCAACCTAAGTGCCAGACCAGCTCCAGTGCTGGGACAGGCTGCTTCTCCCCCACCAAGTGCTGGGCTGGCCCCAGCAGCTAGAAGCCTCCCTAAGATGTGGGCTGGCCTTAGTACTTGGCCAAGCCATTGCCTCTTGCTTTTGTGCTGGACCATCCCCCGAGATGGGGAGGCTGCTGGTGACTTGGCCCAACTGCATCTCCTCCTTCCCCGAGGGCCCCACCCACTTCCACTGAGCCACCAGTCACTGGCTAATTATACGTTGTGTGGAAAATGTATTTTATAATATTTTTCACTTGCCACCTTTAAGTTTCTTTGAATGTCCCTTTAAGAAAAGATTAAGAGACATTCCTGATTCAATCTATTTTAGGGTTTTATACAGCTGTCCATAACCGTGGTGTGTGAGTGCCTTTCATGTACCATCCATTAACAATAACTTGTCACTTAGTGGACTTCATGGAGTCTCCTGTTTCGGGTAAAATTTCTGTTTTGGTTAACGGTTTTGTTTTTGACTATTGAAATTCTATTTCATTTTTGTATGGAATTTTGAGGTAACATTTTCTCTAATCTTTTCATATTGTAGTCTCATTTATTTTCGAATGTAGAACTAATGGTGCTGCACACTAAACATCATTTAGGCAAGTTCAATGAACTGCTATTTCTCTTGCTTTCTCTTTCCTTACTAGAAAACAACTGTCCCCATCTCCACAAAGTTTGGACTTTTTGTACTCTGGTAAATGCCTCTGTATTTAGCATGTGGTAATGCAGCTACTCTCCTACTCCAGTTCACTACAACTTCGTAGGAAAACTCTAACTCAGCCCAAGGGCCGAAGTTGTGGCTTTAGGCCAATAGGGCTTTTTTTGGTGGGAGGAAGAATTGAGGACAGGCAAGAAAAAGTTCTGTTCTTTTTGTTATCTCATCAGCACATAAATAACAAAGTTGATAGCAAGGAGTGTAGTAGCAGGGAACTTTGGGGCCACGTTTGCTTTTTTCAGAAAGAGGGGTGTAGCCAAAATAAAATGAGAATGATGGCAATGAAAACTAAGGTTTGGAAGTATATTACAGTAGGAGCTAGAAATATATTGTCTATGCCAAGGGATAATAAATTAGCTATGAAAAATAAGATTATGGTCCAGAACTGGTGGATCTGTACTAATGTATGTCCTATGAGGATATTGACAGTGGCAGAAGTAATGGGGGTTGGAGAGGGGAGAGGAGATGACCATCTCCCGTGGTGATCTTTATATGCATGTGTTATAATGTTTTAAGTATATTCTGCACTTGACAAAAGCAGGGTCTGACATTAATTTTCACACAGGGCTTTAGTGCAAACCTGGCCCTTACTCACTCCTGTCCCACAGGGCTTGGCCTAGCTTCCTGTTCCAGGTACTGTGATGTGAAACACTAGACTGTAGGGTGTGGTGACCTAATGCACCACATCACAATGCCCGGATGCCTCTTGTGCCTAACAATAAAGAAAGCATATGGCAAAAATGTTCATTGCAGGCAAAAATTAATCACAGTCCAGATGTATATATTGTGTTTAGCAGTGCAAAGTTGTTTTTTAATTCTGATTCTTAATAAAAGCATTTTCAGGGCTTTGAAGATGTAAAGTGCTAAGTATTACCTAAGGTTCAAATTCTGCACCTTCATTCATCCTAATTAACTCCACTAAATTAAACATTTTTATTGTCAGAGTTGCTAACAAATTTGTATGAAACATTTTTTCCCATAGGAAATATTTTACCAAAATCAAAAGTTCCCATGGGAAAACATATGTTTTGATGAAACATTGCAATTTTGTGCTCAGGAAGCTCCAAAGGAAAAGTGTCATTTTAAATTAACACTTTGCAAATACACTACATTTGTCATTCAAAATGTTGATCTGGGGGTCACATTTTTCATTCAAAATGCTGTTTTCAAACTCGCTACTGCATTGCATCTGATGAAGGATGTCTTTGCCCACAAAAGCTTATGCTCCAAAATATCTTGTCAGTCTGTAAGGTGCCACAGGAGTTCTCATTGTTTAGACAAAATCTTGTTTTGAAATGTCATTAGATTTTGTTTCAACCAAAAATGTAGATGTTATCTATTTTGACATTTCCAATTTGCTGTGGCCAGAGGCCTGAGTAACTGTACACACGCAATACTAGAAATACAGAGGAACAGAAACTGTAGCACTGAGTTCAAGATGCAAATCCAGAAGACAAACAGTAAGAGGAAACAATAAGCAAGAAGATAACACATACACATCAGTTATCACATATATTGCAGTAAAACCTAGCTATCATGACTAAGATAAATCCCTACTGTGCTACTTGCTATGCATACACATAGAAAAGAATAGTCCCTCTTCCAGACAGCTGACAAAATATGTAGATGAGTACTATGAACATTCCCACTTTACAGATGTAGAACTGAGACATTACTGGACTTTATGGCAGAAGCAGGAACTGAATTCAGATCACTCAGCCACTTGTGCAGCACTTTAACCGCACTAGGTTAAATGGAGTGTAAATCTCAACAGAATCTGATTGTATTTACTTGGATTAAGAGTACTGTTATTATGTTTTACAGTTATTTTTGTTACGCCCAATCACACAACCACTGGTGGCTACTTGTTTTCAAACAAGAGCCAGTTTCTTGGACCAATTTGAAAGAAACTCCCTAACTCATAGTTAAATACATGATGCTGAATGAGGTCATTTCCAAATCCTTTCTACGTCTTGATAACAGTCTTTATAGATACATTCTTTCATAAACCTCAGATTCACTTCTGGTGGTTCCCTGGTTTTCTGTATTTTTATAAACTGACTGTGGTTCAGTTGGGGAACTGGAGCCCTGTTTATCAATTCTTACATATAAAAATTGTCAGCAAACATATTTTTCAAGTGTTATAACAGTCTAAAAAAAGAACTCTCTTTCTCATAAAAGCAGCAGTGCTTGGCAGTGCCTGGTGTGGAGAACCACATCTCAACTTTGAATCCAAAATGCTGACCTGACACCATTAGGGTGTAGTCTGTATTCAGTCTCTGGTTTGTTTCACTTGAAGATTTTAACTCTCTTGCTTCTCACAGGAGCTATGCTAAATGACATTTTTTTTTAATCACTGACAGTGTAAAAAAAAAAATCAAACCAAAATTTGGATTCAAGTCAAACCAAACTAACATTTTCCAGATTATTGGGTGAATTGATAAAAGTGGGAAAAACTTCATTTTGGGTTGACCAAAAGATTTATGTTGGGTATTTTTATTAAAAGGATATAAATTAAAGGTCTATGTTAACCAAACCGGGACATGGGGGAGAGTGTAATCTTGGTTTCAAGGTCCTGCTCTGAAGTGGAGATTTGAACCTTGGTTGCTTATATCCTTCATAAGTGCTTTAACTACTAGGCTATTAGATATAAGCGGCCCATCACCACCTCCTCCAATGTTGTGAATGCTGCCTAAATCCCCTTGTGAATGTAGCCTCCCAAAATCCAAAGTTTTATGTTGATAGTGCTGAAATATGCTACTTATTTCCATTTTCCCCAGCCACCAATATTGATATAAATTCACAAAATGCTTTGATTAACCTAAAGAGCATTTTACTTTTAAAAATTTTGTTTGGAAAATGTCACCTTCCTGTACTTTTATATCATGTCACACCAAATTCTGTATTTCTTACTCAGGACCAAATTCTATCATCTTTACTGAGAATGGCTTGGATGTGGGAAAGCATTTAAATCCAGCCTTTACTTTAAATACACATTTGGGATAAAAACATATATCTATTTTTAACCATTCCCCTAAGTGGTTGCTGGGCTATTCAGAAGTGCATAACTTTGTAATTTATTGTATTAAAATTAATCGAACAATTCACAGGAGTAAGCTACTGACTAATGTGAGTATTGTAGAGATGGAAGAATTCTACCGGATGGGTACATTTATACTACTCAGTAGATCAATCCACTCAGGGTCAGCCTTCTAGGGTTTGATTTCGTGTGCCTGGTGAAGATGAGCGAAATCAAACTATCAGGGGTCAGTGGTCGACTCCTGTACTTCTTAGTCTTGTGAGGAGTAAGGGAGGTCAACAGGAGAGTTTCTCCCACCAATTTCCCGCAGTGAGGACAGCCAGGTAAGTCGACCATAGATAAGTCAATTCCAGCTATGCAAGTGCTGTAATTGGAACTGTGTATTTACAATTGACTTAGGCCTGACATTAGTTCTTGTCAGCTGTTACCTCAGAAACATTTCCAGTGAACTTATAGTTTCCCCAAAATGTGTATAGTCATCAGAACTTGCTCCCACTTTTGTACTGTTTTCAAAGAAATGTTGTTTCCTTTATCCTTTTTTGAAAGAGCTTTTATTACTATTAGGGCTCGTCTACGCTAGCCCCCTTCTTCAAAGGGGGCTTGTAAGTGAACCCGATTGGTGAATAGCAATGAGGTGCTGTGCTGCATATGCAGCACCTCATTAGCATAATTCCCGCTGCACAAACTTCGAAGAGCAACTTCAAAGTGGCAGCAAGCAGTGTAGTTGCAGGCAGTTCGAAGTACCAACGCAACTTCAAAGTTCCCATACTCCCAAAACATTTTGGGAACATGGGAACTTCAAAGTTGCACGAGTGCTTCAGAATGCCCACAGCTATACCACTTGCTGCCACTTCAAAGTTAGTATCTTCGCTATTCACGTGGCAAGAATTATGCTAATGAGGTGCTGCATATGCAATGCAGCACCTCATGGTTATTCACCAATCAGATTCGTTTACATGCCTCCTTCAAAGAAGGGGGCTAGTGTAGACAAGCCCTTAGAAACTGAAATTGTGAGATTTGTAAATCGTCAGTGTTACACAATCAAATTGATACTGAATATTTACACAACACATTTCAACTTCAAACCACTACCTAAAGATCAGTAAAAGTGATCCTCCCAATTTCTCGGTCAGGGGGTTAAGTATTAGTACAAAACAAAATCTCATCAAGTTGAAGTTTGGTACAGTCAAGAATATTTAAATTGTACCTTCCCACACACAGGTTAAGTTCGGTGTGAGTTTTTGGGCCATCAGTTAAAGTCATATAAATAAGATTAAATCCACTGAGGTCTAAAGAAAATAAAAATTCAGTAACAAAAATGGCCACACCTGATCGGAACAATGGTCCATTTAGCTCACTATCCTATCTCTGACTGAGGCCAGTGTCAGATATTTCTGGTAGTTGGCACTTCAGGGATATCCGGAACATTGCTTCCCTGACCTTCTTGGCTAATAGTCATTGGACTTATCTCCCATGAACTTACATCTTTTCTGAAGCCCGTTATACTTTTGGCCTCCACATTTGCTCCTGAAAATGTGTTCCACAACTTGACTGCACATCGTGTAAAGACATATTTAATTTTGTTTTTTTTCTAAATGTAGTGACTTCTATTTCTTGTGTTGTGTGAAAGAGTAAATAACCCTTCCCTGTACACCATTCATAATTTTACAGACTTCTATCATTTTGCTTCTTAGTAATCTGTTTTGTAAGCAGAATAGTTCTGATATTTTGAATCTCTTCTTGTATGGAAACTGGTCTACATCCCTAATAATTTTTACTGCCCTTCTCTGAACATTTTCATAGTTTAATATATGTTTTCAAGATGGAGCAATCAAAACTGCACTTGATATTCAAGGCAGGAGCACGCTATGGTTTTATGTAGTAGCATTATGAAACATTCTGTTTTATTATCTATCCCTTTCCTAATTATTCTAACATACTGTTACCTTTCTTGCCTGCTTCTGAACATGGAACAGATGTTTTCAAAGTACTATCTATGATGAGGGTGGTAACAATTTATATCCCATCATTTTGTAATGCAGCTGGAATTACATTTTCCAATGTACATTACATGACAACACTGAATTTCATCTGTCATTTTGTGGCCCAGTCACCCAGTTTGTGAAATCCCTTTTGCAATTCTTCATAGTCAGCTCTGAACTTAACCATCTTGAGTAATTTTTATTGTCTTAAAATTTTTTCATCTTGCTGGTGACCCCCATTTTCCAGATCATTTATGAATACATTAAACAGCACAGGTCACAGTACAGCTCCATGGAGGACCCTACTATTTATTGTCTTCATAAAAACAGGCCATTTATGCCTACATTTTGTTTCCTATATTTTAACCATTTACTGATTTGCTTCTAGATCACCTTTTTGAAGTGACGTGCTACGGTGGTGTGGTTCTTTGGCATTTTTCTGCCTACTATGATGTTAAACTTAATTCCATCATGTTGTTACTGAGCAGTTCAGCTACATTCACATCACAGAGAAGATTTTACTCTCTCCATAGGGCTAAATCAATAGGGGAATTAACTCCTCCTTTATGGGTTCCAGGAAAAGCTGCTCCATGTAACAGTCATTTATGATGTCAAAAAAATTGTTGCTCTTCCTCTTTTTATGAGGTGGCATATACCCAGTGAATAGGAGGGTAGTTGAATCACACCCTCCCACCCCATTAATAATGCAATTTTTGCTTTTGCAAAATTCAAAATAAATTTTTAGAGGCAATATCTTTTTTGTTAACATAAATAAAAATGGCTTATTTTAAAAATGTTATGCACATTCTTTATTAATTATTACCATCTTTTATTAATTAGTATAGGAAACTAACAAAAGGACGTTTTTCTTCATGCAGCGCAGGCCTGTGGAATTCTTTGCCAGAGAATGTTTTGAAGACCAAGATTTTAACAAGGTTCAAAAAAGAAATAGGCAAATTCTGAAGGTTGTTTCCATCAATGGCTATTAGTCAGGATGGGTAGAAAGGGTGCCCATAGCCTCTGTTAGGGGCTGGAAATATATGACAGGAGAGGGATCACTCAATGACTAGATATTCTGTTAACTGTCTTTGGGGCATCTAGCATTGTCATCATTGGAAGACAGGATACTAGGCTAGATGGACATTTGGTCTGACCCAGTATGGCCATTCTTATGTTCTTATATTTTTATTCCCAACTGAAGTAGGGGTATTATTTTGCTAGTAAGAGCTTTCTCTACATACTAAAGTATTTTTCCTGCTCCAGAAAACTTATGATCTAAATAGACAAGTGGTGGGAGAAGGGAAGTATTCTTATTCCCATGTCACAGATTGGGAGTTAAGGTGCAGGGACATTATACAACATGCACAAAATTATATGAGATGATTATGTCAGAGTTAAGTATTCATTACAACTATCTGGAGCAAGTCCAGTGCGTTAACTACAGGTCTTCTTCTGGTATCTCTTTCATTTAAAATATCGGGGGCTGTATCTACACTGCAAGATAAATTTGAATGTAGGGCAACTAGGTTGATATTACCACATTACTGTCTTCACTTAAATACTGTTAACTCAGTTTAGGGAGCACTAATATCAATATTACAATATTGTTGGTACCTGATGCATATAGCGTCAAGCTCGAATACAAAAGTTCGATTAGAGGCCAGAGTGGAAGCGCCATGTCTTCAAATCAAATTTATTAGCCTCCAGAGGTGTTATGTAACTCACAGTGCCACTCAGTGCTCTGCTCTGGCCCCTGCTTTCCAGGTGCAAAGGCATTAGGTAACAGGAAGACCGTGAATTTCAAACTGGGACCAGGAAGCCTGCGGCTGTTGGGTCATGTTTGTATGAAAGCCTGAGAAATGTCTGCCTTTCTTTGCTATTAGCACTGTCAGCATATCTACCCATTACAAATAGCCCCAGCATGGAGTTCATGGTTCTGTTTCTACACTTGGTATTTCTTCTGCACTGCCTCGTGCCAGCCACTGTCCTGCCGCACCATGTGGCAACAGGGCTGTTGTCAGGGTTGTGCTTTCATGAGAGGCCAAAAAGCTTATTCTCATCAGTTTACATTTTCGCACAAACTTGCCTATCTCCTCCACATGAGCCATTCAGTTGAGGTCTTTCCCATGCTCAGCCACATCACATGGGTAGCCCCTGACCTAGTAAAAGGATGTGCCTTCCATTCAATACTGGTTTGCATGCAGTTAGGGTTCCAAGGCAGAAAAGATTTTTGGAGTCTCGCTGCCACACAGGGGAAATCTCCCCAGGTGGCTAAGATATTCAGAGGGAACTAATTCAGCTGAAACCCCTCCCCCACCATAGCTAGGAACCAGTGGAGCTTGCTGCCACCGGGGGGAAGTCTGCCCAGTGGCTAAGTTACTCGGGGGCTTGCTGCCACTGCAGGGAGGGTAAGTCTCCCCTGCAAGCAAAGATATTCGGGGGGACCCCTTCAATTACTTCAACATTTCAACTGTCACTGCAGACCACAGCCCCACAAAAATATTTTGGGGGCTTGCCATTGTAGACACCTGTGCCTTTGATATCTCAGTTATAAGATCTTTTTCCTAGCATTTCCTATCTGTCTTAATGCTTTGACCTCTCTCATTCCCAAAAAAAAGAAAACACAGGGTGGAGGGCCTGTTGAGATTCCTGATTCTGTTATAAGTTCAGTGTATGAGATTTCACTGCCATCCCCCATGTTGACAATGTCTGTGTAGTGAAGAGGGAAGAAGATCTTTTTTCCTAGTATTTTCTATCCTCTCTCTTCTAACTTTGCGCTCCTTCATGCAGGGAAGAGTGGGTGGAGGGTCAGTTGAGAATACAGGCTGTCCCTGTGTTATTTTCAGAGATCAGATGCAATCATAGGAGGTGGGACAGTCAGTGGATGGCCAGTTGAGAATTCGGTTACAAAAGACAGAGATTTCTTTGAACTTTGCCATCGCTGTGGATGCCCTAGTTTTCCTTCCTTCCTTTGGGAAAAATGGCCATTTGCTTACCACAGGAGGGGAATGAGGGCAATGCAATGTGGGAAGATGTCAAAGACAAGTGAGCGTACCCAGAATGCTGTGAGGATGAGGGAACTGTGGGATAGGTTCCCACAATGCACAACTGCAACTGACAATGTTTGCCGAATGAGTGTGGCAGCAATAAGTCGACTTTGTGGGGAGCACGTGGGGGGGTGAGGATAATAAACATAGAATTTATAAATTCCAGAGTGACAAAATCAATATTAATAAATTTGATTTTATCTCACAGTGCAGATGCAGCTTGAATCTGATATTTTCAGTGAAAATGAGTTTGTAGTTTCTCCACACATGGAACTTTCACTGAGCTAAACATGAAAAGAAATAATCACTCAGTATTAATAATAAATTTAGTTGCCCTTGTGTTATTTAACATGCTATTAAATTCAATATTTTGTGGCCTTCTCACATTGTCAGGTTGTTTTATGCTAAATATAGATATATATGTTAAACCCTTGAACCCCAAGTGGGGCATAGGTCATCCACAAGGCTTCTCCACCTGGTTCTATCTTGGGCAATGGCTTCAATCTAGCTCCATGAATATCCCAGTTCTTGTGCTTCCATGACTGTAGATCTCCTGCTTGTTATTCGGGGTCTTCGTCGGCTGCGTTTCCCCTGAGGATTCCATTTTAGGGCATGTCGAACAATGCTGGATGGGGGTTTTCTCAAAGTATGTCCCAGCCATCCCCATTTTCTCCTTTTTATTTGGATCTCCACTGGCTTTTGGCCTGGTCATGTCCACAGATGTTCATTTGTAACTTTGTCTTGCCATCTTATTTGTAATATGTACCTCAGGCATCTATTCAAAAGTCCATCCTGCTGTATGCCTGTGAATCATGGTGCACCGCAAAGTCCTCAACACACAAACTGCAGATGTTTTTGAATAGATTTGAATAGATATATATGGCCTGTCAATTAATTGCAGATCACTCAAGCAATTAATGTGAAACAAGTTAACTAGATCAAAAATTCTTGTGTTTAATCACAATTTTAATTGAATTTTAAAGAATACCAATTTAAATGTATTATAAATATATTATTTTAGCTACAAATACCTGTACTGTAAAAAAGATCAATAACGAAATAGTTCTTTTCTATTCACCTCATACAATTATTGCAATTTCTTTATTGTGAAAGTGCCACTTGCAAATGTAGCAGTTTTTTTAAGGTAACTGCACCCCAGAAAAAAACAATGCAAAATTTTGGAGTCTACAAGTCAACTCTGTCCTACTTCCTGTTCAGCCAATCACTAAGACATCTTCTTATTTATGGTCTCATCTGAAAGTGAAAACAGGTGTTTTTATTGTAGTTTTGTAGCTGGTATTTTAAGGTATCTACCTGCCAGATATACTATACATTCATATGCCACTTCATGCTTTCACTTGCAGATTGGACTATCTTTTGTTTACAGTGCAAATATTTCTAATAAATATACAAAATGAAAACTCTAAGCTTTGTATTCTACCTTGTAATTACAATCAGTATATTTGAAAATCCAGGATATCTAAAAATATTTATAATCCATTCTACTCTGCGATGATAAAGTCTCAATTTGAGAACTAGTATCAGAGAGGTAGCCAAGTAAGTCTGTATCTTCAAATTCAACAAAAAGTCCTGTAGCACCTTATAGACTAACAGATATTTTGGAGCATAAGCTTTCGTGGGCAAAGACCCGCTTTGTCTGGATGAAGCGGGTCTTTGCCCACGAAAGCTTGTGTACCAAAATATCTGTTAGTCTATAAGGTGCTACAGGACTTTTTGTCTAATTTGAGAACTGTGTCCAGTTCTGAGCAGCACATTTCAGAAACAATGTAGAAAAATTCAAGAGGGTCCAGGGAAGAGCAACTAAAATGATTAAAGGTCCAGAAAATATGACCTGTGAGAGAAGATTAAAAGAATTGGTTTGTTTAGTTTGGAAAAGTGAAGGTTGAGAGCGGACATGATTGCAGCTTTCAAGTACCTAAAAAAGATTGTTATAACGAGGGAGAAAAAAATATTCTCCTTGTTCTCTAACAATAGGACAAAAAGCAATGGGCTTAATGGACCGAGGAAGATTTAGGATATGAGGAAAATTTTCCTGTCAGGGTGGTTAAGCACTGGAATATATTGCCTAGGGAATATATATAAAAACAGATTAGATAAATATCTAACAGGGATGATCTAGATGATGTTTGGTGCTGCTGGCAGAGAACTGGATTTGATGGTCTCTTGAGGTCCCTTCCAGTTCCATTGTTCTAGTCTATGGAACTGGTGTTCTATTATTGTACAACAGAATGATTAAAGCCATTATTAGCAATTTTTAATCATGTGCAGCCCTAAATCATACAAATGTACGCACAGAGCTGTTCAGAACTGCACAACACAGGTTTTCAGGGTGAAGCAGACAACTTGATGGGGAACTTTTGGGGCCTTTGACACAGAAGCAAATTAATTGTGAAAGAGAAGCACATGAGCTTGTTGGTTCTGCTAAAGTGATGAACAGCAACATATCAATAGTGATATCTAAACTGTTGTGTTCAGTTTTCATCTTAAATAATCCATTGGGGGCACTTCTCACCTTTCCCGTCCCTTGTTTTTGGTTGTCTGCAGGCTCAGGAAGCGAACACTGCATTGGTGTAAACAGTGTCCATATTTTCAAAGTTTTCTTTGCAATCAGAAGTACAAAGGGTGGAATCAATGGGAAATGGCATCATCAGATTACATCAGCAGTGAACCCCACTAAAGCAAAAATAAATGGTGTTAGTAATTATAGGCTGCCTCCACGGTGGGCACTATTTCCTGAAATAGCTGCCTGCGTCTATGCAATGCGCCCATTGGCTCAAAACAGTTTTCGAGATAACGGGCATGCTATTCCAGCATCCCTGTACACCTCATCACATGTGAAGTACAAGGATGCCTAGAAATAGGGCTATTTTGGCATGTGGAGCTGTTTAGACAGCACCACATGCTGAAATAGCCTATTTCAACATCTACTCAAAATAAGCTACACCATACTGACCTTATACAGCATAATACTGAAAAACTATTTTGTTTCTTATCTGCAGAACACATGAATTTTGGGAAAATTATTTCATTTCAAATCCTGGGACCAGTGAACTTAAGTGAGTATTTTGTTTTTGACTTCAAAGGGGCTAGGATTTCATCTTCTTATTAAGAAGGGCCCTGAATCTGCAAAATACATACTGATGTTAATGGGAGTTTGCCCGGTAAGTAAAGCTAGCAGAATCAGGCCTGTGTTCTCTCTATCTTTATTAGGCTGTCTCAGATCGATGTGGT
Source organism: Carettochelys insculpta (assembly GCF_033958435.1). Classification (NCBI taxonomy): domain Eukaryota; kingdom Metazoa; phylum Chordata; order Testudines; family Carettochelyidae; genus Carettochelys; species Carettochelys insculpta. The sequence goes on along the minus strand of NC_134139.1, from coordinate 176,046,632 downwards.
TTATGGCCATGTGCTCACTTGTAAAGGGGGAACAGTTGTGCAGTTCTATGAGGTCATTTTTTCAGTGTGTTAGTCACTCTATGTTGAAAGGGATCAAAGTAAGTTTATAGGTTGACCCAAGCACTCAACAGTCACATGTCATTCAGACTTCGATCTTTCCCAACCCAAAAGTAATTTCTTTAAACAAAAATACATTTAAGATTTATTCTTAGAGTTTTGGTTTTGTTTAACTTTTCACAGATGGAAAGTGAAATGCTCTGTGTGCAAGGAACAGTAACAATTACCAACACTAGTATATTTTTCCATGTGGTCTCTTTTGCAGTATGCAGGTGTGTTACATACACAACATGTGTGTGTGTTTCTTTGATTACAGTTTGAATGCACAGAGAAACCACACCACATGCATGTGATCACGATCATTTCATTAAAAGCTATTCATCTTCAGCTGCATCTCATGAGTAGGCTCTGTGGGAAAATCACTGGGGGGCAAGGATCAGATAGATTCTGTTAGCTTCCTAAACGTATTTAGATATGCAGGGGTAATTTAAAAATAAACAAGAGATTCTAACTCTACATTTAGGTTTGCAACTATTGCATGAGGATTTTAAAAATGTATAGTAAAAGTAAGCACAGTGTTAATTAGAACCAAACGCTCCTTAGATCAGCACATTGTTCTCTGATCAGCATAGTGATTTATGTTATGTATTTTGAACAACCCCTATTGAAAAGATATCATGTTACCTTCCATGTTTAGAGTGTTCTTGGTATTAATATGCAAATAGCCATTTCAAGGTGCTATTTTTTTCAGTCTAGTATATGAAGAATTCAATATACACAACAATGGGGATTGTGTTGTTCGTTCTTTATGCACTTCAGTAAAATGTCTTGTAGAAAGACAGATTTAATTTAACACATTGCTTGATTCCTTTGTAAAGGCCTAGAGGTCACACTGCATATGAATCAATTGCCCAATGAATGATCCCATTTCCTTAGGGTTTTTAACTTTACACCACTATAAATACATCTACAAGTCAAATCAAATACACCACAATCTGCATTAACGGACACTAAAAAGGAGTGTCATGAAGCAAGACTCGGACAAAGACAACAATTACCCTTGTACCTTACAAAGACAGAAAACAAGGGATCTCCCCAGGTCTTACTTAATGCAAATAAACCTAGAAACCTGTCGATAACCTTTCCTCAGTAGGTGCCCTGCAAGGTACTCTGCATTCTGAATATCAAGTGTGCAGCCCAGAAAATGAGACCGTGGACCCCAGGGCAAAGTGGGAGAAGGGCCCAGCTCCATGCGTGGATGGGGCAGAGCCCAGCACAGTCAGGGCAGGGCCTAGGACAATCAGCCCTTAGAGCTGCTCAAACCATGGAGCTGCCCTTACTCCAGCACCACGTAGTGTGCCAGACTGGAACTGTGACAGCATTTCTAAGGGGCATGGAGCTCATGCTACTGCTACTGCAGCAGTGGTGGTAGCCAGAGCTTCAGTCCCTTTTGACATGCCAAACTCCAGTGCAACTGCCCACTCTGTCTCCACACTCCGCCACATCAGTGGGCCTGAGCACAGATACCCACCATGAGACAATGTTCTCAGTTCTGACAATGATGATCTACTGTGGGAATGCCTAGTTTTATTATTGAAAAAATGGATTTCATTCCCTTCACTGAGCTCTCTGGTAGGCCTTCAAGGGTTAAACTGAAGACACAAAAACAATAAGACCAAGCACCCATCCCCTCCCGCTGCCTGCAGCTTTATCAATAAGTTAGGAAACCTGGATTTAACCACTAGAAGGTCTGGACAAAGAGGTGCGTCTTGCAGCTCTTTTTAAAGTACCCAAGTACAAGCTCGATTATATTTCTGCAAGGAGTGAATTCCAGAAATGTGGGCTTGCTACCAAGGGAGTCTGTCAGCAGCCAGATTGTCTTATGGTTCAGGCAGTGAACTGTGACTCAGTCAGCATATGCAGGTGAAAGTCACAGCTCTGCCATAGACTTCCTGTGTGACTGTGGACTAATTACCATCTCTCTCTCTGTATCTCAGGTCTCCATCAGTAAACAGGGCAATAGTTCTTCCCTGTCTTGCAAGGATGTAGTGAGTCTACAAAGCCATTAGTGTTTGTAAGGTGCACAGATTCCATTCTTAGGTTAGCTCCTAGGGGCAGGAGCCATGATGTGGTATGTATTGGTACAGCATTAAGCAAAATGGAGGATCTCCAAGAGCTTCTGTGATAAAATTATTAAACAAAAATAAGAGTTCTAGAAAAGTCTATTAATAAAGCTTCAGCCAGTCTCCTGCTATTAGTTAGAGTGGGTCATGGGCAGCTCTTAAGGAAGGAGTAAAAAATGAGGTAGGGGGTGGGATTTGAACCTGCTCAAGTCATTTCACTGTGCTTAATCAGACCCACCAACTTATGTCAAGTATTTAGCTGTCTGGATACATTTCTGACAATCCCTTCATTACGTTTGTCCATGAAGGAAGGACAGGAGCAGGTGCTGGCCTGATAGGCAGGATGCCAAGTCACAGAAGGGGACACTCAAGAACAAGTAGTAAGTTGATTTCCCCCTGCTACTGTCAAATGGGATTGGGCCATGAATTGTGGATGTTAAGTTAACCCCACAAAAAAGTCAGTCACTTTTCCTGTGCTTAAGGCAGGCCCTATTCACAGCTCATTTTAAAAGAATCTGTTTGTACTGGTGCCTATTTTCTGCATGGGTGTTATCCCCAGTATGGATGTGCTGCACTGGTATAAGGACAGGCCTATGCTAGAAGGTAAAATCAATTTTAGAGACGCAAATCCATCTATGAGAACTGTGTGCTGGAGTCAACTTATCTAAAATCCATTTTTGCCACTGTCCACACAGTGGGAAGTTGACTGCCGAAACTTCCCTGTTGACTTTCCTTTCTCCTTGTGACTGCCAGGAGTGCCGGGGTCAATGGTGAAGCCATGCCAGTTCAATTTAGCGAGTCCTCATTAGAGCTACTTCTACACGTGACTGCTGCATCGAAATAGCTTGTTTCAATGTAGCGACATCAAAATAAGCTATTTCGATGAATAACGTCTACACGTCCTCCAGGGCTGGTGCCGTCGACATTCAGCGTCGACGTTGGGCAGCACCACATCGAAGTAGGCGCTGCAGGGGAGCATCTACACACCAAAGTGGCCCACATCGAAATAAGGGCATCAGGAACAGCTGCAGACAGGGTCACAGGGTGGACTCAACAGCAAGCTGCTCCCTTAAAGGGCCCCTCCCAGACACACTTGCACTAAACAGCACAAGATCCACAGAGCTGACAACTGGTTGCAGACCCTGTGCATGCAGCATGGATCCCCAGCTGCAGCAGCAGCAGCCAGAAGCCCTGGGCTAAGGGCTGCTGCACACGGTGACCATAGAGCCCCGCAGGGGCTGGAGAGAGAGCGTCTCTCAACCCCTCAGCTGATGGCCGCCATGGCGGACCCCGCTATTTCGATGTTGCGGGACGCGGATCGGCTACACGTGCCCTACTTCAACGTTGAACGTCAAAGTAGGGCGCTATTCCCATCTCCTCATGAGGATAGCGACTTCGACTTCTCGCCACCTTATGTCGATTTCAACTTCGAAATAGCACTTGCCACGTGTAGACGTGGCGGGTGCTATTTTGAAGTTGGCGCAGCTACTTCGAAGTAGCCAGCACGTGTAGACACGGCTTAGGTGTGCCAAATCATACACTGGAAGATTGACTGCCAGTGCATCGACTTTTCCCATAAGTGTAGATGTGGCCTAAAACAGGCTTGCTCTGGCATTGGTGACCACTGCAAAATAGTGTGATAAGTTACAACAGCACAAGACCCATGTTACACCCACGCTGTGCTTCATCGTTAGGAGCTCACACTTCCTGTAATTGCGCCACTGTATCAAGATCAATGGAAAGAGCCCAAGTCTAGACAAGACATTATCTTGCATAAATGGAAGTGTTTTTGTGAATGTCAGTAATTATTTTTCACTTAACACTTTTTTGGTAGGTCACCTTGTATTTTACATATATATTTATTAATTCTGTTTGTCTTGTCATGATGAGCTAAAGTTTGCAGCTCTGAAAATTGGCACTCTCTAGTCCAGAGCCATCCTTCATCTGGCAGGACAAGGGATACTCCTGGCAGCCCCTCATGGGGCCAGAGGGGCAGCATCCCTGTATGAAGCTGGGGCCAAGAAGCCCACTGCAGCAGGACAGCGGGTGTGGGCAGGGACCAGGGAGCATTCGCCCCCCCTGGTCCAGCAGAAACCCTTGTCCAGGATCACAGAAGTCCCATTTTTGCTGGGCCAGAGCGGTGCAACTTATGTCTTATTCCTTTCTCTTTTCTGCTCTGACAGAGCAGAAATCTGATGCACCATATGGACCCAAGCCAAAAAACCTTTATGCAAATGAGTGATTTTGCTCAGATGCACAGAAGCAATTGTTGGAAAGCTGAATTACTCTAGTATGAAAGTGATTTAGCTTCTGGATATTCATACTGTGTAAGTCCTGGAGGATTAACTCACAGGCTCATGCCCAGGGCCCCATGGACAATCAGGGGCCTTGGGAGGAGGGCTGGAACCTGGGTAGAAGTGGTGGTCACTGGGATCAGAGCTGTGGCCCTACCCCCTGCTCCTCCTCTTCCCCTCACGCAGCCAGGCCGTGATAAGAGTTGCTCAGGGACTCCTGGCCACTGTGAGGAGCCTGTGACCCTCTGCCTACTCTGGACAAGGGCCAGGGTGCACAAAAGTGGCCCTCAGCCTGTCCCCCCACCCCCCGGGCACACCACTGCCAGAGGACCTAGAGACGGGTGGACATGCCAACTTTCAGACTGAAGAAAACCAAACATCCCGGCTCCAGCTGCAGAAAACTTGCCCCTTTCTCCATCTCTAGCCTAAGGTCGGTCCTGCTCCTTCTTGGAGGTCTCCCCCTGCTCATTCCTTCCCCCTCCCTCCCTTTCTCACTCTTCCCCACCTTCTCTCTCTATCATTTTCACCAGGCTGGGGCAAGAGGTTGGGGTTCGGCAGAGGGTGAGGGCTCCCTCTGAGGGTATTTTCTCTGGGCTGGGGCAGAAATTAGGGAATCCGAATCCGAATATGGGCGAGAACTCCAGGCTAGTGTAGAAGGTTGAGGTTAGATGGTGGGTAAGGACTCTGGCTGACAGTGGGGCTCTGGTGTGGGGTCAGAGATGAGAGGTCTGGGTACAGGAGGGGGGCTCTTGGCTGAGTCGAGGGGGTCAGGGTACAGAAGTGGGTGCAGGTTCTGGGAGGGAGTTGGGGTGCAGGAGGGGGCTAAGGGCTGGGGCAGGAGGTGCAGGGTGCAGGCTCCAGGTGACGTTTCTCTTAGGCTGGGGGTGAGCAACCTTCTTACAGGGGGCCCCCACTTTTTCATCCCTGCAATTAGCATCCCCCCCCGGCAACCTGTGTAATGTAATCTAAACCAATGGTGATTTCAGTTGTCAATATGAAGAAAACAACCCTTTCAGCACATCTGTAGAATGTAAAAACGTTATTAATGGGTATATAAATCTGAATACACACACATAAAAACAGTAACATATGTCAACATTTTTAATGAGACAAATGAGGCTGAGACCCAGCAGCCGATCATGCTGTGACCCCCCTTATGAAATTTCAAGGGGGCCTGCCCCCCACTTTGTGCACCCTGCCTGAAGATATTTCTGGAAACCGCTGGTATTTCCCTCTAGTCCTAGGCAGTGGCAGGGTCAGGTAGCTCTGCACAGTGCAGCTGCAGAGCCAGCCCTTGGGGCGGGGTGGTGCACAGAGTCCCCATGTCCAGGCCTCCTGCTAAGGAGATGAAGGGAAATATTTGCCATTTCTGGGAGCACACGACGTCGGCCAGGTGCTTGGCAGAGCTGCTGTGCTGCAGATCAGGCTTTTTATGGCCAGTTGGCAATGCTGACAAAGCCATCAACACCGATAATTTCAAAAGAGTAGTTGGGTGTTGCCTGTTCCCCCAACTCCCCTTCTTCCCCTTCTCCACTCCACCTCTCCCCCTAAGGTCCCATCCCCGCCCTGCCTCTTCTCACTCCCACTCCACCTCTGCCCCACCTCATTCCATCCTTACCACAAGCATGCTGAGTCCACTCCCCTAGAACCTCCCGAATGCAACAGAACAACTGAACGCACTGATCAGCAGGGCCTGCCAGCAGGTGGGAGGTGCTGTGGGGGAAGAGATGAGGAGCTGCCAATGATAGCAGCCAGAGCCCTGGGCCCTTTTGAGTAGCCACCAGTCCACTGGGCAGCACACTCCAGAGCCCAATGTTGCATATTCTAGCTGGTTCTGAGGGCCGGTAAGGGGGATAATGCATGGTCCAGGGCGGTGCTGAGGGCTGGTTGCTCCACTTCTTCAGCCTGATGCTCCACCTCTTCTGAGAATGCAGAGCTGCCACACCCCACATGGCTCAGGGTCCTGGTGATCCTATTGGCCCCCTGACATACCCAGATCAAGAGGTGTAATTGGAGCAAGCCATGGAGAGCCTTGAGAGTGAAGATAAATACTTGGGTTTGATGCAAAGGAGAAGGGTAGGCAGTGTAGGCAGCAAAGAGAGAAGGGACTTGGTCACAGCAAAGGGAGAAGAAAATGGAATGGTCTGAAGAAAACATAATGAAGCCAGTTCTCTTTCTTGAGAAGAGAGTTTGTCTGTGGAAAAGGAGTGTGGGGACAAATGGGTCCCTCCTTTCTCCTTAAAGTTTGTAACATTAGCTTGAGTGGGCAACCCACTGGGGCATGTTAATTCATTTGTGCATTGTTATTTCATTATACAATGCACAACTATTATTCAGACGTGCAGATAGAAAAGCTGTAAAAAAGTATATATAACCAAGCATTTGAATTCTCAAGACACCTTGTGGGCTTGGATGTGACTGTTTCTCACCAGATGGTTAAGCATATGTTTAGCTGTTTTACGGAAAAAAATGTGTAATATATAGTAAACAGTTCAAAGATACCAGCAAAAGTTCATTAGCTTCCAGTTCTAACCTAATGTTAGACATGGTCCAGTGAGTAGGGCACTTGCCTGCGATTTGTGAGACCTGCATTCATTCTTGGTGTGCCAGAGTTTCTTTCTGTCACTTTGGGCCAGATTTGTAAATCACATTAAGCACCTGTTTGCATCTTTGGTCACCAAAGGGCTTTCCCTGTGGAAAATTCATAACGTACATAGTGGAAAATAGCTAGAGTGTGAATTTAAAGTGCAACAGCTGGTCCATCACAGGTGCAGGAAGCAAAGGGGCAGTAGGTGCTGTAGCACCCCCAAGTTACGCCTGGTGTCACTGGGCGCATGCACGGCTCTCCAGCTGCTGTTTCTACCCATAGAAGCTGGGGGTGCATCCTCTGCCTATGTCCTGCTCCTGGCCCTCCACCCCCACCCCATTCCTTAGCCCCACACCTTACCTGAGGCTGGGATCCTGGCTGATAGTCCTGTGCTTGTGGCCCCACACTCAGCCATATTTCCCACTCCCAGGACCTGCTGCACTCCTGACTCCTGGCCCTGTGTCCAGGGATGTGCTCTGGGGCTCTGGCCCCATTCCCTGCCTTACTGACCCTATGCCTGGTCCCTGTGATTGCCTCCTCTTCCCCCTGCCACTGCCAGGGCCCCACACCCAGCTCCTGGCCAGTGCTCTGCTCTTGGCCCCATCAGAAAGAGAGATCAGCCACACCATCATGGGTTACTACAGGACAAGCCCAAGAGAGAAACCAACAGAACACCACTAGCCATCACCTACAGTCCTCAGCTAAAACCTCTACAGCGCATCATCAGGGATTTACATCCCATCCTGGACAATGATCCCCCACTTTCACAGGCCTTGTCATCATGTGCCAGCAATGCCCCTCTGCTATATACATCGGACAAACTGGACAGTTTCTACGTAAAAGAATAAACGCACACAAATCAGACATCAGAAATGGCAATATACAAAAACTCGTAGGAGAGCACTTCAATCTCCCAGGCCACGCAGTAGCAGACTTAAAAGTAGCTATCCTACAGCAAAGAAATTTCAGGACCAGACTCCAAAGAGAAATTTCTGAGCTACAATTCATCTGCAAATTCAATGCCCTCAGCTCTGGCTTAAACAAAGACTGCGAATGGCTGACTAAATACAGAAGCAGCTTCCCCCCCCTTGGTGTTCACACCTCCAGATCAACTGCTGGTAGTAAGCATCACCCTCGCTGACTGAGCTAACCTTGTTATCCCCACCCTTGCTGTGGCTTATTTATACCTGGCCCTGCAGATTTCCAAGACCAGCATCTGATGAAGTGAGTCTGTGCTCACGAAAGCTCATGCTCAAAACTTTTCTGTTAGTCTATAAGGTGCCACAGGACCCTTCGTTGCTGTTACAGATCCAGACTAACACGGCTACCCCTCCGATGTTTGAAACGCAGTATAAGAGCTCAGCCTGCCCTCTTAAACACTTGTGATTTTGAAGTTGTGGTGAAGTCTTTGCAAACAAACAAACCAAGTGCTTAGAAATTCATCACAGTGAGAAATACTGAAAATTCTGTCTGGCTTCCAAAAACTTGGCTTTACCTAGAAACAGATATTACAGACTCAGCGTATACTCAGAGAGAGGGAGGAAGGGAGATTTTCTGAACAAATGAAATGAAGCTGTTTGATGATAATCACTGCAGGTGGTGAAACTGACTTTATATTTTATATTTTACCTCTCAGAAAAGTTTTCATAAAGTAAGTGTGTGTGTGTGTGTGTGTATGTGTGTCTGGATCTGTGTGTGTGTGTACAGTGAACAGAAATCTATTGAGTTCCACCAGACCAGACGTCTGCATTCTGGAAGGCACATTGCAGCCAATAAATTTGACTAACCCCTTTTTTTTATTTTATGAATTCTGCTGTAAAAGCAAATCCTCCTTTCTGGACTTCGTATAATTCCAAGATACTACAGTGAGTGCCAAAAATGTCAACTGTTAGTTGCAAACATGGACGTATTTAAACAGAACCATATGTCAGAATGGGAGGAAAGACCTGAAGTAAGCCAATCAGTTTACCTTTTCCTGAAGAGTCAATTTATAATGCAACATTAATACTAAGAAATAATAATGTAGCCAGTGATAAATTACATTGCTCAATCATTTATTAATAAATTTCATTGGAAAGAAAGATTTTATCGGTGCACCATATTCACCAAGTTATAAGATCACAGATGTTCAAGGTAGCGGAGCCAGAAACTTAATATTAATGAAGCCTCATTAATACCTAATCAACTGGTGATATTTTGATCCTGGGAGAAAATTGATGGCCAATAAAAATAAACCCAAACATTCTTCCGATGTGAAAAAAGTAATAAAAAAAGGAATGCACACTGTAACCAACAAGCAGTAACTCAGGTTAAGCAGCAGGAACCTCATTCTGACTCTCTCTTTCTCTTTTTTTTCCCTCCATAGGGTGGATATATCCTGTCACTCAGGCAATTTCATTGTCTGATTTTGTAGATTTCCACAGGCATTCAGCCTTAGTAGATACACTCATGTGCAGCACATTAACAATTCAAAACTACTTTTCAAGGTACTCTGGATTATGGTTTTAAAACACAGATCTCTCTGGAAATCAAATCCCTGTTCAGTTCTGAACTGGATTCCTGCTGCACTTCAAATGTGAAATCCCCTTAAACACACATGGCACCTGAAATTATATATCATATGTTTTTCAGGGTAAAACAAATGAACTGGGCTTTAGCCTGGCAGTGATGACGAAACAGGAATGAAAGTGTATTTTACATTTTAACTAGGAAAATAGGAATTGCCATTGCAAATCAGAACAGTGGTCCATCTTAGTCTGGTACTTCATTCAACAGTGACAATTACCAGATGCTTCAGCAGAAGATGCTACATAAAGCATAATGCACAATTATGGAATAATAATAATAATAATAATACATTATATTTATATAATATATAATAATATATAATACAATAATAATATATTATTATAATAATATACTCATGCATCTGATGAAGCGGGTCTTTGCCCATGAAAGCTTATGCTCCAAAATATCTGTTAGTCTATAAGGTGCCGCAGGACTTCTTGTTGTTTTTGAAGATGCAGACTAACTCTCTGATATTTTTCCTTAGGGAAACTCTTTAATTTGTGATATTTTGCCCTCAAAAATAAATGTATCTATGTATCTTTCAGAGTGAAAGACAGAGAGGGAGCATGAATAATATAACTAGGGATGTTCTCATTACAGGATCCTTAACAAAACAATGCGGTAAGTTAATAGACTCAGTATCTTGTAACAATGAGTTTTACAAGATAATTACGTGTTCTATAAAATAAGTGTTTCCTTTCACCACATTCACATTGGCTGCTTTTTGTCTTCATTGAATGTCCCTTTGTTTCTTTGCGTAAATTTAGATATTTTGTTGAGTAAGCTGTATGTCTCATACCCGGTCCTGTTCACTTTCTCTCTGCAAAATTCTCATCATTTGACTCTTATTTTTGTGGAAATCCTTCCATACTGCTAATCACATTTGTCACCCATGTCTGAAGTCTTTCTATTTATGATATATCTTCTTGTGCAGATAGAATGGTTAGAACAGAACAAAGTATTTGAAATGCAGTTATACCATTGCTTTATGAAAAAAGCAGTATTTTTGTATTTTTAGTATTTTTGTGTATGCATCCTATCCTTATGCATTCTTATGTATCTTGTTGGCTTTTCGTTTTCTGATCTTTTGCTGGATGTTGAGCAGATTTTCTCAGCCAGTTATAGTGAAAGACATACCTTTTTTGCCTGAATGGTTACAGTTAATTTAAACCCCAGCAATATGTATAAAATATCTGGTTTTCTCAGGTCTAATCTATACTAGGGAAATAAATCGATTTCAGATATGCAATTCTAGCTATGGCAGGGTCGATCTTCCTGGAAGTATAGACTGCTTCCAGTCGCTGACATCACAAATGATCCTTCATGCCTAAAGTTGGATGAACTAATGTAGCCGAGATAATTGCATGCCGTAGGTGGAGAGAAACAGAAATGGAAGATTAATGCCCTCACTCATTAGGATAAAAAGAGGTGGTGAAGGAAGCCTTTGCAATTGAATTAGAGGATGAAGCTGTGACTACTGATCTTAAAAAATGATAATAGGTTTCATGAATTTTATGATAACCTATATCAACCTCTGGTATCCTTGGAGAAGAGTGGAGATGAGGCATTTTTAGGACTTCGACCTTGAAACATTAAATTAAATGGATTCATTTTCAAAGTGGCTTTAACAACCAAAGATAAAACCTAAAAGCATTTGGACAACTGCATGGAAGCATAACTGGATCCACCAGCTAGCACAG